>NC_053495.1:58899184-59226684 GCF_905171775.1 Rana temporaria | reverse complement strand
GCAGGGAATGTAGCATTCATCAAACATTCACTGCCTATTAAATGAATTATTGTAGTTTAAAACACCTAAAGACCTGTTTACGTGAGTGTAACCAATTTTGCATTTAATTTTAAATACATGGAATTACGCTATGTGGATCCCTCCTGTCATTCCCTTTACATGTGAGAGTAAAATATCACATTATTATTACACTAATGCCCTGTATACACAATCGGTTCATCCGATGAAAACTGATTTTTTCATCAGATATCCGATGAAGCTGACTTTCATCAGTCTTGCCTACACACCATCAGTTAAAAAAACGATTGTGTCAGAACGCGGTGACGTAAAACACAGGGACGTGCTGGGAAAAATGAAGTTCAATGCTTCCGAGCATGCGTCGACTTGATTCTGAGCATGCGTTGATTTTTAACCAATGGATTTCCCCACAGACGATAATTTTAAAACAGGTTCTAAGTTTTTTTACCGATGGGAAAAAAACTGATGGGGCCCACACACGATCGGTTCGTCTGATAAAAACGGTCCATCAGACCGTTTTCATCAGACCAAATGATCGTGTGTACGCGGCATAAGAGTAGGAACACAAGTCCCAGCAATCCTAGGAGTCTTGCTGCACAAAGGGAGTGGTCCCAGTGGAGGAATACAAGCCTCAGCAACACCAGGATAACTGAGTATCAAGCACATATGACCCTGATCTCATATGTAAGAGTCCACAACTTTTGGTGAGTGAATGGGGACTCTGGAGGGGAGCATGCACTGAAAAGTTTTTGCACTTCAGTTAAAATAATAGCACTGCACTTGTGCTCATTTCTGGGAAATAAATGTGGGTATGGACTATTTTTTGCATGTATTTAAATGAATTCGTTTTTTTATGCATGGTAGTTTAATAAGGCAGCGCTTTCCATTTAAACACTGATGCAGGAAGATAAAAGACATGGTGAAAGCTTAGTAAGATCCACCAAAGCCATGGTCCGTAATATGCTATGGCTGCTTCCAGGATTGGGCTCAGAGCTCTACCACATCTATCACATCAAATTAATGCACTAAGCCTCCATAACCAATAGAAAACCTTTCTCTGTATGGGGCACATCAGAGCTTTGGCCCTGTACACACGATCAGTCCAAACTGATGAAAACGGACTGAAGTTCAGTTTCATCGGTTCACCAATGAAGCAGACTGATGGTCTGATGTGCCTACACACCATCAGTTCAAAAACCGATCGAGTCCAACGCGGTGACATAAAACACAACGACGTGCTGAAAAAAATGAAGTTCAATGCTTCCAAGCATGCGTCGACTTGATTCTGAGCATGCGCGGGTTTGGAACCAATGCTTTTGCGTACTAACCATCGGTCAGGCGTCCATCGCTCCAATTTTAAAGCAAGTTCTCTGTTTCTGGACCGAAGGACAACAGACTAATGGGGCGTACACACGGTCGGTTTGGACCGATGAAACTGAACTTCAGTCCGTTTTCACCGGTTTGGACTGATCGTGTGTACGAGGCCTTAGAGATGAAATTTGCATACTGAGTATCCTTTCACTGCATGCTTTTACCTCCTGGGGTTTCATATTTTTGATTTCAGCACATTACTAAAGTACAACCCAGTTTGTGTTGCCTATCACAGGTTTCTGAATCCTGTTATAAATAAAATTTGCATTTGTCTACATTTGTCTACACTCTGTTGTGTTTGTTCATTCCACCGTGTTTTCTATTACATGTAAGATTTCACTGTGCTGCCAATAAATTAGTGTAATTGGGGTAACCCAAACCCCAAAGTGCACATATTAATTATGTCAGTGGGAATGTGACAGGTGGTTGTGAACAGTCAGGCATCCTGAGCCTGCGAAGGACACAGGGGGTGAGTTTAGTAAAAGACTCTGTTAATATCTTCCAGCAGGGAGCATTTGTTTTTTTAATAAAGTATCCATCCCTCGGTCCCCAGCTCAATTCATCTCAGGTCTGAAACCAAGGGCAGGGAAAGGCGGGGGATCTTGGAGGAGAATATGAGAGCATTGAAGCCTAAAAGGAGGGGTAGAAGTGCTACAGATGTGAAAGAGTGGGAGAAAGGCAGAAGGTAAAAAAAATAAAAATAAAGCCATAGGGGAAAAAGTTAAAATGCATTTTTTAGGGACACTATCATTCTGATAAGGAGAAGCAATTTAATCAACGTGTAGTTCTTTGACATCCATGCATTGTTTCTTATTATTTAAAATAACTTTTAGGAATCATTGTTGCAGGGCCTCTGTGTCTAAGATAGCCATGTTTCATGTGATATTTGGACAAATATTTAACAAAATGAGAAGAATCTTTGGGGATGACAATAGGAAACTACCAGCTCAACCTTGCTTTTGAAAGGAAATGTCCTGAACTATCTTTGCTATTCGTTTGTTATTGGTCTGGAACAAACCTGGACACATTAGATGTTCTTGGTCAGTAGCATGTTAAGTGGTTTCTTTCCTTAGTCCCTGCTTCCACACTGCATTTTTTGTCCCTTACTTCCCCTTATATATTGGGCTGTCATTCTATCTAGCTTCGAATCCCAGTGCTAAAGACCTAGGGGTCACCATTTGAGGTTGAGTTAGCCCCACTTCTACCTCGTTCTTTTCTCTAACACCCTGTACGAGGTTAAAATAAGCACTCAGGGGCATGTCGATACCAGACTTTAGGCTTTTTTTTAACACAGGTCCCTGTGTAAGACCTACTGTCAGAACCTTTATACCATATCATTTCTGTTGAGTTTTGAATGTGCAGATGTTATTGGTCCCTGCATCTGGATCATTCTCGCTATATTTGTGGTGCTGCCTCTTTCATTTTATCATAAAATATATCACTGTGTGACAGTGGAGTGGTCTTACATCCTCCAATTGTGTGTGCTACTAACATCAGGAGACCCCACAAGTGTAGATCAAGCTGGATGACCATATGACCATATAGTAAGGTTCGAGATTGTTTAATATAAATGTGCTGATTGCTGTGTTAGCAGCTGTGGATTTAGTGAGTGTGGAATCATTTTCAGTCACAAGCAGTGTGGAATAATTCAGATGGTGGAAGTCACATATTAATTCACTGGACTTTGTTGGACTTTTCAGTCACTTTTATTGATTCTATGCCTGTACTTTTGTTGATCAGTTTTTACATTCCATTTTATCGCAGTTAAATCTGTCATACAGTGATATTCTTGTGATATATTATAACATTAAAGTGTTTGTAACCCCAAATAAAAGAGATCCTGTTCCCTTAAAGCATATTAAACAGCAGAGTGCTTGTGCTGTCTAATCTGCCCCTCTCTAAACTGTAAAAAACCTGGCTGATCCTGCCACTTCCTATGCCCCCCTCTGTGTCCTGACCACGATAAGCATAGCTGCTGAGCCCTGATCACCGTGGTCAGTTTACGTCCCTCCGTCATCCGCAGCTTTCCTCTGTCCTCCTCGCCCCTCGCCTGTCAGTTCCTGTTCCCGCTCTGCCCCCCTCCTGCCGCCATTAGTAGAAAATAAAATATTACAAATCGACATTGCCAGCTCCTCTATTATATCTAGGCATACCACACTGTATAAGTATTTTATTAAACTTAAGCTTGTAAATACCTTTTTATAGCTATCTTAAGGCCGGTCACGTGATTCCCAGCTGCTCTGCTACAGCGAGAGGGGGCAAGTGGCCACGTGACCTCCCTGGCTGGTGTCGGAGGGATATATCCCCCCTCTGTAGCCCTGGATCAGAGTAGGAGACCGGCCAGGAGTCACGTGACCGGCCTGAAGATGGCTGTAAAAAGGTATTTACAAGCTTTGTTTTAATAAAAAACGTATACAGTGTGGTATGCCTAGATATAATAGAGGTTGGACTTCAGTTGGTTTCTATTAGCTTACAACACCTAGTGTTTGTATACATTTGAAGGGTGGCTGGCTGCCAAATTTCTCTTTCATACAAAAATAATAGACAAGCAGCTGTATTGTCAGTGTGTCTGTTCTGAAGAAAAGCCCCTACTGTCAGTGCTGGTCTGGCGTTTTAAGAGGAGGAACTATGTTTTTAGACCCTGTCCTGAAGCAACCACCTAATCCTGAAAGGTATTTGGATCAGGATTAACATGTTAGGGGGCTGAATGTGCATGGGTGTCTTGCTATGGGCAGGCCTCTAGTCTTGCGGGAACACGTGGGAATGGAGTTCCTGCACTTTTTTCACAGCAGGAACGCAGTTCCATTTGCAGGACTAGAGCAGCCGAGCCGCCCGAGCCAATCCTTCACTAAGCGGCGATGCCCAACTCGAGTCACTGTCAGGGGCAGGCGAACCTTAGTAATCCTTTGTTACTGGCCGCTTCCTGTATATGGATTCATCGGGTAGTGTGCGGGTATTCTGTCACTTCCTCGATACCGCATTGTCTCCTGGGAGCTTTTGTCATTGTTCCCAGGAGACATTCCGGAGGTCTTCCGTGAGTTATCGCGGGATTTAGAAAGAACTTGCTTTAAAAAACATGTGGTTTAGTAATTATGCATATGAGCATATCATTTTTTTTTTTTTTTGTGGGGGAGTGGATCTTGGGTGGGAGTTCCCACACTTTTTTCCCCAGGACTTGACCCCTGGCTATGGGTATACAAGCCTGTATGCCAGTGTGTAAAAGGAGCTATTGTTATGCAGAGACACATGTGTTTGTGGTGAATCTTTAACCAAGCAGATCAATTCACTTATCTCATTAATTTAAAATTAAGTACAAATTAGTTCTTTTCTAATATAATTTAGAATGAACAGTTACAAATATTAGACTGATAAGTGTTTTGTTGAATTGGTATTCAGTCCTGCATTTTAAAATAACCAGTGAAGATTTTTTTTTTTTTAATGCATTTAAAATGTTCTATGAATTAAAATACCTTTTTCTATCAGATATGCAAATAAATTAATGCAGTGTTACACACAATAGTACCAAAGCTGAGCTCCCGTTTGACAAGTAATTCCACAGTTAGAATGCATACATGTAAACTCACATAACAACACAAATATACTCTGCTCCCAAGACGCACAAATACCTTTTTTTATGTGTATAAATATACCACTGCTGCCACCTTACACAAAAAGAGTAAGACAAATGAACAAGAATATAATATTTTCCCAATATGAGATGGCAGTGTGATCTCCACAAATCAGTCCTTAGCATCATAAGTATAAAGTGCTCCTAATAACCAAAATAAAGGTGCTCTTAAAGTCTGCAATTTTCACAATTAAACTTCAGTCTTATCCATCTTTGATTTGAATACTTCATGTGTAAGAAGAGAAATTAAAGTATTTGTAAATTATGCTCTATGTCAATCATATTCATGAGAGGTATAGCAGTCTGGTAAGTGTCTGATCTGCAGGGAATTGTTATTTTCACCAAAGTCACATGGTGCTTATCGAAGGATTTTCACATATAGATGGATAAGTTTGAAACAGTTTTTAAAAAATTGCGGACATTAAGAACAACTTTAATATTTACATTAAGAGCACTTTTTTGTGGCCTTTTTAAATGTGTGATCACAGGAGATGTATGTTATACTTATGATGATAAGGAATGATTTGTAGAGATCACAGCGCCACCGCAATTTGGGAAAATATATTTTTCTATTTTGTCTTATTTGGTGAAAGGTGTGAAATTCTCTGCTACCAGTTCTGTGATATGGACTCCCCTGCCAAGAGTCAAAGCAATCACAAACGAAACTGCAGACACATCATGAAGTGGCACCTTAAAGTGACACAGAGCGGCAAGACACGCGGCTGGTACAGCAAGTCAATATAGGCCCAGATTCTTAAAAGAGATACGACGGCGTATCTCCAGATACGCCGTTGTATCTCTAAGTTGCGCGGTCGTATCTATGCGACTGATTCTTAGAACTGTGTTACACCGTCGTATCGTAAATGCATATTTCCGCTGGCCACTAGGTGGCGCTTCCGTCAAATTCCGCGTTGAGTATGCAAATTAGGTAGATACGCGAATTCCCGAACGTATGCCCGGCCGACGCAGTAACGTTACGCCGTTTCCGTTAGGCTTTTCCCAGCGTATAGTTGCCCCTGCTATATGGTGGCATAAGTGCGGCGTAACAATGTTAAGTATGGCCGTCGTTCCCGCGTCGAAATTTGAAAAAGTTACGTCGTTTGCGTAAGTCGTCCGTGAATGGGGCTGGATTTACGCTACGCCGCCGCAACTTACAGAGCAAGTGCTTTGAGAATACAGCACTTGCCCGTGTAAGTTGCGGAGGCGTAACGTAAATCAGATATGTTACGCCCGCACAATTTTACGCGGATGTACGAGAATCTGGCCCCAAGTCTCTAATGACCTACACAGCAAATGTATTCACTTATGGCACAGGCGGCTGGGGCACAGAAATCCATAAGCTATACAGGGAATTATAAAGAGAGGCTTATCGGAAGATTTGACAATCGCGCCTTGCAAAGTGCTCATGAAATGCAAGTGCTGCATTGAAGCAAAAGCCACACATGCTACCCTTCCACAGGCATCTGAAAGAAAAGTTACCACCCCCTGCAGCTCATACACAGTGACGTATGCAGTCCAATGAAAACTCCAACGTCAGGCAGGAACAGATATCTACTGACTTACATGATTATTCCAGGTGCACAACTACTTATCTGATGAAATACAAGAATGAAGCATCAGAGAAACTTCAAGAGTTCTTTGCCATGTCTAGCAACAAGTTCCATGCAAATTAAGAATAATATGCCCCAACAATGAAGGAGAATACATAAGCAAAAAAGTGGCTGTATATCTTAGGAGACAAGAAATAGTACACCAGAGAACAAAACGATGTAGCAGAAAGGAAAAATCACACTCTTCTAGAAATGCACAGATGCATGTTGGTGGATGCCAACCTACCTCACAAGAACTGGGGGGAAGCAGGCATGACTGCAACTTACCTACAGAACAGACAACCCTCAAGAGACATTAAAAGTACTCCATTCCAAATATGACATGGATCAAAGCCTAGCATAGGGCACATCAGATTGTTTGAATGTAAAGCATATGCCTATATCCCGAAGGGGAAAACTATGCAACCTGGAGAACAGAGCCATAGAGGGCATTATAGTAGGCTACAGTGTGCAAACTAAGGATTACAGAATCCTACACCCAAAGACTGAAACATTAACAATAAGCCGTAGTGTTTATTTTAATGAGAGCCCATCACCAGAAACACTGATCACTGAAAGCTGTGAAGTGAATATGCCAAGCAAACCAGAAGAAAAGGTTGATCAAAGCGAACCTTTGCAGGAGTCAGAACAAGAGTTGGAACGCAAAGCCCCTAAATCAAGTTCCCCACCAGATCCCGCTGAACTGCCTGAAATAAAAAGATCCACTCGGACTACAAAGGGGATACCACCCACAAGCTATAATACACTGTCAAAACACACAGAATACTTGAACCAACATCCTGGGAAGACATACAAAAACTGACAAAACATGAAGCCAATAAATGAGAAAGGCAGCAGAAGAAGAATTAAAGTCATTTCAAGAAAATAAAACCTGGACACTCACAGAGCTCCCTCCTAACCGCAAAACTATAGGAAGTAAGTGGGCTTTCAAAATATAGTCAGACACACATATAAAGCCAGACTAGTTGCCAAGGGTTACTCTCAGAAATTTGGTGAGGACTACGATGAAACCTTCGCCCCGGCATAAAACACTCTACCATCAGAGAGCTTCTTAGCGTTGCAGACGGGAAGGGCACCTAGATGTTAAAACTGCTTTCCTATAAGGAGACATTAAGGAAGATCTATACATGGAGCAACCACCAGGGTTTGAGCAAGGAGACAACCTTGTGTGTAAACTTCAGAAGATCTACAGTCTTAAGCAATCGGCAAGTATGTGGAATAAGAAAGTGAAAAAAGTACTTACTAGAGAGGTATTCTCAAGAAGTAAAGCAGACTCCTGTCTCTACTCCAATAATCAAGAAGACAGATGGATATACATAGAAAGAGAAGAAGATGGAAGTTATCTTCTCAACCAATCTCAGAAAATTTCAGAAATATTGGAACAATTCCATATGCAAGATGCAAAGGAAGGAAGGAACCAGGCTATCAAAAGAGCAATGAAGCAGAAAACTTGCTTCCTAACAATGACCCTTATAGCAGGAGCAATCACTAAACTGTTATATGTTGCCACTGTGACAAGACCAGACATAGCCGCAACAGTGGGCATACTATGCAGGAAAGTCTCAACTCCCTGTCAGCGTGACTGAACAAAGAGTGATGCAGTACACCAAAGGAAAAATTCAGATGAAGTTACGGCTACCAGCCACATCCAATCCAAAACTGGTCAGATATGTGGATGCTGACTGGGCCGGGGACTGCACAGACTGCAAATCCACAAGTGGATTCATCTTCCAATATGGGGAAGGAACCATAAGTTGGTCTAGTCGAAAGCAAGTAGCGCTCTATCTTCAACTGAAGCAGAGTACATTGCAATATGGATTCGTCAACTTTTTGTGAACATTGGGATAGACATGTCAAAACCAATTCCCATTTTTGAAAACAACCAGGGATGTATAAAGCTTAAGCAATCAGAATATGTCAATCCTAGGACCAAACTCATCAATGTCAAGTATCACCTACTGAGGGACAATCAAGAGCAAGGTATTATTGACATGCAATACTGCCCATCAGAGGGGATGACTGCCGATGCATTCACCAGGCCTTTGTTGAAGGAACGTCATAGTCATTTACAGAAGAAGATGAATGTAATTTGACAAAGCATATGCTGTTGAGAAGGGGTGTTGGAAGAACAACAACATGTAATGAAAAGTACTGTAAACGATATAGTGTATGCATTATACCTTTCTATCCAGCAGGTGGCACTGCAGTATTATAGTGTGTATTCTATGGTAAAAAGTAATAACAAAATGTACTGTCGGCATCTAAATATGTACTTGTACGCTCCTTGTTCCTGTTCTCTTCCTGTTCTATAATAAAAGGCATGTAATATATTTCTCCATAAAAGTAAAGCTGTTTGCTGTATTCAAGAAGCTTCCAAAGCATGATTTCAATACTCAACTAAAAGAAAGGAGTCCGGTGATGTTACACCATACAGCGGTTGAAGCACCTAGCAATGTCAGTGGCAAACACAAGTGGAGAGGGAGATACAGACAGGCCAGAGGGGAGGAACGGAAGGGCATAGGAGGTTACATCTGTTGTTACTGGATGCTTTTATATAGTGCTAATGAACACTAATAACTTGGACATGAATGCAATTTAAGATAGTGCTGATAAGTTTAAAAAGGGTCACACTATTTGCGGATTTCCTTGCTTCCGTTGTATTGAAAGATCACCACATACATGATGGAAGATTTATTTGGAAAATAAATGAGTGTCAGAAGCAGACATTATTAGTATGTTTGGTGAAGCAAGAGTGGTAGTTTACTGTCTGGCGCCATAAAGCGTGATTGCTTTTCTGTGATTAGGGAGGCAAAAAAGCTGGCGAGTGTGGTTTCGGTTTTAGGTGGATGGATCACTATGTGTTGCAGCAAAGGAAGATTAGTTCAATTACTAATATATGTAATAGTTTCAGATGAACATTTGAAACAACTGAATATATTTTGCAAAGGGTTTTGGATAGATTTTGGAGTAATTGTGTATATGATAGGTTGCCAAGAGGGAAATTGAGTTATAGGTTTTTATTTGTCTAAGTGTATCACTTTTATGTTAGATTCATTTTTTGGGTTTAATAGTGTTATATTATAAATAAACGCTGCATTTATATTTATATATTTATTTATTACGTGAAAATTGATGTAGGTGCCTTATAAAGTACTGTGGATACACAGACATATATAGAAAAATACAAATGTATGATTAATAAAAAGGATAAAAAACATAAACACATTAAAGATTAAAGTACTGAACCATTCTTTTAAACATTGTGGGATCGATTTGAATGGTCAAAGAATGAGAATGTGCAATTTGAAGCAAACAGAAAAATCACTTTCTCCAACAGTTTTTCCGATTGCTTTAAATAACATTTTGCCATAACTCTATCATTTCTGCCAGTCTTTGTGGCCCTTCCTGATAGCTCCATGTATCAGATAGCTATTTCAAGTAAGTCATGTTTTACCCCCTAATTACTTCCTATAATTCCATATAACAAACGCATATAAATTTCCTGCTGCTCCATAAAGCTCACTCCGTGTAACATTTCCTATACATCGATATTTATATAACCAGTGCCCCATGAAACTGCTTCCTATAAGTTTTCCTTTTGTAGAGAAACTATTTCTAACATGCCTATGTATTGAGTCTGGTTGTCCAGCAACTCTTGGCAATGGTGAATTAAGAAGAAATCAGCAGTGGCGGTCTCCATATTTTTTTTGTTTTCAATCGTTTTTTGGCAGATTATAGGTAATGCATATCAAACAGCTGCAAATGTTTAATAAAGAGAGTTATTAGTAAATGATCCCTTCATATAGCAAGTCATACCGTCCAAATTATTGGCATCAAAAAAGAGGGACATGATTTAGCGCAAAGAATGTAGAAAATGAAAAAAAAAAACTTTGCCAGTTACATGGACCATGAAGAATGAATACACAAAATGATTGGCTGAACCCAGAAGTTTTATTTCTACCTTCGCTACTTTCCTTTTAGGACTCCACACAGGCATATGATTTTATGTAGGATCTTACAGGGAGCAAATTCCTAGGTAAAATCTTGTCTGTACACTATATGAATGTACTGTGCTAACATTACATGTGTACAGTACAAGTGTACCCTATTTGCTAAGAAAAAAGGTGGCTCCTTATGCCTTTAATCCTTGGTTACTAGGGCGCAGGCAGCCCCAAACTGCCTATTATCCTAAGCTGCTGGGATGCAGGTGGTTCCTGCTTCCTAGCATCCCAGGTTGTTAGGACACAATCCTGATGCTTAGCATCCTTGGTTGCTAGGACACAGGTAGGACACAGGTGGCCCCTACTGCCTAGTATCCTAAGTTGCTAAGATGCAGGTGCCCCCTGCTACATAGTATCTTTAGTTGCTAGGATGCAAGTGGTTCCTGACACCTAATATCCTAGGTTGCTAGGATTTGGGGGCTCCAGCCATTCTAAGTTGCTAGGACACAGGCAGCTTCTGCTGCCTAGCGCCCTTGGTTGCTAGGATGCACGTGGCTCCTACCTCCTAGTGTCCTAGGTTTCTAGGATGCTTACAATGTTAAATATGTTCCATATACAGAACTGTAGATATGCAATTATTAGGCCTTAGCATATTGTACTGCTGTGTCAAAATTCTGAAAATAATGTATGCATTATATGAATAAGCTCTGGCTTATTCACTGGCTTTTGAAAATAGGAAATTTAACAATTTAGAAGTCAGATGAAAGATTTAGTATAGCGTGAGGCCTATAAAGTTAAATTGTACATTTTATATGTATGTATATGTATATATACAAAGGATATAGGTTTATATAACAAAAATAGAGGGTTCAATTATGAGGAAATAGGGGTAGCGCGATATTGTTCCGAAAGATATGTCACTCCAACTAAGCAAAAGCTAGAAACGATGGTAGGTACCTCCAACTGCCCAAAAATACCCTCAGTTATTCTCTAGAGTACCCAGAGAGCCCCAATCCCTGATATGGTCTACCAACTGAGAGTCCTAATTTCTGATATGGTCTACCAGCTTCAACTAGAATATAGTTCTCTGACCCATTCATTCCTAGTTCCCACACCCCACCTATTGATTATTCAGGTCATGATATAGCTCTTATAGTAGGCATTGTATAGCTGTTCTTTTGCCTTGGCCCAGTTTGTCATCCATTCCACAGTTCTATCAGTATAGGAATAGATTTTTTAGGCTCCGTGGATGCCCTAGAAGACAGCCAGAGGTGCCTGCTATAACATGGCAGAGGTAAATTACTATGCTCAGGAGCACTATGGGTACACGTTAAGCTTCTTATAGACAGGCAGATCAGTGAAAACAACAGGAGATGAGAAATCTTCCTATCATTGTCACGAGAGCCCAAACCAACACAACATTTAATCTAATCCAAGTGGTGTGGAAACTCATCACATAGCAAACACTTCATTCTATTTTCTGTGAAGGAATGGGGACAATTTTGAATCAACTGCAGTGCTTTTCCAACATTCTGAGAAATCTCAGCAAGTGAAAACAGACATTTTCAATCTACGCTCATTCTCATTATCAGAGCTGAGCGAATCAATCTGCAATTCGTCATGATGAGAGAAGGTCAAGGATGGTCAGGTGAAATGAGAAGTAAATCTCACTAAGCACCTTCAATGAATATTTGAACAGTGAAATGTAAAGCTAACCTGTGTTTTGCACACAAATAGAAAAGCAACAGGCTTATTTTAATGGTGGCCCATGCAGAGGCAAATCACCTTCCATTCTTTCCCCATCTGCTCTGTTCTTCAGCTGCTAGTATATTAAAATACCTGGCAATTCTAGGTATGTGGGAGGGTGCATGTGACTCGCCCTTTCTCTCTTCCATGTGTTGGCGCTAGTGTTTGGTGATTGGTTGTTCAGGAACATGGGCCCAGATTCTCAAAGGAGATACGACGGCGTATCTCCAGATACACCGTCATATCTCTGAGTCTAAACAGTCATTTCTATGCGCCTGATTCTTAGAAACAGTTACGCATAGATTTCTATTAGATCCGACGGGCGTAAGTCTCTTACGGCGTTGGATCTTAACTGCATATTTACGCTGGCCGCTAGGGGCGTGTACGCTGATTTACGCCTAGAAAAATGTAAATCAGCTAGATACGCGAATTCACGAACGTACGCCCGGCCGACGCAGTACAGATACGCCATTTACGTTAGGCTTTTACGGGCGTAAAGTTACCCCTGCTATATTATGAGGCGTACATGCGGCGTACCAATGTTAAGTATGGACGTTGTTCCCGCGTCGAATTTTGAAAATTTTACGTTGTTTGCGTAAGTCTTCCGTGAATGGGGCTGGACGTCATTTACGTTCACGTCAAAACCAATACGTCCTTGCGGCGTACTTTGGAGCAATGCACACTGGGATATGTCCACGGACGGCGCATGCGTCGTTCGTAAAATGCGTCATTTACGTGGGGTCACATAACATTTACATAACACACGCCCACATCTTCCAAATTTGATTTAGGCAGGCTTACGCCGGCCTATTTACGCTACGCCGCCGCAACTTACGGAGCTAGTTAGAATACAGCACTTGCCCGTCTAAGTTGCGGAGGCGTAACGTAAATAGGATACGTTACGCCTGCACAAAGATACGCCGATCTACGAGAATCTGGGCCATGGTGTTTTTATGTGCCCTCTGCTCATCTGCTTATTTTGTTTTAAGGACATTCATTAAATTTTGTAATTATTAGTGGGGGTCAAATCTATTTTTTTTCCGCCACAATGATAAAAACATTAGAATGAGCAGGATGGAGAATGCAATTTTCATTTGGAAAAATTCATTCCCTCCAAAATGTTAAAAGTACGCAAACAACATTTCTGATATCATCGAATGTACTGATGACAATTTTTGTACAAATGTTTTTTAATTCCAAAATGTGTACATTCTATTTGTGTATGGCCAGCTTTACACAGGTCTTCCTTTTTGCTTCTGGTGCCCAAATAGTACTACAAAGGAATGAAAGTAAGGCAAGCAAAGTATGTGCAGCTTGTGAGGTTCTCATTTAAGTGAACCTGTTGCAAAATCCCATTGTGCATGACACACATATTTTGTGTGCAAGTACATTTTTTAAAGAATAGACATTTCCTTTATAATAGATATATCAGTTACATATCCTACACCACACAGTATGATCTAACACTGCAGTACCCAAGCATGTGCAGTATATTTTATGTACACCCAGTTTGATCATTGAACGTAATCAGTTGCACCCAGAATCTAAGCATCTTTCTTCCAATGTTTTCACTTAGTCCCCCATTCAATTAACGTAGGCTGAATTAAGTAAATGATGTTCATTCAATTCAGTTCAGATTAATTCATCTGGGAAATTAGTGTGAAAACCAGGAGCAGAGCACTCTGTCTTGGGTAAAATGAATCATGTTGTCAGCTATGATCCACTAAACCTAAACATGTTGGACTTGTAAAGATAGATCTGCCTGGCAACAAGAAATCCTTGTAAACTGTATTCAGATATCATCAATTTTGTTAAGATTAAACAGGCTAGGAAGTTTAAAACAGACCACACATAAAATAGCACCTACTAGCTCATACCATTGCGTACCTAACATTTTTTTTAAATCTACGGAGATATTTATTTATTTTAAAATGTATTCATGTCTCAAGCAGATCGGGGTTAAAAAGCAGCCCTGGCTTAAAAGTACACAGCCCATATTTGTGTATTAATCAACAGTCCGCAAATGAAAAAGAGAAATATTTGGGTATGCAAATGGCTGCCAACACATTATGGTAGAGTGGGCAAAACACAAAGGCTGCAGTAGATTCTGGTATTTCATTAAAACAGACCCAACTAATTCTGAGCAGCTCCCAAAAGCTCACAACAGACCATTAAGACTGAAATAGGCCTTTTTGGCAATTGCCAAGGTTGCCAGATGGCCATATTTAGCCCACTTGTAAGGCCTTGTAAACAGAGGAACAACTGGTGTGCGATTCTGCGTAAAGTTTACATTGAGAATTGAGAATTCATTGACATGTTTATATTGTTTTACTACCTAATGAACAAAATGAGAGTGTAGCCAATTACACTCTTGTTTCTATGATTGGAATTTGATTACAATCTTGTGTATAAGGCCTTATCACATATCTAAAATGTGATTGTAGTAAAGCCCAAATCTGTTCATTTTAGTTTTGAAGTGAGTGGGGAAGGATAAAGCCCTGTACACACGATCAGTCCATCCAATGAGAACGGTCCGACATCGGTTAACCGATGAAGCTGACTGATGGTCTGATGTGCCTACACACCATAGGTTAAATAACCGATCGGGTCAGAATGCGGTGACGTAAAACACAACGACGTGCTGAAAAAAACTAAGTTTAATGCTTCCAAGCATGCGTCGACTTGATTCTGAGCATGCATGGATTTTTAACCGATGCTTTTGCCTAATAACCGTCGGTTTTGACCTATCGGTTAGGCGTCAATCGGTTCAATTTTAAAGCAAGTTCAAAATTTTTTGACCGAAGGATAACTGACCGATGGGGCCCACACGGTCGGTTTGGTCCAAAGAAAAGGTCCTTCAGTCCGTTTTCATCGGTTTTGACCGACCGTTGGGGGCTTTGACCCCACTGGGAACATTTCCCCTCACCATGTGTCCCTGTGACACAAGAAACTGGTACACAGGGATCACCAGAACAGAAAATCACACACAGCAATAAAAACCTTACTGAGTGTCTTACTGTAGAGGCCCCACTGTACTACTAATTGTGTTTTTATTCATTTTCCTGTGCCTATTTAAGAGATTTTTCATTTCTTCCTGTCTTGTTGAACCCCTGTTTGCAGACCATACAATTGGGAAAAATCTACCCAATAGGAACAAAGATTACAATACAAACTTGACATAAGTTCTAGACCTTCCTAAAACGATTGCACAGAAAAACAACGCCCAAAAAATATTGGTTTCACCAAGGAATTTAAACTTTTACATACACTATTCAGTTGTTCAATTTCCAATGACCTGCAGATTGCACTTCTCTACATCAAACGCCCCTTACTTTACTTACTAAATACCAATTTAAGCTTATAACATACATGCTTTTAGGAGCTAAACAAATTATTGCTAAAACATGAAAAAAAAAACAATTGTTTATTTTGTGAACATTGAACAAAGCATGGAATCAATCTTTATAAATGAGAAATTTACAGGCCTACTTATGGACACCCACAAAAATTACCTAAAATATAGTCCCCATGGATGCAGTATGTCAATGTCTCACTTCCAAAGGAAAATTACGCTTCTCTTTATATATTACCATAGGGAAACGCACATTAGAAACTCTGGAGTCTTCCCCTTTCCCCCCTAAATCTCTACTCTTCTCTTTCTACCCCCAATTGGGGGCCATATTCCCTTGGTGCCCAATATAAGACCTGCTGGGCTCCAGACCTCAAAGCTGGTCATCAGAACAGTGGGCTGCACACTGAGTACCATCCAAATTTATTGATCAGCCCATGGACTTCTGATCCTGCTACAAAGAAGTAAATAGTTTTAAGTTTTGAGCACATTGGATTCAGTGACAACTTTATCACTTGGATACAAATTCTATACATGCAGTCTGAAGCACTATGACCCCTTTCACACTGAGGCGCTTTGCAGGCGCAATATCACTAAAAATAGCGCCTGCAAAGCAGCCTGAAAGAGCCGCTCCATTCACTCCAGTGTGAAAGCCCGAGGGGACTCCCTTTTGCCTTGTCACCTGACTGCGGATTGCAGACCACAGACAAATTTAGGTATTTAGATGTTGATATTTAACTATTGTTCTGCATATCCTTTTTATCTGCTAAAAGTACACACTGGCTTAAACTTCCTCTTTTACTTATGGGGAGAGTGAATTTATTTAAAATGATTTGTATTCCTAAATTTTTGTAAATTTTGTCCAACTCACCAATCAATGTTCTCAAAGGGTATTCAAAGGAAATGATTTGGTTCTCTCCACATTCCTTTGACATCCTAAATTGGCCAGACTCTCATTGGAGACTCTCCAGCTCCCCACCTCTCGAGGAGGTTTGACACTAACTAACCGCCATCTTTAATACTATGGTTCTTGTTTGGTATACTGTATATTTATTGGTGGCTCTTCCCTCAATTGATCAATTCAGTCACTGGAATGGAAGCTACTGTAGTCTCCGTGTACGAGACATTGGCAAACCTCATCTTTAGGCAAACACTCCCCACAGTAGTGGGAACTAACATTTTAAGAGTATCATTGAGAATATATACTCAGCGATTGTCTCCACTATCTGACTCAGCACATCTTAGATCTCCAAATCAACCTATCTGACTCAATCCCTGGCTTCTACACAGTTTTGCCTTCTGGATTGTCTGCTGTGAGCACAACATAGCCTAAAATACCTCCATTAACTCTATTCTCAGGGCTCCTTCGAGGCATTTTTGGTATCGCAACAGGAACTGGGTGTCCCAGAAAAGATATTTACAGATTCAGCACACTGCAGAGGCTCAGTTTGAGCTTCAAGAAGTGCACCTTTCCACCGTAGAGTCCTGGTCCAACATGATTGATAACCTCCGGAAAAGTACTTGTGCAGCAGAATTTAGAGAACCATCCCTGAAGCTCCTAACCAGATGGTATATGACTCCATCTAAAATCCATTCCTTTTACCCCACGACCCCCCGTGCTGCTTCAGGGGTTGTCCTGAGGAGGGTGATTACCTCCATATTTTTTGGAGCTGCAGACATCTTGACCAAATTTGGCGTGCTGTGGTTAGCAGACTTGAAAATGCTCTCAAAAAGAAAATCACCCTATCACCCCAGATTTGTCTGCTGTTTGCCACTGTTCCGGACACCCCCCCCCCCCTTACAATAGGCTGATTCACTCCCTGATCAGCTCCATCCATTGGATGATAGCCTTTAATTGGAGATCTCAGAACCTACCCTGGTCCCAGGTCGAATCTAGAATGGAAGTGATCAGACTTTCAGAAAGAATACATCATACATTGTTTGACAGAATGCAGAAGTTCAATGAAAAATGGTCTTACTGGTCCACACCTTCAACTCTGCCCGGGTAATTTCCTATTCCCCTTTGTACTCCTTACATCTCCTCCCCCTACTACCTACTTCTCACTAATAAATGTAACTTTATTATCTCTTTTTTTTACCCGCCTCTTTAGTACTTTTGCTCCATACACTAACCCAATATTCAGACCCTCCTATCGAATAGCCTTGCTTAACAGTTTTGTATTACTTTACATTCCTGTGTGACATGTAACCAAATAATCTCACCATCTCTGTACTCATATTATGCATTTCATGTAACCGTTGTATTTCTTGTCTTCCAAATAAAACTTTTGTAAACAAAAAAAAGAAGTGCACCTTTCCAACTCTAAATGAATGAAGGTCTGCTTTAAGCCAGCCAAACGTGGATCGAAATTCAACCAGTTTAAGTAACCTATGGCTTGCCTTACACAGTTCATGCACGCCTCCTCTCTACCTTTACCTTCTTCTTTTGGATAAGCAATGTCCTCCTGAATTCAAAGCACAAACATAATGGCAATCTAATATATTAATATATTTTTTAATATATTTTTTACTCATATTCTCATATGGTTATCTATGCCAGAGATACAAGTATTCAATTACGATACTTGCATAGGACATAGGACATATCAAACCCCACAATGGCTAATTTGAATGCAAAAGAGGGACACACTTGCCTGCCACAAATGTTTTAAGGAATCCGGGGATTTTCTTTATATGGTCTGGAATTGTGATAGAGTCAATCCGTTCTGGTCTCAAATGATTGCCTTTATTTTCACTACCTTTGAATTCCACAATATGTGCAATCTCAAATGGTGTTTGTTTGGCATTTTTAAAGCTGGCTACACATTATACAATTTATTTTGTTTTGTTTTAGATTTACCTTCAACTATGTAGTGCAAGGGCCTGCCTGATTGTATACAAATTTAGGTTTGACCTCATATTAAATGGTTTTGGTATATCTGAAGGAAAATTGTACAAGAAAATTGTATAACGTGTAGTCAGCTTTAGATATTCTTGCAATGCAAAAGCACTTCTTACAGATCCTTCTGTACTATGCTGTGAAAACGATGGCACTCCAATGGATACATACAGAACCTCTTCACATTAATACGAGGAAAAGATTGATTAACCCAAAACACCCTTGTATAAACTGTCCTACGAGGCTAGAGGTCTGGGGAATTCTATAGCCAAGACACCAGTGACTTCTCTCACTGATTACTAGCCTTTGCCCTTGAACTACCCCTACATCCTACTGCAACACATTTAATGAGCAATGAAGAAACCACAGAACACATGCAAGCTTGATCCTTTACAACAGCCCTCAATATTTCCAATATTTGCGATTCTGCTTGGCTCAGATGGGGAGGTGAGCTGGTTTCGGCTCAGACGTGGGGGTTGGGTCTACTTGGCTCGAACGAGGGAAGTGGGCCAGCTCGGCTCAGATGGGGGGGTAGGTAGGGTTGAATCAGTTCTGCTCAGCTCGGGCTTGGAAGGGGAGGGTGAGCTGCTGGCCCGGTGCATACTGCACAGCCACATAAAGGTGCCTTGCAAGGAAGGGGAGGGAGAGGAGAAGAGGATCCTGCCAGCTCCATGGCAGAAGCTCCTTCTTATCCATGCAGGCTGCTGTCGGGAGTGGGTAAGTTGTAGCTGCTCTTTTGCAGCAGCCCTACTCTTTCATAGAATGTGTGGGGAAGAGAGCTCTGTAGTGGAATGGGAAAAGGAGAGTTGAACTCTGTACTGGGTACTCTGAAGTTTGGGAGTACACAGCACCTCTTTCAGCCTTGCACTCAGTACGTAGTACCCCCCTCAACACTGCACTAGGTACACAGCGCACCTCTCAACCATGCACTCTGTAAATACTGCACCTTACAACCCTGCACTGTGTAAATACTGCACCTTGCAACCCTGCACGTGGTACATAGGGCACCTCTCAACACTGCAGCTTGCATGTAGCAAACCTCTCAACCCTTCACACTGTATGTAGTGCACCTCTCAACCCTGCACTCTGTACATAGCATACCTCTCAACCCTGCACTCTGTACATAGCACACCTCTCAACCCTGCACTCTGTATGTAGCACACCCCTCAAACCTGCACTCTGTATGTAGTGCACCCCTCAATCCTGCACTCGGTACATAGTGCACCTCTCAACCCTGCAGTCGGTACACAGTGCACCTCTGAACACTGCTTTTGGTACAACGTGCACCTCTCAACCCTGCACTTGGTACGTAGTGCGCCTCTCAACCCTGCAATCTGTACACAGCGCACCTCTTAATCCTGCACTCTGTGCGTAGCGTATATTTACTTAACAAGGCAGTAATGATGTGTACAGTGCGTATAGTAGCCAATCATATTTTATCTTTATTTTATTTATCACAGTCAGATCAAAGAAATACGCTTCTGCATAAAACATTTCATGAGATAATTTACGAGAGTGTGTTTAGGGGCGGAATTAGGGGTGAGACAGGGTAGGGGTTGGGTGGGCAACTGGTGGCGAGTAACTCTAAAAACTGGTACACACTAACATTTTTTTCTGCGTGCAACCCAGTGGGTTGCATGCAAAAGAAGTTACAGCTCTGGTCCTAGCCATTGTACTACTAACAATGCGACATTAGTACAACAATCTCCCCCGCTGAGCTGTTGTGTTCTGACAGGGGGGTCAAGCATCCAGCTTCTGTCGGACAGACTGACATACAAACGGGCCGAATGTCAGACATATTTTTTTTTAACCGCCATATGTCTCCCAACATTCGGCCCATGTGTACCCGGCTTTAAGGCCTGGCTAATAGCTCAGGACTTGAAATTTTAAGCCTTGCTTTTGTGTCTAATTTTCTTTGCTTCTGTTGAAACCTTTTGCTTAACTATTGCTCGTAAGTGTTATATATATCTATTCAAACAAGTCTTATTTGTTACACACACTCTGACCGATTTGCTGTGTTTTTGAAACATAATCTTGTTGTAAACTATATATATGGAATATTGCTTTGTGAAAATACAGCATGTTTTCTTTTTATTGTGTATTCACAATAAAACAAGTTTAAAGAAAAAAAAGGTCTCTGGTGTCAGTGATTACTTATCTGAGAGTCAGAAATTGCTCGCTGCTCAAGGAACACTTAACAACCTTTGCAGGAATCATGATTAAGAAAGGCTTATTTAGACCCACTTAGAAATAGTGGACAACACCACCAGCATCAATATATAGTATCACTTTCAATCTTATTAGATTGTCCGAGATATTGTAGCATAGATTGCATTCCACAGCTTGCAAATATTTATACACAGTAGATAATATCACAACATAAGAAATGCTTGTGCATATGCATTCCACAGCTTGTAAATACATGGACAGCATCACATTAGCAGAGATTTTTATGTGTCCCCAAGGTTATAAAATTCAGAAAAATTCAAAACACACGTGGTAGAATTAACCACTTAGTAACCGCCCTATAGACAATATACGTCTACAGGGCGGGTGGTTAACTCTAGGAGGGCGTCAATGTACGTCCTCCCAGAGTCCGTCTCCCGCGCGTCCCCTGGGACGCGCACACGGGAACATCCGTGACCGCCGGGTCCAGAGGACCCGGCCGATCACGAATCGCGGTAAACGGCCGCTGATAGCGGCCGTTTACCATGTGATCGCTCCGTCCAATGACGGAGCGATCACATGTAAACAAACCGGCGTCTTTTGATGACGCCGGTTCCTCCCTCCTCTCTCTGTACCGAGCGGTACAGTGTGAGAGGGGGGAGCGCGGGTGTCAGCAGCGCTGTGGATGGATCTGTGACTATTGCAGTCACAGATCCATCCATCCCTGCTCAGCCATCCCTGAAACCCCCTGCAATACCCCCCCTTACAATACTCTGCAATACTCTGCATACCCCCTACAATACTCTGCATACCCCCTACAATACTCTGCAATACTCTGCATACCCCCTACAATACTCTGCATACCCCCTACAATACTCTGCAATACTCTGCATACCCCCTACAATACTCTGCAATACTGTGCAATACACTCTGCAATACCCCCCCTACAATACTCTGCATACCCCCGGCAATACTCTGCATACCCCCCTGCGCAATACTCTGCATACCCCCCCTGCGCAATACTCTGCATACCCCCCCTGCGCAATACTCTGCATACCCCCCCTGCGCAATACTCTGCATACCCCCCCTACGAAATACTCTGCATACCCCCCACCTGCGAAATACTCTGCATACCCCCCACCTGCGAAATACTCTGCATACCCCCCCTGCGCAATACTCTGCATACCTCCCCTGCGCAATACTCTGCATACCCCCCTGCGAAATACTCTGCATACCACCCCCTGCGCAATACTCTGCATACCCCCCTGCGCAATACTCTGCATACCTCCCCTGCGCAATACTCTGCATACCACCCCCTGCGCAATACTCTGCATACCACCCCCTGCGCAATACTCTGCATACCCCCCTGCGCAATACTCTGCATACCCCCCTGCGCAATACTCTGCATTACTCCCCGGCAATACTCTGCATTACTCCCCGGCAATACTCTGCATTACTCCCCGGCAATACGCTGCATTACTCCCCGGCAATACTCTGCATTGCTCCCCGGCAATACTCTGCATTGCTCCCCGGCAATACTCTGCATTGCTCCCCGGCAATACTCTGCATTGCTCCCCGGCAATACTCTGCATTGCTCCCCGGCAATACTCTGCATTGCTCCCGGCAATACTCTGCATTGCTCCCCGGCAATACTCTGCAATACCCCTGCACAATTACTCTGCGCAATTACTCTGCAATACCCCCGCACCAATACTCTGCAATACCCCCGCACCAATACTCTGCAATACCCCCGCACCAATACTCTGCAATACCCCCGCACCAATACTCTGCAATACCCCCGCACCAATACTCTGCAATACCCCAACACCAATACTCGGCAATACCCCCGCACCAATACTCTGCAATACCCCAACACCAATACTCTGAAATACCCCAACACCAATACTCTGCAATACCCCGGCTAATACTCTGCAGTACCCAGAAAATACTCTGGGAAAAAAATGCGTTTTAACCACTTCCCGCCCGCCGGCCGTCATGACGTCCTTGACTTTGTGCAGGGATATCTAAATGATGCCTGCAGCTACAGACATCATTCAGATATCATTTTTTTCAGCCGGCGATTCCCTACACCGTAAGAACAATCATGTCGGCTGTTCCGCCTCTTGATCGTTCTTACGGGAGGCGAAAGGGGACGTCTCCCCTCCCTTCTCCCTCTGGTGCCTCTTCTGACTCACCGCTACGATCGAAACCAGGATCGTTTTATTTTTTTTTATTTTTTTTCAGGCTTCCCAGCCTAGAGGTGAGATGTGGGGTCTTATTGACCCCACATCTCACTGTATAAAGAGGACCTGTCATGCTATATTCCTATTACAAGGGATGTTTACATTCCTTGTAATAGGAATAAAAGTGATCAAAACATTTATTTTTGGGGAAAAACGTATCAAACTAAAATAAATAAAGTGAAATGAACAATAAAAATATATTTTTTTTTTAAAGCGCCCCTGTTCCTGCGTGCTCGTATACAGAAGCGACCGCACACGTAAGTCCCGCCCACATATGAAAACGGTGTTCAAACCACACATGTGAGGTATCGCTGCGAACGTTGGAGCAAGAGCAATACTTTTGGCCCTAGAGCTCTTCTCCAACTAAAAAGATGTAACCAGTAAAAATATTTAAAGCGTCGCCTATGGGGATTTTTAAGTAGCGAAGTTTGGCGCCATTCCACAAGCGTGTGCAATATTGAAGGGTGACATGTTGGGTATCTATTGACTCGGCGTAACTTCATCTTTCATATTATGCAAAAACATTGGGCTAACTTTAATGTTTTTTTTTTTTAAAAGCACAAAACCGTTTTATTTCCAAAAAAACGCATTCGAACAATTGCTGCGAAAATAACGTGCGCGATAAAAAGTTGCAACGACCGCCATTGTATTCTCTAGGGTTTTTGCTAAAAAAGCATATATAATGTTTTGGGGTTCTATGCAATTTTTTAGCAAATAAATGATGATTTTTCCATGTAGGAGAGAAATGTCAGAATTGGTCTCGGTGCTCCAGAACGCCTGATGGTGCTCCCTGCATGTCGGGCCTCTGTATGTGGCCACGCTGTGTAAAAGTCTCACACATTTGGTATCGGCATACTCGGGAGGAATAGCAGAATGTGTTTTGGGGTGTAATTAGTGTTATGCATATGCTGTGTGTGAGAAATAACCGGCGAATATGAACATTTTGTGAAAAAAAAAAAAAAAAAAAAAAAATCTTGATTTTGCAAAGAATTGTGGGAAAAAATTACAACTTCTAAAAACTCACCATGCCTCTTTCTAAATACCTTGGAATGTCTTCTTTCCAAAAAGGGGTCATTTGGGGGGTATTTGTACTTCTCTGGCATGTTAGGGTCTCAAGAAATGAGAGAGGCTGTCAGTACATCGGGTGTGATCAAATTGATCAATTTTCAGTAATTGGTACCATAGCTTGTAGACCCTATAACTTTCACCCAGACTAAATAATATCCCAATTTTTTTTTTTTTTTTTTTTTTTTACCAAAGATATGTAGCAGTATACATTTTAGGCCAAATTTATGAAGAAAAATTAATTTTTTGCAAAATTTTATAATAGAAATGAAAAAAAAATAATTTTTTTACAAAATTTTCGTTCTTTTTTCATTATTAGCGGAAAAAATAAAAACCGCAGAGGTGATCAAATACCACCAAAAGAAAGCTCTATTTGTGGGAAAAAAAGGACAAAAATTTCATTTGGTTACAGTGTTGTATGACTGAGTCATTGTCATTCAAAATGTGAGAGCACCGAAAGCTGAAAATTGGTCTGGTAATTAAGGGTGTTTAAGTGCCCAGTTGTCAAGTGGTTAAAAAAAGAGCTGTGTATGGCCACTCCTCCTCACAGTGTCATATAGCTGGATTCAAGTAGCCCGCCACATCTTTGCGGCGGCGTAGCGTATCGTATTTACACTACGCCACTGTAAGTTAGCTAGGCAAGTACTGTATTCACAAAGTACTTGCCTGCTAAGTTACAGCGGCGTAGCATAAATGCGGCCGGCGTAAGCGCGCCTAATTCAAATTAGGCTGAGGGGGCGTGTTTTATGTTAATAGGGGCTGAACTGACGTGATTGACGTTTTTTACGAATGGCTCATGCGCCATCCGTGTACATATCCCAGTGTGCATTGCGGCAAAGTATGCCGCAAGGACGTATTGGTTTCGACGTGGACGTAAATTACGTCCAGCCCTATTCACGGACGACTTACGAAAACAACTTAAAATTTTCAAATTTCGACGCAGGAACGACGGCCATACCTAACATTGGCTACGCCACCTAGGGGGCATGTTTATCTTTAGGCGGCGTATCTCTTACGGAAATGGTGTATCTTTACTGCGACGGGCGGACGTACGTTCGTGAATAGGCGTATCTAGTGATTTACAAATTCTACGCCAAATGCAATGGAAGCGCCACCTAGCAGCCAGCCTAAATATTGCACCCTAAGATACGATGGCGCAAGCCGTCATATCTTAGATAGGTTTAAGTGTATCTGAGTTTGAGAATACACTTAAACTTAGGTCGGCGCAGATTCCGAGTTAGGTCGACGTATCTACTGATACGCCAGCCTAACTCTCTGTGAATCCACCTAATAGTGTATATTAGTTTAAAAAATTCAGTTGAAAAAAAGATAACTATAGTAGCTGATTTTATTATATTATTTTATTACAGGCCTCCTATGACACCCTAAACAGCTGCACTTAGAATGGAACTGGAGGACCAGAACTAGGAGTCAATCTAGTTCTGTTTCTTGCACAAGCCAATGTTGTACCAATATTTAAAAACGGGCAGAGATATATACCTGGAAACTAAAGGCTAGTCAGTCTAACATCGATAGTATGCAAACTATTGAAAGGGACTTTAATCTATAATTTGCTGATGAAAAAAGTATCCTATTTCTAGTAACGTATTTCTATTAACTTTACAAAGTTCTGGTTCAGACGCATCTTTAATATGCTGAACAGCTCTGTTCACCAGTCCTCAGGAAAGATATCCTGGAACTGGAGAGAGTGCAGAGAAGGACAACAAAGCTAATAAGGGTACTAGAGGACCTTCATTATGAGGAACAATTACAAGCATTAAACTGGAGGGAAGACACTCGAAAGGAGATATGATGACGATATACAAATACCTCAATGGTAATTCTAGCAGAGGGAATAAACCATTCAGTTTCAGGGAGAAGAAGCAGTTTAACCTTAAACTCTATAGGAAGTTCTTTACTGTCAGAACCATGAGGATCTGGAATTCCCTGCAACAATTGGTGGTGTCAGCAGAAAGTGTTGATAGTTTCAAAAAACTATTAGATGGCCATCTTAACAAACGCAATATACAGGGATATGGAAAATGGTATTGACATAAACACACACATCCTCACTCACACAGGTTGAACAGGATGGGCTGAAGTCTTTATTCAACCTTATCAACTATATAACATGTGCTGACACTGAATAGAGCAGACTAGGAAGAGGGATGACCTACCGGTGTTCTGTTTTGCAGGTTAATCAGGTAGCTGAGGGTGTCTATGAACCCATTTTTCTGGAGATATACCTCTGCTGCAGTGGGGTGGAGGATCTGGCTGCTGGGTGTGGCAGGGGTATCTGGACCACAATACTGGCTGTACAGAATTATAAATCTGTTGGCAGGAAATACAGTTCCCACGCACAACGCATGTGTTTCAACGGTTTATTTACATCCTAACCTTGAAGAGAGCTTTAGAAGATTGGGCCATACGTGTGTATGATCAAGCCTGAACAGGCCAGTTTTTCTGCAACTCTGATGAAATTTAAAATCATACAGGAAAACCAGACTAGTTGACTAATGACTGTGTACATGCTCCAATACAATCAATATCTAACAGGATTTTCCATCCCACTTAATCAATATTGAAACCAATGATTAGGCAGGGGAAACATTGACTTTCCTCTTTTGACCTTTATTAACCTATAAGTGACCTGATTTGGCCAGCTTAAGCTTAGTCCTTAGAGACTTAATCACAAGTCTCAAATCTCAAGTTCCAGCACTGACACTGGTAAGGAAGCTGTTAGTTACGAAAATTATATTATTTTTTTGCAAACCCAAGATTTCATATTATTTCTGAATTTAATCGGTTCCAGTAAGTGTAGGGTGACCACATGTCACGGATTGCCCGGGACAGTCCCGCATTTTGCAGGTCTGTCCCGGGTACCTTTATTCCAGGACAATACAGTGTCCCGGAAATAAACTGACACAGCCACCCCCGGGCCGATCTGATGGGCCCAAAAAAGGCAGCCATATCACCGCTTAACCCACTAACAGTACTTTTCCTGGCTGGGAATGCCTGGAGGAGCACAATACCTACACCCTGCTTGTGATTGGAGAAATCATAAATCCCGTCTCTTGTGTCCAATCACTGTGCTGTGATTCGTTACAGCACAAGCTGATTTTTGGGAGGGGGTCCCTGAATGGTAGTTTGGAAATGTGGTCACCCTAAGTAAGTGGAGTTTTAGTTATAGGTGAACTCTGATGGATAGACTCTTTTGTCATAGTTGTTGGTTTAGTTCCCTTCCATACTGGAGTTTTAAGGATGTTCCACTCAACCTGTTGCATTCTCCTAAAAACTGAACTCCAGGATAAGTGAATAATATCTAAATACAAGAGCCATTTGTAATTATATACATTACATATGTATACAGGAGAGCAATTAGTGCCTATTAAATATGCAGTATTTTAGTAGTGCTTCACAATGGTGTTCCTTATACCTCACTGCAAGTTTAATAAAAAAAACAAATTCCTGCAATCTCTAATGTTATGAACAGCCACAGTGCACCTAGTGGTAACCAGTAATGATGTGATTAGGGCTGCTTAGGCTTTAGGTTACAGGAGAGGTCTCGGGGGCAACTGTAATTTATGGCAAGCGACAAATAGTTATTCAAAATTGTAATACAATATAGAATAGATATTCTGCTATCTATTAACTCACTAATATTATCATTAAAGGTTACATTTAGTAACATGTTATATGTTACATCTGTATTTAGGGTGTAACTTATTACTATGCACCTCTCCCTGCTCTTCCCATTCCGATCCCCCATACCCACTGTCACAATTTTAAAACAGCGCAGCTGGGTGGGGCTCCGCCCCCACACAGCTGTGTCATTCGTTCACAGAGATTGGCAGGCGGCTTGTGGTTCTCCATGAACTGTGAGGGCACTGATGAGTGTCCTCGTAGTTTATTACTCTTTCTTTAGTGACTGACCCTCCTTACAGGAGGTACATGCTATACTGAGCGTCTGTAGAAGCCTGACATTGCACCTGTGAGTTGCTGATTGCAGTTACAATGCTCTGCGGGCTCCTAAAAAAACAAAACATAAATGCACATTTTTTTACCTGCAAAAACATGTGCATTTTTTATTTTTTAAGTGAACTTGTCCGTTAAGAATTAACGAAAACTGTGGCAATTTAATAGGTCTTCTGTAACAGTCTGTGATTTCCAGTGTCAGTACCAGGGTCATACCTACAGGGGTCGCAGAGGTCGCAATTGCGACCCGTCTCTATGCTCCAGGGGGCCCATGCGGCTGCATATAGAAGAACCGATATCTCCATTTTCCTCCTGTAGCTGCTGAATGCCAGCTTCTCCTCCTCCTTCCGCAGGCATTCAGTGGCATGAGAAAATGGAGAAAAATGGAGAGTATGGTTCCTCTGCATACAGCCTCCCCTGCTGCTATCCAGCTTCTTTCTGTGTGCTCTCCTGCCTCCCTGTGCCTTTTCCCTGCCCCCCCCCCCCCCCCATGGTCTCTCCTTCCCCCTCCTGTCCTATGCAGCTCTGCCAGCTTCCCCCCCCCCCTCCTCTCCCTCTGGCCAGTGCAAGGGATGCTGTCAGGATGGAGAGCGGGGAAGGGGCCGGTAGATGGGTCATTTACCTTGTCTGCATGGAGTCAGTGATCTTTACTGATAACTGACTCTGTCCATTCATAAATGAAACATAGTAAACTGTGTTTATGCTTCAGTTTTGTTAAGTCTGTACAGAGCTATTCCTATTCATTCATTCTGTACAGCTAAGGCTGCAGAGATGGAGATGGAGGGCTATGTCTTTAATCTCCTATCTCTGTCTCAAAGGTAGAATATCATGTATTTTACCAAAGCCCCCCAATATGGTTCTAAAAAAGGAATATATATATATATATTTATATATATATACCGGTGTGTATATATATATATATATATATATATATATATATATATATACTGGTGTGTATATATATATATATATATATATATATATATACTGGTGTATATATATATATATATATATATATATATATATATATATATTGTTGAAAAAAATAAAGTAATACAAATTGTTAAAAATATATTAAAAAAGAAAAAAAAAAAAAAACTACTAACACCAGTAGGGGAACTACCATGGTCGCAAAGGTTACCCTGGTGTTCGGCCACCGGGTTCGGAGGGAAGGGCACCGGCTGGCAGTCAGGGGGTCCTTCATGGTTTCTTGCATCGGGGCACTGAAGATTCTAGTTTCCAACCTGGTCATTACCAAATAAACACCTTGTTCTATATATTCCATAACAATTCCAGGGTTTTGGGAATTCTCATTTGGTTCTGACTCTCTGCCCACATCATCATGCCTGTTTAGGATAATATTTTCAAGGGGATCATCTCAAAGTCAAAAAAGTAGTTGATAATCCAGTTTTGTAAATACACTATAATGGGATTAGAGCATGAAGCATGAAGCAGTCATCTGAGACTTTTGTGATGAGTAACTATTTGATGTACAATGAAAAACAGAGAGATACTCAATGGAATAAGGGATAGACTAAAAATTTCCTTGGCTATCCCGCATTGGTGTGCCAAGGATATGTACTACACTCTATGTACAATAACTCCACAGCGTTTTTTTGTTGTGCAAATATTTTCTTTTTGTCTAACTAATCTAATTTCAGTCTGGGTTCAGACCGACCTCTTCTGTAGAAGGGTAGGGGAAAATCTCTGTGATTTATCTGGTTGCAAAAAACACTGTATTAATAAAGTTTAACTACAAAACCGATTGAACTACTTCAAAGAGACACTCCTGTCAAAAAACAAAAAAACCTTATGCCCCGTAAACACAATCGGACTTTCCGTTGGGATAAAATCTTTCAGACAGAATTCTGTTTAAGCTGTCTTGCATACACACTGTCACATCAAATTCCGACCGTCAAGAACGCGGTGACGTAAAACACTACGACGAGCCGAGAAAATTTAATGCTTCTGAGCATGCGTCGACTTGATTCTGAGCATGCATGTTTTTTTCTCCGTCTGAGTTCCATACAGACGAATGGAATTTCCGATTGTTTCCGTCGGAAAAGAATAGAACATGTTCTCTTTCTAAGTCTGTCAGAATTTCCGAAGGAAAAACTCAGATGGGGCACACACGCAGTCGGAATATCCGATGAAAAAATTCCATCTGTCTTTTTTCATCGGAAATTCCGATCGTGTGTACGAGGCATTATTTTATGTTTAACTGGTCCTATGTTTTGTCTGTTGCTACCCTATGTCTTTACCCTGAAATCTGAAGCTAACCATACATCTCATAATCTGACTGTACAATCTCCTTCAGATCAGGGTATGATTATACATCTGTGGGCACAGTGCAACCCATGTAAACTTCCTTTGGCTAACCCGGGGGTGGGATTAGAGTAAAAAATCTGTTATCTGAAAGGGATTTTTTTTTCAGACCATTCTTAAAGGGGTTGTAAAGGTTCGTCTTTTAATTTCTAAATAGGTTCCTATAAGCTAGTGCATTGTTGGTTCACTTACCTTTTCCTTCGAATTCCCTTCTAAATGTTTTTTTTCTTTGTCTGAATTGCTCACTTCCTGTTTCTCCTCAGTAAGCTTTCCACCATCATCCGAGCGGTGGAAAGTCATTTAGAACAGCTTACTGAACAGTTTATTGAGGAGGAACAGGAAGTGAGAAATTCAGACAAAGAAAACAAAGAAAAAAAACATTTAGAAGGGAAATCAAAGGAAAGGGTAAGTGAACCAACAATGCACTAGCTTAAAGTAACCTATTTAGAAAATAAAAAACAAACCTTTACAACCCCTTTAATCCATATACGTGCAACTTTATAGATCGATTGAAGGATTCATTTAATTTTATGTCAAAATAACCAAGCAGTTAAAAAAAATATAGTGATTTAAATCTACTCTCAGGAGATGAGATTTAAATTATCCCAACAAATGCAGCAGAAAAATCTGATTGCTTTCGATGCAATTGCCATTGTTTTTCCAGTTCAATTTAATTTCAATTTGATCTTTCAATAAACTGTAATGAAACTGTAATTTATTGCCCAGTTTTGATTTTACAACTGTTCAAAGTCTGGTGCTTGGTTAAACTCATGGCAGGTAGATTGCTTTGTTTCTCAAGTACTTAGATTGTATTTGTGATTCCGAATAGTTTGAAAGTGGTTGAAGTTGACTGAAAATTGCCACGTATATGGCCAGCTATATTGTTTCCCCTAGATCAGTACATGCAGGGCTACATTTACCATGAGGCACAGTAGGCCTCAGTAGCCTTAGGCCTCGTACACACGACCGAGGAACTCGACGGGCGAAACACATCGTTTTCCTCGCCGAGTTCCTTGTTAGGCTGTCGAGGAACTCGACAAGCCAATTTTCTCCATTCCCGTCAAGGAAATAAAGAACATGCTCTCTTTTTGGCTCGTCAAGTTTCTCGACAGTTTTCTCGACGAAAATGTACACACGTCCGGTTTCCTCGGCAAAAAAATACCTCCCAGCAAGTTTCTTGCTGGTTTTTGCGGAGAAACTCGGTCGTGTGTACGAGGCCTTAGAAGTTATAGTTGTCTAGGGCCTGGATCTTGTGGGACAGTCCTGAGATTTTGGACACTATGACCTCATAGTGGGTTACCCAGCAGTGTCCAGACAGTGGAAACCCTGCTGTAAGTTACTGACAGTTTATATAGTCATAACTGCTCATCCTGCCTATCAGGTCTGTGCATACCTCCTGCAAACCTGATAGGCAGCCCAAGGGACAACTAATATTATCTATTTTTTACAGAGGCTTTTAAATGTTCAGGTCAAGCTCTGCCTCTGGCTGCAAAAGTGTTTTAGAAAATTAAATGGCAGTATTTGCAGCTGTGAACCACTCAACATTCACAGTCATTTTGTGGGCTGATTCAATATTCATGAGAATTTGGTCCATCCATTTACTGGTTGCTCATGACATCAATAAAGCACAAAGCCTACGAATTGATTAATAACAACTGACATCACAGAGGCATGACATGCATAGTAAGGCCTAAACAAGCTTAGGCTTTGAGCAGCAATGTAACATAAATAGTTTCATACTTAATCATTTTTGTTCTGTTTTTTTTTTTCCTTTATTTGCTGGTTGTTCTGCAAGGCTGATTATTGATCCAGTAAGGAAAAAAAAAGCATAGATAATGCAAGATCAGCATGCAGGATGAACAATCACTTGTAAGGCTGACTTCATACATTATATCTAGGGCTTGCAAACCTCAAAGCTGAGCATTAAGCCTTGAGAAGTAGTCAGGCATTTCTTCAGGCAAGGTATAACCTCAAGATTTTCAATAAGTAGGAAAGCATTTATTGTGATGGTATCCCATTAATACTGACACAAGTTAATTGAATGCAATCATATAAACAGCCCTTATGAGAACGTATTTAGGAGTTTGTGATGCAAACATTGACTAAACATGGTATATCAACGTACAATGCTGTAGTTTGACCAGAACTGTGGTACTAGATATTAACAGGAGATTTGGAGTTTTAATCCCATACTTGCTACTTTTGTCCTGAAATTTATAGATCCTATAAACTCCTTCCTCAAAGCTAACATTCCCAACCCCAATACTTCCTGTACCCAAAACCATGGATCCTCATAACCTCTACTCCTGAATGCTGCAACTCTTATAGCCTGCCCCACATAGCACAGTATAAGGTGTAAGTGTAAGATGACCAGATTTTTAAAATGAAATCCGGGGACATATTTTTTCTTTACTAGTAATGGCAACAATCAGCGACTCTCTGCCCGTCGCCGCCCTCCTCACAGCCTCTCAAGTCTTACTCTTCGGGCCCCGGCTACTACTGGATGGGGAGCGGAGGAAGATCACTTCGCCAGGGAAGGCAAGGAGTTAGGCAGGTGGCTGGCCAGGATTTGAGCCAAGGCAGAAGAACATGCGAGCGAAGCTGAATGGGCATGCGCCCGAAACTGAAGAAATATTCCCTCCGCTCCGACCAGCACATGATCATCAGAAAGGGGCAAAGATAATGGGAAAAATATAACCCCCCTATACTAGTAGGCACGGCGGAGCGGGGGTGTGTGTAACGGAATGACCCGGGACACCCAGAGACTTTGTAAGGATGAGGGGTACATAAGGAGTCTTATGTCTAGGGTCACCTTATGTCCGATAGGGCCATAGGGTGACTGAGAAATTATGTCCTAAATTACAGGACAGGGGACATCACTGATAGTTCATATTTTGACGCAGTAACAGAGCTTGTCAGTCTCGTTATTGAGGGAATTCTTATGGAATGGATTGGGTCTGCCTGTTGGTTGAAGTGTCGATAAGCTGTCGTGGGTTGATGGAAGGTCGTAAACGGTGGTGATCGTTACAGTGTGTAATTCTATTTTTTTTAATTTTAATTCTGCACTGATTGTCTTTGAAATTGCCCCTGTCCCCTATTAAATCCAATCTGGGGACAGAACCAGGGACAGACTTGGTCCGGGGACAGTGTCCTCAATCAGGGGACTATGCCCTGAAACTGGGGATGTCTGGTCACCCTACCTCACCATCACCTCTAGTTTACATTTAGAGAGCAGGAGCGAACAGAACTCCTTCATTTACCACCAGGAGCTTGCCCTTGAGATACATCAAAACAGCCTTTCTGAATTTTTTACCATCGAAAAATCCATAAAATAATTTTCAGGTCTCAGGGAACCTTTGTAGCAATTATTATACCTGCAGTTCAGTGATCAATACGTTGTAGATATAAAAATAAAAATAAATAAAAGACATTCCATACCTAGCATATTTGACTAAGACAGAAAACATCCCTAGACAGTGCAAACTGTGGTGTTTTTACATTGCTGGTCAGTAAAGTGCCACCTATCATTGGTCAGTGGGAGAAAGCCCCCATGTTTTAGTGGTCAGTTGTGGAAGAGCCCTCTTAGATTGGAGGTCAGGTGGAAAATGGCTACCTAACACTGATAGTCGGTGGCATAGGTGTGCGCAGCCTATTGCATTAGGGTGTGCACTCTAAAACGCCCAAACACACACTACCGATCGCTCACATGTTCATTCAGAAAGGGAAGGGGCCGGTAAATTACATATTTACTGCTCCCTTCCCCACTCCTAAAACATCCCAGCAGCAACAGTCAATAGGAGAGGAGGGAAGCTGGCAGCGCTGCAGGGGGAAAGATGGGAGCCAGGGCAGTAGGAGAATCTGTGCTGCACAGGGTGATTAGGGTGTAACAAGGCACACCTGGCACACCCTGTGCGCACGTCTGTGGTCAGTGGGAAGAATGCCCCTTACATTGACAATCTGTATAGTGCCTCTGATGGTCAGCTAAAAGAAAGCTACAGTAAAGACAACTAAAAAGAACATTGGTGCAAATATACTTAATTAAAGATGACAGGTCGGGCTCAGGAAGGTCTGCTAAATGACGTTGGGCCTGGAACTAAGCAGGCACCATTGAACAGGAGATCAATCTGCCACTGCTCACTGCTCAAGAAGCCTCTAGCAATTTTGGAAGGAACTCTAAGATTACACTGAACTCTGGTTGAGAAAGACTGCACCTAAGCAATGTAATTGCACAATTCCTCAAGGTGATGGAGAGAGTGTTTGAATATGGCTTGGTAGGCTTTCTGGGCTTCCCGTAGCAGAGGAACAGACGCAGCAATTGCAACTAATATGCTAGACCTGCTCCTTCGCCACTGTTTTGGAATTTTTCTTTGTACTAATCCTCTCACAGACATTTTTATTCTGTTTAAAGATTGTGCTACATGGTCTGCATTTTACATTGGATCGTGCCATTATAGACATATTTTAATGACAGAAGTTAAAGGGTCTGTGCTGAGAATTTTGGCAGTGCTCAGTTTGACACACAAATCCCAGGTAGATGGATCTTGAACGCCTAGTGCCTATTTTGGATTTCCTGCCTAATAGTCAACTGCTTCACAGGGACATCAGTGCTGCAATGTGGTGTATGTTGAACACACAAAACATGCGTGTAGGGATTATACAATTTATCTAATTTAGCTGGAAAAAGATGACTTTGAGTCACGGGACTCAGTGCGAGGCATTGGCTCTTGCTGATGTCAATCAAATCTTGTAGGGAGGGAGGCTGAGCCTCGCAGAGTGTCTATAGACACACAAAGCTCAGCTCGGGGGCTGAACCAGCTGGTGTGCTACCAAAGGATAAACAGAAAATAAAAAATTCAAAACTAACCTTTACAACCCCTTTAATGCTCAAGCACTAATGTTTAACAGCTTTAAGAAGCTGTTAGCAAATTCTAGCAGCTGTTAGTAGTTTCAAATGTTTTTTATGCCCAAACTCTGTTGCTCCTCAACGCACTTGCAGTGGGGTTTTTCCCCGCCTCTAAAAGCTCCTGCCACTAAACGCTGCTAAGGCCTCGTACACACGACCGGGTTTCTCTGCAAAAACCAGCAAGAAAACCGATTCTTGCCGAGATTCAGTTTTCTCGTCAGGAAATCTGGCCAGAATCTCGACGAGAAAAAAAGAGAACCTGCTCTCTTTTTTCTCGTCGAGATTCTTGTCGGCCTGTTTCCCGACGAGAAACCCGAGCGTGTGTATACTTACCTATCACCGTGGAAACCCACGCATTCTCAAAATGACAAAAAGCTTCCACGGCATAGGTAGGGTGAAGCAAGATGGTGGCGACGGCATCAAATGTGATGAGCGTCACCGCGTTCTTTCCTTTCAACAGGACCGCGGTTCTTTTGAAATGACAGTCAGTACCCTCCGGCCCAAGAGTTTCTTGCCAAGAATCTCGTCAGGGAAAACAACGGGTTTTTCCTGATGAGATTCTCGGACATGTGTACTAGGCCTCAAAGCTTATGTGTGCATGGTCACATAGGTCAACATGGAGAGGCAGGATAAAAAAATGTCAGATGCCCCTAGAGGCAGCTGTAAAAACATCCAGTGTGCATGAGGCCTTATTGTTAATAAACGCTGAATAGCAACATTTTCTGTGTTTTCTTTTAGTTTTTCAGCTTTTATCAGAGTTAGAGAGCTTTTACAGCTGAAAAACTCCTCTTAAAACTCCCTAGTTCTTTCCGGACAGAAAATGCCTCAGCCAAAAAATGCTGATAACAGCCTATGTGTGCATGGATACATAGAATAACATGCTGGGGAGTTTACTGGCAGCAGAAAAAAACACTTGAAGACAAAAACAGTAGCTGTAAAAACGTCAAGTGTACATGAGGCCTTAGTACACACGTCCGAGAAACTTGACGGGAAAAACACATTGTTTTGCTCGTCGAGTTCCTTGTGAAGCCGCCGAGGATCTCGCCGTGCCAAGTTTCCTCATTGACTAACGAGAAAATAGAGAACATGTTCTCTATTTGGCCCGACGAGATCCTCGTCGGTTTCCTCGGCCAAAAGTGTACAGACGACCGGGTTTCTCGGCAGAATACGGCTCCGATCGGTCGTGTGTATGGGGCCTCATAGTTCTGCCTAAATATCGAGATCCTTTTGCCAGACCATTCATTATAACAAAAATCTTCCCTTTATAATATATGTGCATTAAACATATTTTATGTATGTTTTTTACTTGTAAGGCCTCGTACACACGACCGAGGAACTCGTCGTAAATGAAACATCTTTTTCCTCGACAAGTTCCTTGTCAGGCTTGTCGAGAAACTTGACAAGCTTTCTTTGTGTACACACTATCAAGACAAAATCTTCTCGTTCTCGAACCCAGTGACGTAAAACACGTACGACGGCACTATAAAGGGGAAGTTTGATTCCACTGGCGCCACACTTCTGAGCATGTGTGGGTTTCTAAGCATACACACGAACGCGTTTCTCGTCGAAAACCAGCCCGACGAGGAACACGACGAGGAAATTGAGACTCCCGACGAGGAAAAAGAGAACTTGTTCTCTTTTTTTCTCATCGAGTTCCTCGACAGTTTTCTCGATGAAAAACATAAGCGCGACCGTGGCTCTGCCACCAAGTTTCTTGATGGATTCTGTCGTTGAAAACGGTCGTGTGTACGAGGCCTTAAAGCTGGTGCCACCATCTTGGATTTAATGTCAGCACCCCAAGTAGTCTCAGAACTGTCATTTAAGTGACATTTTATATTATTCCACTTTGTTCTTCCCCCAACAGCTACATGATAATTTATGTAAATGAAAAACACTGCAAGTAAGCATTTAAAATACTTGATTTCCCTGCGCTTTTACCTGCAGGGTCTTTTAAAATAAAGTGAAAAATTAACAAATCTGTTGGCAGGATCAGCTAGCAATAAAAATTTGTTACAGAGAGGACGCATCCCTGTTAGGCCGGGTTCACACCTATGCGAATTGGTTGCGGCTTAAACCGCATCCAATTCGCATAACATTAAAAAATACATTGATTTCAATGTGGCTGGTTCACATATGTGCGATGCATTCGCACTGCGCATTGCCGAAAAAACGTGTGCGTTTTCTAGGCATTGCGGTGCGGCTCAGGTGCGAATTCAGGCCCATTATCTTCTATGGGCACGCATCTGATTCTCAGATGTGTTAATTTCTCTTCAGGATTTCTCTCATTCACCTTAATACACTTCCCCCCTCCCCCTCCCTTCTCCCAGGTCTCCAAATTCGCATCTAAAACGGAGCTGATCTGCTGAACAGCTCTCTTATCTCTCTGCAGAGATAAGAGAGCTAAAATTCGCACAGCACAAGTTTGAATCTGGCCTTAATGCTTTTTTTAGACAGACTGCAGCATAGATGTCTTTTTTCCTATTTGCCTATAATGGACTTCAAACTAACTTTCTCTGCCCTTGACAGCATGGTATCCTCGTCTGATGGAGTAGTACTCAGAAAATGGCATTCTGCACCAAAAACTAACAGTTCTGAGGTGTTACTTATACCTGCTCCTTGCCTCGTGAGTTTAAGGCACATTACCAATAAACTCTGTATAACATATAACATGCATTTTTATGGAAACCGTATCAAGGATGCAGCAAGCACAACTTTTTTTTACTGTAGCTGCATCACATCACCAATGAGCAGATGGGAATTGGCACTAAAGCGGTATTAAACCCAAAAGCAAAAATGTTTTACATTGCAGTTTACCAGTTCTTTGGTGTGGTGGCTGTATTGGTTTTCTTTTTTATGCCTTCTTTCCTATATTTTCACCTTGTGATCCTACCAGTAAGTCTGTTGATTGTTAACAAAACCAGCTGTCCTGAAGATGTAGCTGTTAAATGGTTAAGACAAACAATGTACCACTGGCAGGTCTGCTAACAATGGTCAGCTTTTATTAATGTAAAACCTTTATCCTAAAAAGGAACAAACCTGTTGCTGTAACTGCTTAAAAAGTATTAGCTGGAATTTGGCTTCAATTCATTATTGTATTTAGATTTGCTAGGGCATTTAAAAAAAAAACTCCCAGGAGGATCCATTTTTGGACATTCGCTTGCTCAGCGGGGATCGCTCCGTTGATCCCCACTGAGCCGGCAGATGACTAGTCTGTCTCTGCACACTGTGCAGAGATGAACCAGTCAGATCTCCTCTCTCCTCTATGGGGGATCGGATGAAAACGAACCGTCTGTCTGTTTTCATCCGATCCGGTTTGCATCACACTTTAGCAGAGAGGATCGGATCGGGGCTGATTGGATGTCAGCGGACATGTCACCGCTGACATCCGACGCTCCATAGAGGTACATGGAGTGCTCATTCAGATCCGCCTGAAAAAACTGACAGGCGGATCTGAACGGTCCGCACATGTGAAAGGGGCCTAATACAGGAGATGTGTTACTGGCCTGATCACCAGGTGGAAAAAGAGGAAAAGGGCCTAAAGTTTGTACACCACATTATTCCTGTTCCACTGTCTAATTTTTTAAGATCTGCAGGGGTGAGCCAAGAGACATCCATAAGACAATCAGATTGTACTTGAATGTCCATCAGTTCTTTAAAAACATTGGGTGAGGTGCCTATGCTATCCAGTAAACACTTCAACTTTGCCAAAATCGGAATGTTACCTCAATTTACCTTGATTTAACTTTTATGCAATCCCCAACAGAAAAATACATCTCCAATCACACTCAGGCCCCGTACACACGACCGAGTTTCTCGGCAGAATTCAGCCAGAAACTCGATCGGAGCCGTATTCTGCCGAGAAACCCGGTGGTGTGTACACTTTTGGCCGAGGAAGCCGACGAGGATCTCGTCGGGCCAAATAGAGAACATGTTCTCTATTTCCTCGTTAGTCAATGAGGAAACTTGGCTCGCCGAGATCCTCGGCGGCTTCACAAGGAACTCGACAAGCAAAACAATGTGTTTTGCCCGTCGAGTTACTCGGACGTGTGTACAGGGCCTCAGACTTGCAAGAAAGGTTTGAACCTAACTGCTTTTTGGGACTTCTTAGTAATGGCATCAAGGAGGGTGTTCCAGCATCACCAGCAGAGAGAGGTGTTCCAGGACCACCAGATAAGAGGTAAAAAAAAAAAAAAACAGGACTCGAAATTCTGCCGCTTCAGCAGGGACTGGCTGAATTTCGATCAGTGTGTAGCCACCCCCACTTGATAGAAGTTGATCATTACAAAACCTTTTTTGATCAGTGGCTGCAGCCAATCAGTGAGTCTAGCTGTGAGAATGTCCTGGAGGGGGATTTCTCCATTTGCCTCGCTTGCATGGATGGAGGAATTTTATTTTATTTTTTTCATTCAGTTTGCTGGCTGAACACAAATGTATGACCCATAGATGAGCAGCTTCAGATTTAGTTTTGTCGGCAGTATGATTTTAAATATTATGCTGTTTATTGTGTACTAACAAAGATATTTTTATCTTTTTTTATCTTTATCTTTTAAGTACCTATGGGATGATAATTATCTAAAACAGCCTATCTCAACCTTTTCAACATAGAGGAGCCAATGAAATATTTTTAAAGTCTCAAGTTATCCCTGCTAAAAATGCCTATATCAATACCTCACTGATTATTAGCATGATGGTCAGTGGGAAGAGTGCTTCTTACATTTGTGGTCAATGGGAAGAAATCTCTCCCAAAGATCATTGGCGTCACAGTTTTTTTTATCTAAAGCTCTGTACACACGACCGGGATTCCCGGCGGTATAAAGTCCGGCGGGAATCCTGACGGGAAAACCGAGAACCTGCTCGGTAAGTTTCCCTGTGTACAAATGGCCGGGTTTCCCCATCGGGAAAACTGCGGGGAGAGCTTTGCCTGGGAATCCGGCCATGTGTATGCTCCCTTGCAGTGTTTCCCCATAGGAAAACTACCGGGTTTAAAACCGCTGGGGAATCCCGGTGGGAAAATTGAGAGCAGGTTTTCTATTTTCCCGCCGGGATTCCCAGCAGTTTTCCTGGCAGGAAAACCGGTCATGTGTACGAGGCTTTAGAAGTAGAAATTGCTCATTGCTCAAACAACCCCTAACAACCTCTGTAGGAACTTTAGGATTCCATGGAACCCTGATTGAGAAAGACACACCATTAATTCTATTCAATCTACAATAAATATGCAATGTACATTGATAAATGAAATCCTGCTAAGTACCTATAAGAACAACTCAATGGGGGTTATTTACAAAAGGCAAATCCACTTTGCACTACTAGTGCACTTGGAAGTACAGTCGCTGTAGATCTGAGGGGGATATGCAAGGAAAATAAAAAACAGCATTTTAGCTTGCACATGATTGGATGACAAAATCAGCAGGCCGCGTACACACGGTCAGTCCATCCGATGAGAATGGTCCGACGGACCGTTTTCATCGGTTCACCGCTGAAGTAGACTGATAGTCTTATCTGCGTACACACCATCGTTTCAAAAACCGATCGGGTCAGAACACGGTGACGTAAAACACACAACGTGCTGAAAAAAACGAAGTTCAATGCTTCCAAGCATGCGTCGACTTGATTCTGAGCATGCACGGGTTTTGAACCGATGCTTTTGTGTACTAACCATCGGTTTTGACCTATCGGTCAGCCATCCATCGGTTCGATTTTAAAGCAAGTTCTCTTTTTTTGGACCGAAGGACAACAGACCGATGGGCCACATACACGGTCGGTTTGGACCGATGAAACCGGTTTGGACCGATGGTGTGTACGCGGCCTCAGATCTACAGCGACTGCACTTCCAAGTGCACTTGTAGTGCAAAGTGCATTTGCCTTTAGTAAATGACCCCCAATGTGTTGCTCACAGGTTTTCTCTACTACACAATGGAGTCTTGTTGTTGTCCTGTTTTCTAAAGGAAATAGTCCCATACAAAGACAGGCTTTCCATTTTTCATGGAAACCTCTGTATGTATCGTAGATTGTTTGGAATAAATAAGAATACAAAAATATCACTGCATTCAGTGAAAGATATAACCACTATGACATCTGAGAGCAGAGGTTTTTCCAGTCTCTGTTTACAGTGTCTTATCAAAACTGGAACACATATAGACCCATTTAACACACTGCTGTTTTCTAGCACATATAAAACTCAAAAACAATAAGGATGTGATTACTGATCTCTTTACGCATTCTTTATATAAAGCCTGATACCTAGAGGTGACCTTAACATATTTAATGTTCACCTTTAGTCTTCAGAGTCCCGCTGCCTCCACTATGCAATTTTCCAGTTATTAAAAAAACAAAATCAAGATATTAATTTACTCATCATATCCTTTCCTTGATTGCTTCTGCAATTGATTATCTGCACCGCAATTAATCTAAAGCCCTGCCAGCAGTCTCCTTTATACAACAGCTACCAGCATAATACAAATACCTACACTGGCATCTTCTATCTCAGAGAATAAGATGCAAAGCTCCGTCTTTGACCTTCAAAGCCCTCGGTGAAGCTCACCCTCTTACATCTCAGCCTTCATCTGTAAATTATTATAACAGTGTTCCCTCTGCTTTGCCTATGTATTGAGCCCTCTTATAACCACTTCTTACTAGGTCTGGAACATCTATAGCCCTGCTGCTGCAGATATTGAATTATTCAACTGAAAAGCCATATTGCTGAGTTGCCTGTTAGCCATATCATGTGGTGTTATGACATTCACTTTCCAATAGCCCAATAGTGTTTCTGTATGTGATCTAAGCATCGCCTGCGACTGTCGCATATTGTATGTATGTGACAGGTGCTGAGCCCAGGGTTGATTTAGATTTTCCAGCATGTTGGAAAATCTCTTGAGGTCAACCTACAATTATTTCCTTTCCAATGGGAGAAGATCTTCTTTTTTTTTTTACCCACCGCTTGCGATACTGCATGAATCAGGAGCATCATTCATTTTCATTCGGCAAGAGCTTAGAGGATGGGCATATGAAATAATTACCTATAAGTTCTGCCTGTCTATGGGTGGTTAGAAGCGCTGACGGTGTTATAACATTGTAAATATATATAAATATATATATATGTGTATATATATATTTATATATTTACAATGTCATAACACCATCACCGTCATAAAGCCTGTATCTCCTATATATATATATATATATATATATATTTACAATGTCATAACACCGTCAGCACCGTCACCGTCATAAAGCCTGTATCTCCTATATATATATATATATATATTTACAATGTCATAACATCGTCAGCACCGTCACCGTCATAAAGCCTGTATCTCATATATATATATATACACACACACACATATATATATATAGGAGATACAGGCTTTATTGGAGCATTTCAGTTTACTGGTGTTTACATATCTGCAATTGATGGCGGTGGCTCACTTGGCTGACCATCAGTATACAGATATAAAAGCGCTAGCTAAGTAGAAATGCTTATAGCCAAATAGCCTGGGTGCAGTGACCTTAATATAATATGAAGGTCTAGTGCCAGTGATGCTCTATGATGTACAGGCCTGTTCATGCTTCTCTGTGCGGAAAGGGAGATCTAAAAAACAAAAGTGGGACTTGTGCTCCATCTCTTTTCCCTGCTCTCTTCTGCATTGGTCCTCCCACTCTCTAAAGGTCTTCTCTTTTCCCTCTTTTTTTTTTTTCCTCCCCCTGTCTCACACCCACCCTTTTTGCCTCCCCCACCCCTCCTCCCTCTCTTTCTTCCTTCATCCTCCTCTTTCCTTGTGCTCTCTCTCTCTCTTTCTACACACACCCTGTGCAGTCTTTGAAAATTAGACAATCCTCTCTTAACCAGGCAGTTAAACTGAACGTTGCGCATGGCTCCTCTCATCTCCACTAACTCCTCTCCTAAAATGTAGACACCTGCACTGCTGAAAAAAAAAAATCCACATTCTCAGTCCACCAAAGACTATCATTCAAAAACTGTAACCTGACCAGACTACCCCACTGTTCCATCTGTCTCCTCAGCTCCATCACCATTCCAAAAAAAAAAAGAAAAGTGTAACCATTTCACCACCAGGCAACGGCTACCCAAGCCGCTAGTCATGCAAAAGGTCTAATGGATCAGCTGGCTGCTTAAACAAAAATTCCTACGAGCATCTTATAAATGTTTAATTGTAACCACTAGCCACATTGGGGACACCTAATAAATACAAGCATCAATTGAAAAGGTTTCCTGGAAGGAGGGAGGTGGGAATGAGGTGTTGTGGATGGTGGAAACTGTGGAGTGAGGGAAGAAGAAGAAGAGGAGGAGAAGGAGGGGGGGCCCTCAGATCTATCAGGGTGAATTCATAGCTATTGATTTTCTCCTGCCTGGGGAGGGACGGCATATTCTATTCAGTACAATGTTCCTCTGCAGATTATGTTAAGAGGCTGGCTTGGCTGAGGAGAGGCTCAGCGGATGCGCTATGCGTGTTTAATGCGTCAAACTGTTCTCATCGCTCAATGGAGACACTTAGCAATTCAGAGCATGTCCCATCACAGCCCAGCTCCAGAGAAGGAAGGGCCAAAATGTCCCACAGGCTGACAGCCTGCGCTGGAGACTGTGTGTCTGTCTTGATAGCTGGTGGAGGTGATATTATACTAGAAGGACGTGTGTGTGTATATACATATACATATATATATATATATATATATATATATATATATATATATATGAGAGAGAAATAGCGGAGGGATTGCTGCACTTAAACTCTTTTATTTGTAGAAATTCATCAAAACGACATCAAATACATAATTTGTATAGTCAGGCAGACATGGTAATATATATATATATATATATATATATATATATATATATATATATATATATATATATATATATATATATATATAAAATATATAGATGGCACATTTACCTTGCCTTTCAATCCCAATATGTAGAGTGAGTCTCATATGTCTGTGCCTGTGCTGTAGTGACCTTTTACATTTGTTTAGGCTTACAGATATTTATCAGTGGTTTGGTATTTGTGGTACGTGTAACGTTTGATCTATGTGTATATGTGAGTTTGTGACTTTTTTTTTTTCTCATTAATTATAAAAAAAAAAAAAAAGCAACTGTTTAGCATTATGTATATATTTTTTTGCCCATAAGAACATTTGACACATACACCTTATTGTGTATATGTGCATTTTATTTTACATTTTGTGACATGAAATATAAGAAGCTGTATCAAGCTCACTTTAGCATTTGTGTACACCCGGTGTGGACCAAGTTGGGTTCATGGCGGTCTGGCCATATCTGAATGTGTGCAATGTGAGAAGAAGTATATGTGTAGGAGGTGTAAAGGGTATGTTGTTTGCAAATCATTTGTGGACATATGTGTCTAAATTTTGTGTCTGCAGCTCTGCAAGGTCTGGACCCTACATATGGTGTGTGGTGCTGTGTGTATGTGCCTGACATACGCTGTATAGTGTGTGTATTTTAGTATATATGCATGGACATGTGTGCTGGCAATCTGTTCCAATCTCAGCCAAGGTTAGCAATAAACATACACAGGAGTACCGGGTAACACAAAATTGTGTATGTTTAGCGAAGACAGAATAGGCAAGAGGATCTATTCGACGGCGTTTTTTCTCTGCTTATGGAAAATGAAAATTTTTGTACCATCTTTTGGAATCATTTTAAAGTGGTGCTGTATTTTCATTCCCCATACATGTCATATTTTATCCAGTGTTTTGTGTATGTATGCGTTTACTGTGTTGTAAGGCTGGATTGCTGACCTGCAGTGATTGAAAAGGGGAGTGGTGGGGGAGGGGCTGGGTGGTCTGTGTACCACTATACTAATCATACTGTTACCTCACTCTGCCTGGCACACAGTCCTCATCTCCCTTCAAGTGGGCTGTGTTTAACCCTTCCGCTTACATGGCAATGCACTGCAGGGCTTTCTGGCAGGACACATGGTTAAAGGAAGGGTGGGTGAGGGGTTTCCAATCTACTAGTGATGAAGCAGCTATCAGCAACACGGCAAAGTAATAAAGAGAATAAATGGAATAACATAACAGCCATAGGCCTCTTATAACATTATAACACAATGCAGTTGAAAATGTACCGTAATGAGCAGCAATAAAAGAGACATTAAAATGGCAATATCTATCTATCTATCTATCTATCTATCTATCTATATATATATATATATATATATATATATATATAAATTACATATACAAACACACACAATATACACAAATATACCCACTGGAGCAAACCATGCTCTGTAGGATTTTTTTTTGCCTTCCTCTGGGTTTTCAATTTATTCTGTTTATTTATTTGGATATTGGAGGGATGGACCTATGTGTTTTTTCAAAATAACAATAATATATATATATATATATATATATATATATATATATATATATATATATATATATATATATATATATATCATTATTATTTTGAAAAAAGACATAAGTCCATCCCTCCAATATCCAAATAAAGAAACAGAATGAATAGAAAACCTCCATATACAGTTGACCCAGAGGAAGGCAAAAACAATCCTATAGAGCATGGTTTGCTCCAGTGGGTATATTTGTGTATAGTGTATGTTTGTATATATATATATATATATATATATATATATATATATATGTGTGTATATATATATATGTGTATATACACACAAAGACACATATATACCATAGTGCAATGTATTTGCAAGTAGCCAATTAGCTCACAAGGCCCCAACCTACTATTCACAAGTTCACAACATATCAGTAGATATATATATATATATATATATATATATATATATATATATATATATATATAATCCTTAGAAGCTGAATAAGCTAATGCTAACGGACAACCCCTTTAAGGATGCCGCTCTATGTAACGTCTACTCTCTCACCATTGGCAGACCTACCCTTACCCGCAGATGTAGAGTAAGTAGGGTGCTTTGGGCCTGCACAGCACTTAATCTATTCTCATTGATTTCTTGATCAGCAATGCCTGACATCCATTTTACATAGGAGGCTTTAGCCTGATCAGGTATGGTTGCAGTCTCCCATTTCTAGCACTGCTCCATAGCTGAGAAGGCATGGCTCTGTGCAGCTGAAAAGCCTTCCCACACTACCGCACACACCATGTAGTCAGAGTAATGTATTCTACACACCTTTTACTACACTCTGTGCCCCACTGCTTCCATCTTAACAAAATCTATCATTCACATCATCACAATGAACCGCTGGAAGTGGATCAGTCTCTCTCCAATCACCCCTCCCCTCCCCCCTCCCCCCCTCTTCCAGTTTATTAGCTTAGTCTAGCCACCCCTTGTTTAAAAAAATGAAATGATAAGATGGAGGAATATGTAGTTTTCTGATTCTGGGGAGAGGGAGGGGAGCAGGGAAGCTAGGATAGGAGGAGGGTGAAAAAAATGTAAGAGAAGAAAAAAAAAAGGCTTTTTAGCCAGTCACCAAAATACCTTCAAGGCAACATGTTCTCCACAATCCAGAATGGGTCATGACTTCTTCATTCTTTTTGCTGGTTTCATTTTCACTTATAGATTTGCTCTTGCAGACCCCTCTGGAGTATAACCAGTAGTCTGTGCCCACAGCAATTGTCATTAAACTGAATGCAGCGAATGCTCCCACAGTGGTCAGGAGCATCTGAACACCTCTATCAAACAGACCCATAATTCTTCATTCTATAGACATCCAACAGTCTTCTGGTGTAGGGGGGTTCAGTAGCTGAAGAAGGGGGGGGGACCTGGGGGGGTCTCAGCTAGCAGTGGATAGTGCCCAAAAAGATGAGGTATCCTAATAGAAAAATAGCAAAAGTAAACCTGGAAGGTTTGTGGATGGAGAGCTCGTTGTCCATCAGATCATGTCCAAATGCAGGTTTGCAGGAGAAAAGGGGGGGTGGGGGGACAAAAAAAAAAAAAAAAAAAAAAGAATATGAAAATAGTGCAGACAGACTGACAACACACAAGGATAGCAGCTAACAGACAGAGAGGCTCTAATCTCTCTTAATCCCTTTTCCTAAAATTCTGATCTTCAGTTTCCATAAGTGATGGCTAATTGGGAATCTCTTGTCGGCAGGAATACAACAGCAGCCTTCTCATCACCAACCATCAGCAGCATCAGGACCAAGGCAGCAAGGGGAGGCTTTAGGGTTAGGGGTGCAGGCTTTGCTTTCCTTCTTTTGCTCTGCAGCCTGCGCCATGTAAAAAGGGAAAAAAAAAACAGAGTGTTTTTTTTTTTCTTGTGTTTTTTTTTTCTGCTCTTGACAGATCTTTTCTTCTCCCCTCTTGTGGTTGTCTGCTGCTGTGTGTGTGTCTGATGGAGTGTGGGATTCCTCCCCTGCTGTGGATTACAGCACAAGTATCCTGTGGATGCTGGAAGCTTTGGCTGGAGACGGACTGCGGCTTTTGCAATCCATGGTGGTGTCGGTGAGGATCAGCAGTGCGAGGCCCCCTGTGCGCTGTCCAGGCTGGCGGTGTCGGCTGGGCTTCCTCCGCCGCTGCTGCATGGAAGTGATGATGGAGGACGTGGTGCTGAAATGGACAGCTCCGTGTATAGACAGCTCCTGGAACGGACAGCTCCGGCTACAATGGACAGACAGCTCCTACACACCAGTGCTGCTGCCGCTGCTGCCGCTGCTGCTGCTGCTGCTGGGGAGCACTTTCATGTAGGACCTCCTGTACTGGAAACCTTCATGTCCCTCCTCTCATTGCTGTCCTAAGTCACCACCCCGCTCAGCATCTAGGAGGGATTGGGGGGGGGGGGTGTCAGATCTTACAGCCCCCCCTTTTGTATCCCCCTCCCCCCCAAAGTCAAAATATATCTGCACCCCCCCTAATTTACACCTCTTGTATCAGCAGCGTCTGTGTTTTTATTTATTGTGTCTCCTTTCAACAATTGGTGTCCTTTTCATTGCAATCAGCCTAATGGTGGCCATACACGCTTCAAGAAATGATCGTTTTCTTTTCCAATCCATCTCTTCTGATAGGAATAACCAATCTATATGCCACAACCCGTTAGATCGATATGCCAAACACGGGGGGAAGTGGATTTCGATCAATACTTACGATCGTAAATTATTCATCACATCTGGGTTTTCACCATTTAATCTTATAATCGAATCGATCGATCAATGGCGGACACACACACACACGCTTTGATTTTATTATCTGATCAATGGGCGATTCGATCAAAAACGATCATCTCTGAAAGCAGTGAAATAGATATACATTCTAGCAGCACCCCATCCATAAGGGGTGCAGGGGTACAGTCCCCCCTAATATCTATGCGCCGGCCCCTAATCTCCATGCAGGGAGCCAGATGCATAGGGCCAGATTCACAGACATCTGATTTACATTACACCGCCGCAGGTTTACAGCGTAAGTGCCTGATTCACAAAGCTCTTACCTGTAAACTTGCGGCGGTGTAACGTAAATGCGCTCGGCGCAAGCCCGCCTAATTCAAATGGGGCGGGCACCATTTAAATTAGGCGCGTTACCGCGCCGAACGTTGTGCGCATGCTCCGTGTTCAAATTTCCCAAAGTGCATTGCTCAAAATTACGGCGCCCCGACGTTTTTTTGAAATGCGGCGTGCTTTACGGCATTTCGTATTCCCGGACGTCTTACACAATTTTTTTTTTCAAAATTCGACGCGGGAACGACGACCATACTTTAACATGGCTGATCTAAAGATAAGCCATGTTAAAGCAGGTGTAACTTTGCGACGGGTAAAAACGACTATCGACGACGTACGGGATTGCGACGAACGCGCGGATCGCCGTAACTAGTCATTTGCATATTCAACGCCGACCGCAATGGCCTCGCCACCTAGCGGCCGGCATAGAATCCTTAAGATCCGACAGTGTAAGTCAATTACACCTGTCGGATCTTAGGGCTAGCTATGCGTAACTGATTCTATGAATCAGCCGCATAGTTAGGACGGGCGGATCACAGAGATACAACGGCGTATCAGGAGATACGCCGTCGTATCTCTTTTGTGAATCTGGCCCATAGAGTTCTATGTTTTTTTTTTTTTTTTTATGTGAAGCACTTAAATTGTAAGCTCCTTGAGGGTAGGGACTGATGTAAATGTATATTAGGGGCCAGATCCACGTAGCGGATCGTAATTTTTGGCAGCCGTAGCGTATCGTATTAACGATACGCCGCCGCAACTTTGAGAGGCAAGTGCTGTATTCACAAAGCACTTGCCTCTAAAGTTACGGCGGCGTAGCGTAAATCTGCCGGCGTATGGGCGCGGAATTCAAATGTTAAAGATGTGGGCGTGTTTTATGTTAATTTTACTTGACCCAACGTAAATGACGCTTTTTCTGAGCGGCGCATGCGTCGTCCGTGGGGGTATCCCAGTGCGCATGCTCAAAATGAACCCGCAACAAGCCAATTCTTACGACGTGAACGTCATTCTACGCAAAGCCCTATTCGCGAACGACTCACGCAAACGACGTAACATTTTCAAAATTCGATGTGGGAACGACGTCTATACTTAACATTGAGTACGCCTCATATAGCAGGGGTAACTTTACGCCGAAAAAAGCCTTACGGAAACGATGTAAAAAAATGCGCCGGCCGGACGTACGTTTGTGGATTTGCGTACCTAGCTAATTTGCATACTCGACGCGGAATTGGACGGAAGCGCCACCTAGCGACCAGTGTAAATATGCACCTTAGATCCCACGGCGTACTAAGACGTACGCCAGTCGGATCTAGCCCAGCTTCAGGCATATCTTGTTTTGTGGATACAAAACAAAGATACGCCGGAGCAAAATAGAAGTTACGCCGTCGTAACTTCTTCATGGATCTGCCCCTAGATATGTAAAGCGCTGCGTAAATTGATGGCGCTGTATAAGTACCTTAAATAAATAAATTGGAGCCGGAAGCTCTGGCTTAAAAAAGGTTGGGCTCGGGGCGCAGAGCACTGTGCCCTGAGCCCACCCACTTGTAACAATAGCGAATCGATATTCGCTATTGTTTTCCTGCTTCTCCTCACAGCCAATCAGGACATGAAGCGGGCCCTAAGGCCCCTTGCACACTGGGGCGTTTTTCATGCGGTACAGCGCTAAAAATAGCGCTGCTATACCGCATGAAAAATCATGCCCTGCAGTGTTCAATGTGAAAGCCCGCACCAAAAGTCCTGCTAGCCGCATCTTTACCGCGGTATAGGAGCGGTGTGTTCACCGCTCCTATACCGCACCTTCCCATTGAAATCAATGGGAAAGCGCGGTATTACCGCCATTAGCGGGGGTTAAAACCTCACCGCTAGCGCCCGAATATCGCGGTAAATACGACGGTATAGTCGTGCTACAAATAGCGCGGCTATACCGTCACCACGGCTCCACGCTGCAATGTGAAAGCAGCCTAAGATCGGATTGGCCGGGAGGAGAAACAACCTGATTGGCCATGAGGAGAAGCCGGGGAAGCCGCTGAAGCCGCCCGCAACCTGGATGGGGTAAGTGTGGGGCTGGCAAACAGGCTTGCAAGTGGGCGAGCGAGTAAGCGGGCGAGGGGGAGGGGTTGTCTGCCGCCCCCTTAAAAAATGTAGCAGCAGTCACCTCTGTTAACTTCCCTTCTGATCGATTTAATGTCGGTTCGCATAAGTACGGCGGTGGTTTCAGTGCAATCTTTAAAAGGAGTCCAATGTGGTATTGTTCACTGCTTCAGGTGCAATTTTAACTTGAAATCGCACCTGAACCAGACTGCAAAACGTACAGAACTCTTTTTAAAAATTGCGGCCGTCCTGGACATATGTCAAACGGCTCCATAGAAAGCCGAAGTGAATGCGGTTCAAAACGCATCCAATTTGCATCTATGTGAACCGAGCCTTACACTCTTTTTAGATTGGATTCAATCAAACTGAGTCGATCGGCCAGGGTGTAAAATGATTACTAAATTGTTCATGAATACACCATGCAACCAATTGTATTCATGAATAAAGTATCTCAGTGCTAAAAGGTTGATAGCTGTCCGCCCTGGCAAATCGACTTGTTTTTGATCAGACCAAATCTAAATTGAGTTTATCTTGATTGCAAGGAAAGTTATGGCTTCTTGTGATCAACCTCTCAACTGCGGACAGCAGATGGATAGATTGCATCTCTTCCTTGCTGACCCCCGAAACCTGGAAAGGAGTGGCGCCGGCATTTACAGGAACCGATCCCCTTTTCTCCTGCAGAAGCTGAAAAGAATGCTTCTCCTCCTCTCCCACTCGCCGGAATTCAGCTGCTACTAGAGGAAAGAGGATTATCTCCAGTAAATTCCCCCCCCCCCTGTCCAGGTTCCCCTTCTTTCTGATGCCTGTGCCCCCTGTGTTTCCCTGCACCCCCCTGCAGCGCTGCCGGCTTTCCCTCCTCTTCTTTCCCACCAGTTGCTAAGGGGGATGGAGAGCAGGGAAAGGGGCTGGTAAATATGTATTTTACCAGCCCCTTCCTTTTGTGAATAAACACATTGAGTGATCGGTACCAATCACTCACTGTGTTCATTCCTCTAAGCCTAGCAAACTGTGTTTAAAATGATTCTGTTTTTGAATGAGCTGGAAGCTCTGTGCAGAGTCATTCATGTTCATTCATTCTGTGCAACTGAGGCTTCAGAGATGGAGGTTGAGGACTGTGTTCCCAATCTCTTTTCTCTGTCTCAAAAGTAAGACATCAGGGGTCTCACTTTTTCTCTGTTGCAAAGCTTCACTAAAGCTTTGCAACAGAGCTGCTAAAAAAATTCTAAAATAATACAAATAAATAAATTGTAAGAAATAATAATAATAATAAAAAATACTGACACTGTTCACTACCCTACTGACACAGCTTCTGCCCTACTCACACCGTCCATTGCTCTACTAACACCGTCCACTGTTCTACTGACTGACACCATCCACTGCTCTACTGACTGACACTGTCTACTGCCCTACTGACACCAACCTCTGCCCTACTGACACCAGCTTCACCCCCTACTGACACCATCTACTGACACAGTGCATTGCTCTACTGACACCGTCCACCTCTCTACTGACTGAGACTGTCCACTGCCCTACTGACATGTCCACTTCTCTACTGACTGACACTGTCCACTGCCCTACTGACATGTCCACTTCTCTACTGACTGACACTGTCCACTGCCCTACTGACATGTCCACTCATCTACTGACTGACACTGTCCACTGCCCTACTGACATGTCCACTTCTCCACTGACTGACACTGTCCACTACCCTACTGGCATGTCCACTTCTCTACTGACTGACACTGGCCACTGCCCTACTGACATGTCCACTTCTCTATTGACTGACACTGTCCACTGCCCTACTGACATGTCCACTTCTCCACTGACTGACACTGTCCACTGAGCTACTGACATGTCCACTTCTCTACTGACTGACACTGTCCACTGCCCTACTGACATGTCCACTTCTCCACTGACTGACACTGTCCACTGAGCTACTGACACCAACCACTGCTCTACTGACACCATCTACTGCACTATTGACACTGTCCACACACCATCCACTGCTCTACTGACTGTCCACTTTTAAGGTAGTTTATATGTTTACTGTGACATTTTATTAAACACTATATTTAGATATATTCGTAACTATTTAGTTAGGCCTTGCTAGTTAAATTCTTAAACAAAAAAACGTAGCCCAACCCCAATGATCTTTGATCTCTTTCATGTTGTTCCGGTAGATCTCTAAGGCCTCGTACACGCGACCGAGTTTCTCGGCAAAAACCAGCAAGAAACTTGCTGTTTTTTTTTTTGCCGAGAAAACCGGTCATGTGTACACTTTTCGACGAGGAAACTGTCGAGGATCTCGTCGAGCCAAAAAGAGAGCATGTCTTCTTTTTCCTCGACGGGAATGGAGACATTTGGCTCGCCGAGATCTTTGACAGCCTAACAAGAAACTCGACGAGCAAAACGATGTGTTTCGCCCGTCGAGTTCCTCGGTCATGTGTATGAGGCTTAACTCTCATAGGTTGCCTACCTCTTCTATTTGCTGTCCTAGCATTGGCCATACTAGCTTAATGATCAATATCTTTGCCAATTTATGTTTTCGATTGGCATGATCGATCTATAGTCATCAAGTGGATAAAATCCTAATTTAAGATCATGAATTATAAATCACATCTCGGTTTCCACCATGCAATCTCATAATCTGATCAATCAAAATACAATGGTATTCATTAATAAAGTATCTCAGTACTGCCGATAAATGAAAATGATGGATAATTTTCCACCCGTTCTGACCAATTTGTTTGCAGATTCGATTGTCTCTACTCAAATTCTAAGAGAGGGGGAGGGGTGTCAGAATTTACAACCCTCCCTCTCTATAGGAGATTTTATATTCAGATTGTAACATGTGTGGTGAATTTAAGCCAGATTATTAGATTTAGATCAACTTTACAAATGTGAGAACAAATTAAAGCTGAACTCAGGCTAACACTTTACAAGCAATTACAGCAATAGTTTTTGTTTCCTTTTGTGATAAAGATTTTACATAAATGAAAGCTAATCATTGTAAGCACTCATGTCAGAGTCGGTTCACACTAGGGCGACACGACTTCCAGCACGACTTTCAGAGGCGACTCCGACACGACTTGAGCGTGAACCACAGGGCGATCTGGGGCGATTTACAACACAACTTGAAGTCGTCTCCAGGACAGGAGACTTTCCAGTGGCCAATAAAACAACAATCAGCTCTAGGAGAGGGAGGGGCAGGGAGAGGTTTGCCTGAGAAATGTATGTTATCTTCCTGGAAAGTAGCTTCAGTTAAGACAGTGATCAGACTTCTGAGGCAACTTCTGAGGCGACTTCCATTGAAATCAAAGGGTACAAATCACCTACAAGTCGGATTGAAGTAGTACAGGAACCTTTTCTGAAGTCGGATCGCCTTGAGTCGTGTGTATTAACACCGCTCCCATTCACTTCCATTGTTTTTCTCTACAGCGCGACTTGGGCCTCTCCAGCTCTTCCATAGTCGGTCTCTTCCTATACCTCCTCCAATATTTTTTCTCCTTTCTTCTCCTTCTTTCCTCTTCTTTCAATCTCTTCACTCCGAGGGTCGTGGTCTCAGGCCCACATCCTTACTGACCCATCCAATCCTGAGACTGGGTCAACTAGCAATATTTATCTTGTTACCTCACTAAATTTTGTCCTTTTTTTTTTCTTTATTGGTAATTTTGACAGGTACCACTTCTCACTTATTCATTTAATTGGTGCTCAGAGGCCTTTTCTCCTTCTTTTTTTTTTTCTTAGACCTTGCTTGGTTTACCTTACATATGATTACACCTCAGAGCCTTGACATAAGGGGGTTGGAGCTCCTGCCACAGCATGATCGCTTTTGGGGTGGTGGGAAGGCTCTGCATGGCTCTTAGTTCCTATGCCCCAGGCTGCATATTGATGTTGGTGTATATATTTACGTATGTGTACTAGTTTCCTTCGTTGCATTTCATTGAAAAATATTGTATTTGTTACCTGTCGGTTTATTCTCTTTTCTATAGCCATGTTGGCTTTCGATGGACAAATGGTCCTACTCCAGTCTATCTAATGTGTATGCTTTCTTAAAACAAATAAAATGAATAACAAAATAACAGACTAAGAGCCGGTTCACACTGGGGCGACCTGGGATCCGACTTCAAGTCGCCCCAAGTCGCACGGTCGAGAAAATGAATGGAAGTGAATGGGAGCCGTTTTAATGTACACTACTGAAGTCGCTCCAAAAAGGTTCCTGTACTACTTCAATCCGACTTCTAGGTGACTTGTAGGCAACTTGTACCCATTGATTTCAATGGAAGTCGCCTCAGAAGTCGGCTCACTGTCTTAACTGAAGCAACAATACAGGAAGATAACATACATTTCTCAGGCAAACCCCTCCCACAGAGCTGATTGTTGTTTGATTGGCCACTGGAAAGCCTCCTGTCCTGGAGGTAACTTGAAGTTGCCTTGTAAGTTGCCTGATGATTCATACTCAAGTCGTGTCCAAGTTGCCTCCCAAAGTCATGCTAGAAGTCGTGTTGCCCCAGTGTGAATGGGCTCTTAGGGCAGTTGATGAAACCCTATGATGGAAAAAATGGAAAACTATCTGAAATATACAGACAAAACCACCGGCAGAGACAGTCAGACACACTGTGCCCTATATAAAATAAACAACATTCTGGCGCACTAATAATAATACAAACCACAATATTTAAACTGAAAAATTAAAGTGAATAAATAAAATATAAGAAATTAGTCTTTTTAAATTGTGCACAAATGAAACCACAGTCCCAATCAAAAAGTGTCATCCACCGCTGTGTAATGAAGAGTGTCAGAAATCTTCTATATTCACCACACACATGGGCCATCACCAGTAGTTAGATGGTCTCTTACCAGAATCTATGCACTCTATTACAGAGTCAGATAGGCCGGCAAACAATATCCTAATACTCGGTGCTGAGAACTAGATGGTTACCTCTGGTTCCTCAGGATTATAATGGATATTTATGGCCACACGGATGGTATAAGATTCCTCATAGAATCAAAACAGATATGCCCACTGTGACAGACCTAGCCGGGACAGAGGCTTTTGGAGGGGATTGAATGCTGGCCTCTTGCCTACCGATCATGGGCCCTGGCATTTGGGGGAACGATGCACTTTGTAAGCTGTATACCAAGGAACCCCTGAGGTGGTGTTAATTTGGATTCAGGTCCATGTCCCCCCAAGACACACAGATTCTGTGAACTCGGTACTGTATATGCCATATTAGAACTAGTGACTGATTCATAATGTTGGGACTCCTAGAAGATGCTGATGTCTTCAACTCCAGCCACCTGTCTGTCTGTTGTCTGCTATAATGTGTTTTTTGTAAATAAGGCTATTGTGGGCTCTAAGAGTATTTCACCCATTGGTGTTTGTGTTAATTAACCCTGCTATTGTGTGAAGGAGTTCTGTGTTGATGTTTATGATAATGTGTATTGTATAGTCGGTGAGCTAGGAGACGTGAAGTCTACCCTAAAAGGTTATATCTCTGAGTCACCTAGTCTGGGTAAATGATTTAGTAAACTAGCACATGATAATTAGGTTTCTGGTTACAATTTGTATTGTAAGCCTGCTGTATATATTTGGGTGTCATCTCAAATAAAACAGTCCATGTTCAGCAATCGAACGAGTATCGTCTTGTTTATAGTTGTCAGCGGTATATCTGATATCTATATTCAGACTGGGAGGATGTGGTATATGGCGAAAGCATTCAAGCAGAGTGTGTGACGTTTCGTTACATTCCACATAGTGTGAAACCCTAATACACATTTATTAAAAGTAACGTGCAAGGCTACTCACATAAAGACCATAAAAACTGTGCTGTGTATACATAACATAGTAGGAAATTAATCCAGATATTCCAGGAATTGTGTGCAAGCCTCATCGTGTGGCACTTGCTGAGTTTAAGCTTTGGTCCGTATTGTGCTAAGTGGGAGAACACCCAGTCCAGATGCTTGACATGTTCTTCAAATATCTTGGATAAAATTATGATATCATCAAGGTAAACTAACACAGTTTCAAAGCTGAGGTCTCCAAGACATCTTTCCATTAGGCGCTGGAGAGTGCTGTGGGCCTTAGACTGGATCCACACCTATGCATTTTTTTTGCTTTTTGCATTTTGCAGATTTGTACTGCAGTCCATTTAACATGCTTTCCTATGGAACACGTTCTGTAGTGCAAATCTGCATAATGCAAAAAGCACAAAAAATGCATAGGTGTGAATTTAAACTCAAACAGTCCCAAGGGAGTGATGAAAGCGGTCTTCTCTCAGTCTTAGTCCCGCACCAGGACCTGCCGGTAGCGGCTGATAAGATTCAGGATAGAGAAGAACTTGGCTTGTTTGAGGACCATTAGGGATTCCTCAACCCAAGGAAGTGGGTAGGCATCCGTGGGTGCTTGCGTAGAGTTTACGGTAGTCCACACAGAACCGCAGACTACTATCCTTCTTTTGCAGCAAGACGACAGGAGTGGCCCAAGGACTGCGGCTTTCACTTGATCACGCCACTCTGTAGCATATTACAGAGTAGCTCCTTGACCACTTGGCTCAATGCTGAGGAAATGTGATGTGGTAAGACTTCCAAACGCGTCCCGATGTATTGGGTGGTTGATGGCTCCAGTGAACCCATAATCCTATGGACTGGTGGCAAATACCAGCAGGTGTTTTTCCAGCAGCTGATGAAGCCGTCTCTGTTGAGGTTGAGAAAAGTCTTTAAAGGGGATATCCAGCTACTCCAGTGGTGACCTGTATTGGGTCTCATTCCAGGAGGCCATAGCTGCCTGTAAAGGGGCACAAACTGATTCCACCCCTGGTTGGGCCTTATCGATACAGTAGCGAAGCATCGCGTAGAGATCAGACAAGATGGCATGTCTGGGTAGCAATGTTGGCGTTGTTCCCAAGTTGACAAGTAGCACCAAAACTCTTCCACAATGGACCTTGGATAGTGTACAGTCCACTAGCCACTCTCCTGATGTCACATAATCCTTGTGGGGGTCTACCATCATGTAAGTTCTGGTGGGCCCCAACAGGGCATGACCAGACCACCTCTTGCAGGGGTGCCAAGAGTAATTTTTGCACAAGTGGTGTACTGTATGGACCACTCCTACTTGCTCCGGTTGCTTCTAAGCCACAGCCACATGCCTGCCAGCCTGAATGTTCATATTAGGCCAATAGTTGGGGTAGGTCCAGGTCTTTCAAAACATTAATGCCAAGCACAACAGACACTGCTGGGTTCACTGGACCATGAGTTCCCCCCAAGGGAGTCGGTAGTTAAACGACGGCCTGGAGGGGTTTCTGATTGTAGACCGCCCACAGTTCTTGGATATGTGTTGGCAGTGGCCACACTGTCAGTATTTTTGGTCCTCCTCTGGGTCCCTGTGCAGTGGGTTATCACCCCTATAGGGTTGGGATGAGTCCTTCCTAGGGGAGACTACCTCAAATGTTTTGGTCACTGCCACTGTTGCATCTGTTTCTTCCTGTTCCCACGCAACCACATCCACCACTCCATTATGGAAGGAGGTGGTGGGTTGCGCTTTAACATTCTCTTGCAAGGCTCTCTGAACTGGGTCAGCCTTCAGGCCAGCTATGAACGGATCCCTTAGTATATAGTCTGAATCAGTGATGTCAGCGCATCTGTGTACATCCATCTTTTCCAGGCACCTCCAGGTGTGAATCAATATGTTCTAGAGTCGCTTGTTTGACCTCTGGCAACATCATCACCGCATGGTTGATGTCACCCTCTAAGGCATTAATAGCCAGGCCAGAATCTGGTACAGGCACACAGCACTCTCCAGTTTCTCCTCCCACTCTGTCAGGGGAATGTTAGGGCCATTGAACTTCCGTATTAGGGCTAAAGCCGATCTTAGTGGAGCCATGCTGGAACCCAATCCTCCTGCCACACCTGCTGCAAGAGATATATCCTGCCGACTGTCGCCAAGTGTAGGTAGGGTGCAGTATAGTGTGGCAGCAATAACACACATAGTCCAGGTGCAATGTAAAGATCTTCTATTGAAGTAATGCAAAGACAGTTCACAATAAACCCAGTGGGAAGACAGCCCAACCAGGGACACTACCGGGTCCCGACAGCATGTAGAGAGCAAGTTCCAACCAAACTGACAGAGCCTGTAAGGAGGGGCAGAATGTGGCCTGGTCAAAGGAGTTACGAATCCTACACTTTCCCTTCTCATTAGGAACCTTTCCCTGCCGCTAGTTCTGTCCCTAACAGACAAAGTACCAATCCCTATGATACCGGCTTGCAAAATGTGTGCCAAGCTTGGAAGCCAGGGTCTGAAATTGGCTTTGCCTGACCAAAGATGGCTGCTAGAGTCACATGGGGCAGCAGCATCCAATTGAATAGCTTCCCCAGCGACCCAGGAAACCATGGAGAAACTATGTTCCTCTTGATTTCCTCTCCAACTGCAATGCCGATGCAGAAGAGAACATAGACTGCACCAGCCTACGGACCATGCTACAACTGCAAATCAAGCTTTTGGCTTGTTGTTGTAATGTGGCCCCATTGACCTCAATGGCAAAATTACCAGGTGAAATTAAGGCAAAAACTCTAGAAACAGAAACAGCTGCTACATTTAGAGCTTGATACATACAGGCAAAATACTCCTATATACTGTACGCTGAAATTTTCTGCCAGGAGCTATAATTAATTAATTTAAGTGCAAACATGCCACTTTACATGTGTTTATGTATGTGTGTAAATTATGCTGGTAAGCTTCACTATGAATGCATTTTTTATGCCCCTGAATGCTCTAAAATATGAATCTAAACGCTACAACAAACAAATTTCCTTTAAAAGTGAAATTTTTTCTGCCTGTGTATATGAGGCCTAATGCCGCGTACACACGATCATTTTTCGGCATTAAAAAAAACGTTGTTTTTCGGCATGTAGAAAAAAACAAAATTTTTCCAACTTCATCATTAAAACGACGTTGCCCACACACCATCGTTTTAAAAAAATGCTCTAACAAAGCGCGGTGACGTACAACACGTATGACGGCACTATAAAGGGGAAGTTCCATGCAGTTGACGCCACCCTTGGGGCTGCCTTAGCTGATTCCGTGTTAGTAAAAGACGATTCACGCTTTTCTGTCTGTTTCTGCGTGATAAATGTGCTTACTCCATTATGAACGGTAGTTTTACCAGAACAAGCGCTCCCGTCTCATAACTTGCTTCTGAGCATGCGCGGGTTTTTAACATAGTTTTAGCCCACACATGATCATTTTTTACAACCCGAAAAACGACATTGTCTAAAACGTTGTTAAAAAATGCAGCATGTTCGGAAAAAAAAATTGTTGTTTTTCAGAACCCGAAAAATGATGTGAAGCCCACACACGATCATTTTAAATGACATTTTTTTAAAACAATGTTTTTTTCATGCTGAAAAATGATCGTGTGTACGCGGCATAAGGATTAGTAAGCTGCAATATAGTTTCATGTTGGTTTCTAGGTTTATTACCACTTTAAGAAGGGGGGAGGAATCACATTTATCTTAGCTCTTTCTTTTCTCTATGCACGATTTTTAGTTAATGAGAATTAGCTCAGCAATAACACCCTCTGTCTCAATGGGTTATATTTAGGTTGACTCTTTAAGGAAAAGAAGAAAATCGTTTAACCCCAAATAGACCAGAGAACTAGGAGACATCAGAAGTCAAGGTCCTGCAGAAAGATTCCAAAAGCCTTTAACCCTGTCATTGCTGGTAAATCCCGGCCCATCTTCTGCGACCATCAATGTCACAAGAGTGGCTCTCTCCAAAGAGCAGTTTCTTACTGTCCTACATTGGTAGTTAAGGTATTACAGGATCTCATAAGCTTGCTGCTTAATTATTTCCAAGTTAATTGGGATAATCATCCTGCACTGCTGACAACCCAGTTATAGCATACTGAATGCTTCAGGAGAGGTGGAAGGTTGGTGAAAAGATGGGAACATTAACCCTTTGCTGGGTGACTGCGTTTGAAGCTTTTTTAGTTACAAAATTAGAAAACTAGAAAATACAAGTCAGTGTTTAAAAGCAAGGCACCTGACATTTAGGGTACATGTTGATGCTTTCATATTGTCATATCATTTATATACTATGATTGTTTTTTACCCTAGCGTAGGTGCCCATAGATTAAAAGGCTTCATTCACATGGCCGAAATCAGTGGACAGTTTGCTGTGTTCTACGGTGGCTAAATGCTACCTCTGGAAAACAGCAACATTTTGTGCTATGGCCGCATACAAACTGGCTGATTAACTGCCGCCAAAACTTTGCAGAAACACCGACCCGGACACACACTGGCTGGTCATTTATTTGTGTAGAGCAGTGGTTCTCAACCTCAGTCCTCAAGTACCCTTAACAGGCCTTTTTTTGGGAACTTCCCTTAGATAAAATAGCTCTCATCAATACCATGTCATTGATTATGATTTAAAGCAGCTGTAAAAAGTAAAGGTGAAACTCGAAAAATTTGAATATCGTGCAAAAGTTAATTTATTTCACTAATGCAACATTACATGCAAAGCAAGATAGCTCAAACCGTGATTTGTCATAATGATTATGTCTTACAGCTCATGAAAACCCCAAATTCACAATCTCCGAAAAATTTTATATTGTAAAAAGGTGCAATATTCTAGGCTCAAAGTGTCCCACTTTTATCAGCTAATTAAGACATAACATCTGCAAAGGGTTCCTGAGCCTTTAAACAGTCTCTTAGTGTAGTTCAGTAGGAATCACAATCATGGGAAAGACCGCTGATCTGACAGTTGTGCAGAAAACCATCATTGACACCCTCCATAAGGAGTGAAAGCCTCAAAAGGTAATTGCAAAAGAAGTTGGATGTTCCCAAAGTGCTGTATCAAAGCACATTTATTGAAAGTTATGTGGAAGGGAAAAGTGTGGAATAAAAGGGTGCACAAGCAGCAGGGATGACCGAAGCCTGGAGAGGATTGTCAGGAAAAGGCCATTCAAAAGTGTTGGAGACTTTTACAAGGAGTGGACTGAGGCTGGAGCCACCACACACAGACGGATCCTGGACATGGGCTTCAAATGTCGTATTCCTCTTGTCAACCCACTCCTGAACAACAACATCAGAAACGTCTTACCTGGGCTAAAGAAAAACACACCTGGTCTGTTGCTCAGTGGTCCAAAGTCCTCTTTTCTGATGAGAGCAAATTTTGCATCTCATTTGGAAACCAAGGAGCCAGAGTATGGAGGAAGAATGGAGAGGCGCTACCAACTAACATCCGACTGGAGTCAGACCACTTGGCCTTCAGGAGAAAGATTAAAACCCATCTCTTCTGAGGTCAAGGGGTTCCTTACCCATGGAATGGATACAGCGCCCAGAGGCGATTCAGTTTGCATGTGTTGCGCTTTACAAGTTTCTCACTCACTCACTCAGGCACACACTGCAAGATGCTTGAAGTCCAGTGTGAAGTTTCCACAGTCTGTGTTGATTTGGGGAGCCATAGAGAATCTATGGGGCATTGCCAGGAGAAAGATGAGAGACATGAGACCGAAGAACGCAGAAGAGCTGAAGGCCACTATTGACGCATCCTGGTCTTCTATAACACCTCAGCAGTGCCACAGGCTGATCGCTTCCATGCCACACCGCATTGAGGCAGTACTTGCTGCAAAAGGAGCCCAAACCAAGTACTGAGTACATATGCATGCCTATACTTTTCAGAGGTCCGATAATGTTCTATGTACAATCCTTGTTTTATTGATTGCATGTAATATTCTAATTTTATGAGATTGTGGATTTGGGGTTTTCATGATCTGTAAGCCATAATCATCACAATTATGACAAATCACGGCTTGAACTATCTTGCTTTGCATGTAATGAGTCTATCTCATATACAGGGAGTGCAGAATTATTAGGCAAATGAGTATTTTGACCACATCATCCTCTTTATGCATGTTGTCTTACTCCAAGCTGTATAGGCTCGAAAGCCTACTACCAATTAAGCATATTAGGTGATGTGCATCTCTGTAATGAGAAGGGGTGTGATCTAATGACATCAACACCCTATATCAGGTGTGCATAATTATTAGTCAACTTCCTTTTCTTTGGCAAAATGGGTCAAAAGAAGGACTAGACAGACTCAGAAAAGTCAAAAATAGTGAGATATCTTGCAGAGGGATGCAGCACTCTTAAAATTGCAAAGCTTCTGAAGCGTGATCATCGAACAATCAAGCGTTTCATTCAAAATAGTCAACAGGGTCGCAAGAAGCGTGTGGAAAAACCAAGGCGCAAAATAACTGCCCATGAACTGAGAAAAGTCAAGCGTGCAGCTGCAAAGATGCCACTTGCCACCAGTTTGGCCATATTTCAGAGCTGCAACATCACTGGAGTGCCCAAAAGCACAAGGTGTGCAATACTCAGAGACATGGCCAAGGTAAGAAAGGCTGAAAGACGACCACCACTGAACAAGACACACAAGCTGAAACGTCAAGACTGGGCGTAGAAATATCTCAAGACTGATTTTTCTAAGGTTTTATGGACTGCTGAAATGAGAGTGAGTCTTGATGGGCCAGATGGATGGGCCCGTGGCTGGATTGGTAAAGGGCAGAGAGCTCCAGTCCGACTCAGACGCCAGCAAGGTGGAGGTGGAGTACTGGTTTGGGCTGGTATCATCAAAGATGAGCTTGTGGGGCCTTTTCGGGTTGAGGATGGAGTCAAGCTCAACTCCCAGTCCTACTGCCAGTTTCTGGAAGACACCTTCTTCAAGCAGTGGTACAGGAAGAAGTCTGCATCCTTCAAGAAAAACATGATTTTCATGCAGGACAATGCTCCATCACACGCGTCCAAGTACTCCACAGCGTGGCTGGCAAGAAAGGGTATAAAAGAAGAAAAACTAATGACATGGCATCCTTGTTCACCTGATCTGAACCCCATTGAGAACCTGTGGTCCATCATCAAATGTGAGATTTACAAGGAGGGAAAACAGTACACCTTTCTGAACAGTGTCTGGGAGGCTGCGGTTGCTGCTGCACGCAATGTTGATGGTGAACAGATCAAAACACTGACAGAATCCATGGATGTCAGGCTTTTGAGTGCCCTTGCAAAGAAAGGTGGCTATATTGGTCACTGATTTGTTTTTGTTTTGTTTTTGAATGTCAGAAATGTATATTTGTGAATGTTGAGATGTTATATTGGTTTCACTGGTAAAAATTATTAATTGAAATGGGTATATATTTTTTTTTTGTTAAGTTGCCTAATAATTATGCACAGTAATAGTCACCTGCACACACAGATATCCCCCTAAAATAGCTAAAACTAAAAACAAACTAAAAACTACTTCCAAAAATATTCAGCTTTGATATTAATGAGTTTTTTGGGTTCATTGAGAACATGGTTGTTGTTCAATAATAAAATTAATCCTCAAAAATACAACTTCCCTAATAATTCTGCACTCCCTGTATTAGTTTCACCTTTTAAGTTGCGTTAGTTAAATAAATAAACTTTTGCACGATATTCACATTTTTCGAGTTTCACCTGTAAAGAAAAACCTGAAAACATGGCCCATTGGGGTACTTGAGGACTGAGGTTGAGAACCACTGTTGTAGAAAACAAACAGCTGCAGCTGTTTGTACACAGTGTGGACAGATAGGGGCAGATCCACAGAGCGAGTACGCCGGCGTATCTACTGATATGCCGGCGTACTTTCAAATTTCCCGCGTCGTATCTTTGGTTTGAATCCTCAAACCAAGATACGACGGCATCTGGGTTAGATCCGACAGGCATATGGCTTTGTACGCCTTCGGATCTTAGATGCAATACTTTGGCGTCCGCTGGGTGGAGTTCTCGTAGTTTTCTGCGTAGAGTATGCAAATTAGCTATTTCCGACGATCCAGGGACGTACGCGCGGCCGTCGCATTCTCTCACGTCGTCTCTAGTCGGCTTTTTCCGGCGTATAGTTAAAGCTGCTGTTTTGCGGCGTATAGTTAGACTTGCCATGTTAAGTATGGCCGTCGTTCCTGCGTTTATTTAGAATTTGTTTTTTTGCGTAAGTCGTCCGTGAATCGGGATGAACGTAATTCACGTCTATGTTAAAAAAAAATGACGTCCTTGCGACGTCATTTAGCGCAATGCACGGCGGGAAATTTCGGGATGGCGCATGCGCAGTTCATTCGGCGCGGGGACGCGCTTCATTTAAATGAAACACGCCCCCTAATCGCTGATTTGAATTCCGCCGCCAGAGATAGACTACACCGCCGTAACTTACGGCGCAAAATCTTTAAGGATTCGAACTAAAGCCAGGTAAGGTACGGCGGCGTAGCGTATCTCCGATACGCTGCGCGGGTGCAGATCTCTGTGGATCTGCCCCATAGCGTTTACAGTGTCACCTGTCACTGAGTGAAGCGTCACCTATCACTGAGTGAAGCCTTAAAGTGGATGTTACATAGTTACATAGTAGGTGAGGTTGAAAAAAAGACACAAGTCCATCAAGTCCAACCTATGTGTGTGTGATTATATGTCAGTATTATATTGTATGTTGTGGTCGTTCAGATGCTTGTCCAATAGTTTCTTGAAAACATCGATGCCCCCCGCTGAGACCACTGCTTGTGGAAGGGAATTCCACATCCTCGTCGCTCTTACAGTAAAGAACCCTCTACGTAGTTTAAAGTTAAACCTTTTTTCTTCTAATTTTAATGAGTGGCTACGTGTCTTGTTAAACTCCCAGCACCATCTTAGATGTATAGCATTTTTAGGGTGTGCCCACCAAGTATCTTTTTGTTAAACTCCCTTCCGCAAAAAAACTTTTATCCCTAGTGTGGGGTCACCAGTAATGTATTTGTAAATTAAAATTATATCCCCTCTCAAGCGTCTCTCTCCAGAGAGAATAAGTTCAGTGCTCGCAACCTTTCCTCATAACTAATATCCTCCAGACCCTTTATTTGCTTTGTTGCCCTTCTTTGTACTCTCTCCATTTCCAGTACATCCTTCCTGAGGACTGGTGCCCAGAACTGGACAGCATACTCTTGGTGCGGCCAGACCAGAGTCTTGTAGAGTGGAAGAATTATCGTTTTTATCTCTATAGTTGATCCCCTTTTTAATGCATGCCAATATTCTGTTTTCTTTGTTAGCAGCAGCTTGTCATTGCATGCCATTGCTGAGCCTATCATCTACTAGGACCCCCAGGTCCTTTTCCGTCCTAGATTCCCCCAGAGGTTCTCCCCTCAGTGTATAAATTGCATTCGTATTTTTGCCACCCAAATTTTTCTACATTGAACCTCATTTGCCATGTAGTTGCCCACCCCATTAATATGTTCAGATCTTTTTGCAAGGTTTACACATCATGCGGAGAAGTTATTGCCCTGCTTAGCTTAGTATCGTCTGCAAATACAGAGATTGCACTGCTCACCCCATCCTCCAGGTCGTTTATGAACAAATTAAACAGGATTGGTCCTGCACAGAACTCTGGGGGATCCCACTACCCACCCCTGACCATTGCGAGTATGTTGGCTGATTCAGGATACATGTGTCTGTGGGTACACAATTCCCACACAATTTCAATTCAATAATTTGATAATCAAATCTTTGAATGATTGAACTGTATGTGGGCACTTCAGACAGTTTAAATCAAAGTTTGTGAGGCCATATTAAACCAGAAACAGTTGGTACGACCATGGTGTGTGTAATTAAATGGTTTTGTTTCAATTCAGCTTTCTAGAAAATGCAAGAAATGTATTCAACTGAAAGATGATTGAAAAGCCATTCCATTACCATGTTCATTCTTATCCAATTGTAGAAAAATAGCTCCATGGCATCATCAAAAAAAACACCCTGAATGCGGTTAGAAATTTTGATTGCATCTAAAAAATTATGTAACTAGCATTAGGACTCTGAATACGGAAAATTGTTATCCATAATTACCGTAGTTTTCCTTTCCTGGATCCTCCCCATGTCAGCCTATTATGGGCCAGCTCTGCCCTCTCTGACCCCTTCAGGACCACCTTTTTTCTTACCCTTCGTGACGGAAAATATGATGAGGAATCCCTGACTGACATGGGGAGGATCCAGGAAAGGAAAATTACGATAAGTATGGATAAAAAATTTCCGTGTTCCTGGACCTCCCCATGTCAGCCTACAACGGGATGTACCAAGCAACACTCTGCAGGGAGAGAAAATCACACAAAAAACTCAAACTCACAATGGAATGCTGCTTTATATATATTTAATGGCCGACAGTAGAACCAAATGCTTCCGCAGGCCTAAGAGCCACATTCAGCATAGATTGCCCAGGATGCTGCCACACCCCTAGTCGAATGCGCTTTGACTTCCGAAGGAGGAGGAAGGCCCAGTGATTTGTATGCAACTTGTATAGTCTTGACAATCCAAGAAGACATAACTCTAGATGGGGCAGCCATGCCCTTTTTTGGACCCATAGGAAAGTCAAAAAGTTGGTCTTGCTTCCAAAACATCTTAGTTCTATCAAGGTAAGTTGATACAAGATGTGTCTGGTGCCCAATAACTTTAACTACTAGTCTGCACCCACAATGCCTCACAATCCACTACATACAGAAGGATGTCAGCTGTACCTGGCCCTGGAGGTTCTCATCAGATCAAAGGAGGCCTGGGACCTTGCTACACATACAAAACACATAAACACACAAAACACCTTCTCTCTTCATTCTATATCTCTCTTTAGTGGCCCTTTCCTGTTCCTTACCTCTGTTCCATACTGGCTGCTTGCAGCCTCCCACTCCTCTCTTCTATACTGCCTACTCCCAGCCACCTACATCTGTATTCCATATTGCCTGTTCTCTGCCTACTACATCTCTTTTACATACTGCCTCTTTCCCGTTTCTTACTTCCTTCTTAAATACTGCCTGTGTTCCATCAGATTAGGCGACCCGCCAGAATGTGTAACGGAAGTGATGTTCCATCGCCACCATCTTGCTACACCCCGCATTCGTCCCCAGTAAGGATACAGTGAGAAGGGGGCAAGCGGACATAATGTGAGGAGCGGTGGAGCGGCGTGCTGACGTCATTGCAAACAACGCAAAGTCCCGGAAGGAACGGCTGATTTATTTTACTACTTAAAGTGTAGGTTCACCCAAAAAATGAATTTTTACCATTACATTCAGCCCAGTGGTCCTAATGACAATCGGCTGTTTTTTGTTTTGTTTTTTCTGTACATACCGTATTTTCACAGCCGATTCCAGGTATGTCTTCTGCGGGACTGGGATTCCTATCTGATTGACAGGCTTCCGACCATCGCATACTGCGCATCACGAGTTGCCGAAAGAAGCCGAACGTCGGTGCGCAGGCGCCGTATAGAGCCGCACCGACGTTCGGCTTCTTTCGGCAACTCGTGACACGCAGTATGCGACAGTCGGAAGCCTGTCAATCAGATAGGAACGCCCAGTCCCGCAGAAGACATACCCGTAAGCGGCGGTGAAAATACTGTATGTACGAAAAAAAAACAGCCGATTGTCATTAGGACAACTCGGCTGAATGTAATGTCAAAAATGTATTTTTGGGTGAACCCCCGCTTTCAGTGTAAGTGTACATCTTTGTTTTTATTAATACATTTTATATTTATATATATATATCTTTTTATCTAACATGGGGAACCATTAATTGCTGACAACACCAAGGATGTCTGCTGTTTACCATAGAGACCCAGGACTGGGGTAATAGCCACAAGCGGATGCAATCTCCATAATAAGAGATCAATATAGCTGGTAAGTGGCACTGATATAAAAGGTGGAGGATCTTTTTCTATCATATCCTGTCACTTCTTCCTTGGTGTTTATTGGTTTGAAGTCACCCTGGATCAGCTTATTGAAAAATTCTTTAGAACTGTGTTCTGGAGCTTTGTATGGTGTGGAACCTTTTCATTTCAGTTTCCAACAATAATAGTGATATGGACATTTGGAAGGGTATTCATTCTGTATTCATATATACAATCCGAGTTTACTAGTCTACGTTGTCATATCATTTTAGACTTAGGAGGCAGGTTTCTAGTCTTCATTGATTACTTTTGGTTTTATGATTTATATGTCACATATATATTTTTCTATTATAAACTTTACAGCGCAGCTTATTTTATTTATGTAGTCAACCCCTGAGGGAGCTGCTTTTATTTGTTCAGTCCGTTAGTCTGCCTTTCAACCCCAATGAACTGTCCAAGCCCTTCTGGCACACCTAAAAATGTGATTAATGGAATAACTCAGCAGGAATACACAACACAGTTCTTCTTGTAGTTTACTTGAAGAAAAGTAAAATTCAGGTTAACATTAGTCAGGCAGGACCTGTGTAAGTACCCAGGACTTGGTTGAAACAGTTTAAAGAAAACAGTCAGGAACACTATGCAAACAACAAAAGCAATAGGTAACAATATGTACAGATTAAATAGACTCCCCAATAACTTTGGTGTGTGTGGGATGCTGTGGCTAAAGGGGAACCTTTAGTATACACCCAGTGAAATTATATCAATACCCGTGGTGTGTCCCCTTTAAGAGCAACCACAGTAATGTCCTGGAGGCAAAGCTTTGTGTTTTATTATCTTCACCGTCAATGTAGGAGCTCTGTGGGCAATATTTGGATGTAGTATTCTATGAAAAGCATTAAAGGTTCATGGGCAAAGCCCCCTCACCAAATCCTGTACACAGTCAGCGGTCCTCCCCTGAGTGATCGATCGATCTTAGATGCAGGTGTGTCGCAGTGGCATTCAGTCCTTGAGCTGTTGCAGGATGTCCTTCCTTCTGTTCCTCTGGGCTGGAGCTGCATTAACAATCTGTTGCTCTGGGCTGGAGCTGCATGAACAATCTGTTCCTCTGGGCTGGAGTTGCAGGCTGTGTGTTCCTTGCTAGGCCGCAATTCCACACACACAGAGTGCAGATGCTCTCCTGATGAGGTGCAGGCAAAAAGAGGCTCTGTCCTAGTACCTCTGGCTTTTTATCTCCTCCCCCACAGTCCTTTGCTGCTGTCTCATGATTGGCTTAGGCTCTTCCAAAAGGGAGTTTACAGACAACCTCCAATAGGGAGTTTCCAAACAAGCAGTTCTGAGTGTCTGTGTGTGAAGAGAGAAAGGGGGGGGTGAAAAAGCCCACACTGCTGCAGCAGACAGCTGTCCCCTAATAGATTAGATCAGTCTGGAGAAGTACCTGCTACATTTATATTGTTATACCCACCAGAGTTTTGCATTTTACACTTATGTATAACAGTAAACTGAGGTTATATAGTGAATTACAGTACAGTAAAACCTTGATTTGAGAGTAACTTGGTTTGAGAGCATTTTGCAAGACAAGCAAAATGTTTTAATACATTTTGCCTTGATATACAAGCGATGTCTTGATATAAGAGTAGCGTCATGTCACAACTGAGTATAAAAAAGAAGAGAGGAGCCTCTAAGTGTAACAATATGGTTAAAATTAATGAAGGTACAACATTTAGCAACTTATTGCTACACTTAGAGGTGCCTCTCTTCTCTTTTATACCCTGTAAAAAAAATGCTTTGATATACAAGTGCTTTGGATTACAAGCATGTTTCTGGAACGAATTATGCCGCAAACCAAGGTTTTACTGTACTTAGAACTCCGTATGAATGTTTAGATGTTTAATTTTAAAAGCAGCCAACTTCTGTCAGATTAGCAAACCTGTGAGATGAGCAGGCTTGCTGCTGATTTTAAAATTCCACATCTAAACATTCAGACGGAGTTCTAAGTACCAGGGGCAGACTGACAACTCATGGGCCCCCCGGACAATAGGCGATTATGGGGCCCCCGGGCAATAGGAGATTATGGGGCCCCCGGGCAATAGATTATGGAGCCACACAGTATACACACACATACAGTATACATACACAGTTTACACACACAGACACACAATATACACACACAGTATACATACACACAGAATACACATACACACACTGAAAATGTACTAGAGAGACGGGGCAGCTATAATCTTTGGATTTTTTTTAAAACACATACTGTCCCTGGTTTTACTGAGGCTGGTGGGACCTCCTAGTGGCATGGGGCCCTTGGGCAGTGCCCGAGGGCCCGAACGGTCAGTCCGCCCCTGCTAAGTACTGTATTTTACTATTTAAAGGAACACTAAAGTCACAAATTATTTTTTTTTTAAATAACAAACATGTTATACTTACCTCCACTGTGCAGATCGTTTTGCACAGAGTGACCCGGATCCGTGTCTTCTGTGGTCCCTCGGCGGCCGTCTCGGCTCCTCCTCGCAAAAGCTTTCCACGTTCATGCGAGCTCCCTCACATTATGGAAAGCTTTTGCGAGCGCACTCCCGTGATACAGCAGCGGCCATAGCCGCCAACTGTATCACTCGGGCCGGCGCGTCGTGTCATCCGCTGTGATTGACAGCAGCGCCAGCCAATGGCTGCGCTGCTATCAATCCGCCCAGCCTAGCCAATCAACGGCCAGGCTGGGAACCGAGCAAGATGACAAGCACGCGACTGGGACTTTCGAACGGTGAGGTAAGTAAAACGGGGGCTCGGGGGGGGGGGGGGGGGCGGTGCTGTCAGATAGGATGCATTAAGGTAAAAAAACTTTTACCTTTACAACCCCTTTAACTTCAGTTTACTGTTATAAATAAGTGTAAGATGCAAAACTCTGGTGGGTGTAACAATGTCCGCTTGCCCCCTTCTCAGTGTATCCTTACTGTGGACAGGTGCGGGGTGTAGCATATATGCCAAATATGACGGAACACCTGCTCCCATTCTCTTACTTTTCTCTTCCATAATGTCTGCTTTCACCCCTTAATACTCACTTTTCTACTACATACCACTGATGTTTGTCATTGGGGATATCATTGTGAACACAATAATGCCGCGTACACACGCTCGGAATTTCCGACAACAAATGTTCGATGGGAGCATTTGGTCGGAAATTCTGACCGCGTGTAGACCTCATCAGACAACAAAAATTTGAAAAATACTTTCTATAACAAAAATTTGAGAGCTGGTTCTCAAATTTTCCGACAACAAAATCCGTTCTCGTAAACTCCGATCGTGTGTGGACAATTCCGATGCACAAAATTCCACACATGCTCTGAATCAAGTACGAGATGGAATCGCTCGGTCTGGTAAAACTAGCGTTCATAATGGAGATAGCACATTCGTCACGCTGTAACAGACTGAAAAGCATAAGGCTGAGAATCGTCTCTCACCAAACTTCTACTAACACGACTGGTATTGAACTTCCCTTTTCTAGTGCTGTCGTACGTGTTGTACGTCACCGCATTGTTGACGTTCGGAATTTCCGACAATATTTCTGTGACCGTGTGTATGCAAGCCAAGTTTTAGCCAATGGAAATGTATCCACGGTTTTGTTGTCAGAATGTCCGATCGTCTGTACACTGCATTAGGGTGATAGGGATTGAGAATGGTCAAATATAGTTGCACTTGCAGGCACACTAATAGCTATACACCCAGGTTGGTTGGCACCATCTTTGGAGCAAAACTCACAAGCATCCATAGGATTCAAACTGATTCTCTGTGCATGGTTTGTAATGCTTGTTTACTACTGGCACCATTGCTTAACCACTAAAAGGGACACTAAAGTTAAAAAAAAAAAAATGATTTAAATTACAAACATGTTATACTTACCTCCACTGTGCGGCTCGTTTTGCACACAGTGGCCCCGATCCATGTCTTCTGGGGTCCCTCAGCGGCTGTCATGGCTCCCCCTCCGCAAGAGCTTTCCACCTTCATGCGAGCGAGCTTGCATGGTGGAAAGCTCTTGTGGGCGTGCTTCCGTGATACAGCGGCGGCTGTATCACTCGGCCCGCCCCCCCGGCGCACCGCATCATTGGATGCATTAAGGTGAAAAAACATTTACCTTTACAACACCTTTAAGCCCCGGACCATTTTGCTAGTAAAGGACCAGGCCCCTTGCGCGGTCATGCGATGTGGCTCCCAAACAAGATTGACGTCCTTTTTTCCCACAAATAGAGCTTTCTTTTGGTGGTATTTGATCACCTCTGCGGATTTTATTTGTTGCGCTATAAACAAAAATAGAGCGACAATTTTGAAAAAAATTCAATATTTTTTACTTTTTGCTATAATAAATATCCCCAAAAATATATATAAAAAAATATATATGTTTTCCTCAGTTTAGGCCGATACGTATTCTTCTACATATTTTTTGGGGAAAAAAACGCAATAAGCGTTTATTAATTGGTTTGCGCAAAAGTTATAGCATTTACAAAATAGGGGATCGTTTTATGGCATTTTTATTAATATTTTTTTTTTTCTACTAATGGCAGTGATCAGCAATTTTTATCGTGACTGCGACATTATGGCGGACACATCGGACACTTTTGACACATTTTTGGGACCATTATCAATTTTACAGTGACCAGTGCTATAAAAATGCACGGATTACTGTGAAAATTACAATGGCAGTGAAGGGGTTAACCTCTAGGGGGCGCTGTAGGGGTTAAGTGTGCCCTAGTGTATGATTCTTACTGTAGGGGGGCGTGGCTGGGTGTGTGACGTCACTGATCGTCGTTCCCTATGGCCCCGTACACATGAGGAGACATGTCCGATGAAAACGGTCCGCGGACCGTTTTCATCGGACATGTCTCCTGGGAGCTTTTGGTCTGATGTGTGTACACACCATCAGACCAAAATCCCCGCGGACAGAGAACGCGGTGACGTAGAAGACACCGACGTTCTCAAACACAGAAGTGCAATGCTTCCACGCATGCGTCGAATCAATTCAACGCATGCGCAGGATTTCGGGACGCTGGTTACACGTCATAACCAGCGGACATGTCCGATTAGGTGTACTAACCATCGGACATGTCCGATGGACATGTTTACAGCGGCCAAGTTTCTTAGCTTGCTAAGAAACTTTTGTCCGCTGGAAACCTGTCCACTAGGCCGTACACACGGTCGGACATGTCTGCGGAAACTGGTCCGCGGACCAGTTTCAGCGGACATGATCGACCGTGTGTACGTGGCCTATGACAAAAGAACAGACGATCACTGACAAGTCACTAGGAAGAACGGGGAAAGGTTTGTTTACACTTACCTCTCCCCGTTCTTCAGCTCTGTGACCCCATCTCGGGACACCGGCAGCGATCGGATCCATGGGTCCTGCGGTCATGGAACTTCGGACCGGGATGCGCTAGCGACCCATGGCTGGGTTCTTAAAGGGGACGTACCTGTACATCCTTGTGCCCAGCCGTACCATTCTGTCGACGTATATTGTCGTGCGGTGGTCCTTAAGTGGTTAAGACACCATGAAATAAAGAATACATCTATGTTTAATAACAATTATACAACAACAGGTATTGTACAATGGGACTTTATAAATGGACATTAAAGTTGAATTACCAGACATTAAACCGTTAACAGGAATTCATTTTTCAGTAGCCCCAAAGGGTATAAATTCACTTTTTGTGAAACAAGTACTTTTGCAAACCCAGTTCATGCTTAGTAAAATTAGAAGTGACACTGTTATCCTGCAGATTGCAGACCTGTACGAGGGAACCAGTAAGTCTTCCCACTAAAGGCTGCCTGCAGAAAACTACAGGAGCAGAGCAAATACAAGTGCCCAGGGCCAGATTCACAAAAAATTGCCCTGGCGCAGCGTATCAGAGATACGCTACGCCGCCGTATCTTACCTGGCGGAATTTCGAATCCAGGAAGATTTTGCGCCGTAAGTTACGGCGGCGTAGTGTATTTCTCTCCGATTGAAATGCGCATGCTCCGTTTTGTTTCATTTTTTGAACGTAGACGTGAGTTACGTCCTTTCCTATTCACGTACGACTTACGAAAAAAAAAATCTAAATTCGATGCGGGAACGACGGCCATACTTTAACATGGCAAGTCTATCTATACGCCACGAAATAGCAGCTTTAACTATACGCCGGGAAAAGCCGACTAGCGACGACGTAAGAGAATGCGACGGCCGCGCGTACCTTCGTGGATCGACGGAAAAAGCTAATTATCATACCGACGCGGAAAACTATGCAAACTCCACCCAGCGGGCGCCGAAGTATTGCACCTACGATCTGAAGGCGTACGAAGCCGTACGCCTGTCGGATCGAAGCCAGAAGCCGTCTATCTTGGTTTGAGGATTCAAACTAAAGATACGACGCGGCAAATTTGAAAGTACGCCGGTGTATCAGTAGATACGCCGGCGTACTCTCAAGCCCCATACACACTATCAGTTTTCCTGTCAGTTTTCTCTTCAGGTTTACCAAAACCATGTAGTGCAAGGGCCTGCCTGATTGCATACAAATTGAAACTCTTGAGGTTTTACCTCATATTAGATGGTTTTGGTAAACCTGAAGAGAAAACTGTCAGGAAAACTGATAGTGTGTATGGGGCTTCACTGTGAATCTGGCCCCCAGTCTTTATTTCAGAAATAAACTGGAGGAAATATATAGAACACATCAACATCCAAGTAAAAAAAAACACAATGGGGGTTATTTACGAAAGGCAAATCCACTTTGCACTACAAGTGCAAAGTGCATTTGAAATTGCACTGAAAGTGCACTTGGAAGTGCAGTCGCTGTAAATCTGAGGGGTAGATCTGAAATGAGGGGAAGCTCTGCTGATTTTATCATCCAATCATGTGCAAGCTAAAATGCATTTTTTTTCCCCGTTGCATGTCCCCCTTGGATCTACAGCGACTGCACTTCTAAGTGCACTTTCAGTGCAATTTCAAGTGCACTTGTAGTTTGCACTTGTAGTGCAAAGTGGATTTGACCCCCATTGTGTTTAGGTAATATTTTATTATCCTGAAGTCCAGCTTAAAAATGTATTTTATCTCTTCCTGTAATACCAAGTATGATATCTGGATGTGAATGAAGCAACAGATGTAAATCATCTTTTATGAAACTGACACTCTACAAAAATGAATAGAAAGTTGCCAAACCTTGAAGAGCTATTTTAGGCTAAGGATTTTCCTCTTGTGTCCTTTAGGTGAATCCACAGACAAAATGCAAAATGCATTGTTGAAATACTACTAATTTCTATTGGGATAAAAATAAGAACATAACTAGTCAAATTTTATGAAAATATTAAGGCTGGGTTCACACTAGTGCGAATCGGATGTGTTTTTTCTGCATCCAATTCGCACAGCAGGAGATTGTGACTGGCTCTCTATGGAGCAGGTTCACATATCTCCGCAACGGCTCCAGTGCGATTTGCACAGGAGTCCTGTGTGTCTTTTGGTCCATTTTGGATCCAAATTCAGCCAAAAATTCGGGGCTGAAACGGTGAATGAAGACGCACCAAACTCCTGCTGTGAGTCGCTGCATGCTCATATGTGAACCCAGCCTCACATTGTAAAATACATATTTCATAGGCTTCCTATATACAGTAGCAACTATTGAATAGTTTAGACTACTATTCATATAATACAGATAAAACATGGATAATAAGATAATATAGTTGACATACAACTATACAACTGCAAGTGTTTCTTGGTCTTTGTGAAGCAGGTAGCAATACTAATGCTGCTATATTTCATTATTAACTTTCACACTAATTACAGGTGAGAATTCTTGTAGTGTGAAGAATGTGAAACCAAACGAATAGCTTACATTTTATGGATCTGCAAATGTTTTACATTTTAACACAGATTTTAAATGTACTATGTGGTTTTATATGCAGTTTTTTTTTTTTTTTGTTTCGCTGATGTAAGCTCCTGTTGCTGATTGCTTTAAAGACTCTCCCTGGCAATGATAATGGGTAAGACAATTAGTGATCCTTAATAATGTTGAGAAGCTATCAAGGCTGTTAAAGCACAAAATATGGTATACATGCAGTGATATGATCATGCAGTTGTGACTGGTGGGTTGGTAGATTATGAAGGATGGGGTTGGGAGGTATTTGTTTGAAGGGGAGTTATAGGGCATGAAGACTCAGCGTGGGGGTAGGTGCAATAGTGTTAATAAGATGCATGGGGATTGTTTGAGTTGAAAAGGGCTGAAAAATAACATAGTTGCCAAAATTTTGAAAAAAATTGTAGGGACACTTTGGGGCAGATCCACGTACAGCGGCGCATAATTCCGCCGGGCGTAGTGTACACTACGTGTTTCATTTTCAGTTTCATTTGTAACTTACTTTTTTTTTCAAATCCTTAAAGAATCTGCGCCGTAAGTTACGGCGGAGTAGTGTATCTTTGGCGGCGTAAGGGCGCGCAATTCAAATCTATGTGATGGTGGCGTGTTTTATGTAAATACGTCGTGACCCGATGTAAACAACGTTTTTTTTAAGGGCGCATGCGCCGTCCGTGAGGGTATCCCAGTGCGCATGCTCGAAATTAAACTGGAACAAGCCAATGCTTACGATGGTGACATCATTCTACGCAAATTCCTATTCGCGAACGATTTACGTAAACGACATAAAAAATTCAAATTTCGATGCGGGAACGACGGCCATACTTAACATTGAGTACGCCACCATATAGCAGCTTTAACTATACGCCGGAAAAAGCCGAACGCAAACGACGTAAAAAAAATGCGCCGGCCGGACGTACGTTCGTGGATCGCCGTATCTAGCTAATTTGCATACTCAACGCGAAATTCGACCGAAACGCCACCTAGCGGCCAGCGTAAATATACACCTGCAAAGTCTTATTATAATTAGGGGGCAGGTTTTTTGTTTGTAGGCGTGACTTGCAGGGGAAGTAAAAAAGTAGATGACCTAAATTTTAGCACAAAAAAGTAGACCTAAATCTACACAAATAGGAAAATTACAGGATGAGTGGGTAAGTCATCTACTTTTTTACCATATATTCAATGGATCAAGAAGTGCCCCATGAAGGCTAAAATAACCTTGCCAGCCATCGCATTCAATCAATGCTCATCCAACCACCTTGCTGTTAATCTGCATATCATCCCGATATATGACCAATTAGTACGTTGAGGGCTCTCATAAGATAATCCGCTTTTGATCCGCCTTTTGATCTTGAGGGGTAGTGTCAGGAGGCCTCCATTTGGCGTCGTCCTCCACAGTGTTCTGCTGTTATTTCTGCTTGCATAGCACAGTATATATTATACTAACTCCTTACTTACTTTTTGATAAACATATGATCACCTATATGATCACCCATTCTCCTACCCAATACCCCTGACGAAGGGTTTGTAACTAGAAACGCGTCGGGTATCGGAATCCTATTGGAGCTTGGAGAGTACTAATTTTCAATTATTTTTGTGTACATGTTACATATTTACGTATTGTTTGTTTTTTAACTGATCATTGCATGTGCGAAATGATCTAATTTTAAATCATTAATAAACTTATTTTATTCTACATTAGTGGTGTTGCTTCCTTTTAAAATTCCACCAAGGGAGGTCTTTCCTTTTTTCCACGTAACAGGGATGTGGCAGCAATCCACATCCATGGACTTCCCAAATGGTGCTCTTAGGAGCAAGTACAAGTATATTTGGTTGTACATTTGTGTGCACTGAGCAAGTCTCATTACGGGCAGGCTTTTTTCAAATGAAAAAAAAAAAGCATATGGAGTAATCTATTTCAGCTAATGGCCTTTCCTTTAGATTAGTTGGTTGGGGAGTTTCTGCCAAGACTGCAAAATTTTCAAGTCATTGGCTCCCGATCAGACTTCAACTTGATGGACCAGATGGCAATCATATCAGGTTTATAGCACATTTAATGTAGCCTCTGCATCAGTGTCCTTCCTCTTAGGGCTCATCGTACCTATAGTGAACACTAGGTGGCACTACAGCAGGGAAAAATATGTTATGCTAAGGGCTGGATTTTCATCACTGGGTCCTCGAATAATGCAATCTTTAGTGCCCAAAAGAACACTATTCTGCCAGGATCGCCTCTGCTAGAAAGAACATTTTCTTGTTTTGCTTATCCCATACCAGCTTAGGATATGACTGTGTAAATTTGCAAATATAAGATGACTGCATTTCTAGTGATGACGGGGAAAAAAAAGGAAGCAATAACTATACAATAAATAAAAAGTCTAGATACAAGCCTACTCTGCCTAATTGTAAATTTGGACCAGGTTATGTTATATTGTTAACTGTTGCTTGAGGACATGGCTTCAGCTATCGTGTTCCTAATAGATCTAAAAGCTATATAGACTAGTGCACTAAGCATGCCTCTTGCATCATCAGAAACATTGTTACAGAAGTTTAAGTGATATACAAAGTCATATTTGAGCCCACACCAAGGGTATTTCCTATTGCCCAATTGGCAACTGATCATACTAGATCTTACTCAAAACTAATAATAGTGAGTTTTGCACGAACTTACCTAGTAATAAACAGCAATTCAAATTTATATTGTATACCAGATTTAACATTTGTAGACTTGATAATGAAATCTGAGAGGAAAAGTTTGATAGATATAGTGCCAATAATGATGTTGTGCATGTGTTTTACAGTTGTGAATATGGAAGAGAATTACGGAGGTTGCTAAGGAGAATGATTCAAGGTTTCACCGAGTACAATTGCTAACATTTCAAATTATGTTATATGATCTGTGTGGGATTGACAGGAGAGATCAGAATTTTGTGCAGATTGTAAATCATGAAAGAAACCGCGCAGGATTTGAGGATTGTAATGAAACTCGGAAAGGAAAGAACAAAGAGTATCTTGAATGAAATGTTCATCTATGTGGGCACATGTTCTTCTCCGGCAGCTTTAGTCTTTGTTATGAGTGTTTATACATACGTGGGCATGTCCTACAGCAAACAGTGGACAGACATGTGAACAGGCAATTTGATGTTGCAGTGAAATATTTGAGATATTCTTCAGTTGAAAAAGACTACCACAGGGCAATTATGGCCACTATGTGGTCCTCTCATCTATTTCTTGACCTCTGTGTTTTTAATTATGTCTTCTCTCTTCTCTAATCATTTCCAGTTTATGTACAGAAAATAAGGTGAAACACTGTTCAGTACTATATGGCCATTAGAACAGTAGTTACTATGCTAGGTTACTATGTTAGACAGACTGAAGTGTATCTCTGTAGGTGGTAGATCATCACTATGGATGTAAGCTGATGTGTGTTTATTTACATCAGGATCTGTTCAGGTTCATAAGGCTGAACAAGTTTGCATCCAGGTCCATTTTGTGGACCTAACCAGGTGTAGGTAGATATAGATGGAGGCACATCTGTTTACCTCTGGCTGCCATTATGTTTACCTGATCCTGCATTTTCCTCCATCACAAGATAGTAAAGGACAGAATGGACACAGATGTTACATATGTGACATCTGTGCCCACTCTGATATGACTAAAATGGAATGGAAATGCTAGTGTGAAAGAGGCTCAAAGACCAATACTCTCATTCTCTAAGGATAGATTTATACTTTTAAGGAAAAAAACAAAAAAAAACAAAGCTCAGACTATTGACAAATGCTTGAACTTTGCCTGACAACAGATGCCCTCACTTGTTATTGTGTTGGACACAGCATCAGAAGAAATATATGCATAAAGCACCCAAGAAGCGCCGCTGCATCTACATCCCACCAGGCTAAGATGAAGATGCAGTGGTACTTTCTGGTTACTCTTTGCATGCATTCCTTCTGGTGTGGTGTGATGCACACATGGGCGTCCATTTCATAGGGCAAGGGGGGTCAATTGCCCCCCCCTGGAATCCTAAGAGACTTAGGGCCAGATTCTCGTCCAGCGGCGTATCTTTGCGGCGGCGTAACGTATTCGATTTACGTTATGCCGCCGCAACTTAGACGGGCAAGTGCTGTATTCTCAAAGCACTTGCTCCGTAAGTTGTGGCGGCGTAGTGTAAATCGGCCAGCGTAACCCCGCCTAATTCAAATTTGCAACAGGGGGCGTGTTTTATGTAAATGTTGTGTGACCTGACGTGATTGACGTTTTTCACAAACGGCGCATGCGCCGTCCGTGAAAATCTCCCAGTGTGCATTGCTCCTAATACACAGTGACAAAATGAAGAAAAAACCTCTGCGCTACTACAGACTCCTTAAAAGTGATAACCCAAAACAGATAAGGTGCTGCAAAACCTAATAGTGTTTACAATACACAAACAAGAAATCATAAATAAAGGGGTTCTGTGCGAACCAACACAGTGGTGAAAAAGGTAAATCACTCTAAATATATATATATATATACGGTGAATGTGAACAAATGGTAAAGGATGGGATTGTAAATAGTCCCAATATGTGAAATAAATATATAAAGTGTGAAACTCAAAAAAATTCATTAATAAAATAATGAATAATTGAGCAAGAATCCAATAAATCCAAAAGGTTGAGGTGATCAAAATGAAAAATAAAAAATATATAAAAAATGGGTGAAAAAGTGAGTAGAAGAGTGTCCCAATAATGGTGTGCCAAGCTGTCAGATGGTGGTCGCTTTGTAGCTGAATTTCCACTAGGCAGATAGTTGACAGATGTATAATTCACTCCCTCACCAGGCTCCCAGAACTCTTACCTCAAACCATAAATTAATAGGCATCCAATAGGTACTGAATCACCATAGAGATCTTCTCTCTTGCTAATATCAGCTGGAGCGTCTCCTCGGCCAATTCCTAATATAGCTCCAAAACGGGGAGGGAAAAAAAGAAAGGAACACAAGGGCTCCAATAGTGTGATATTGTAAGACTCAGGGGGGTATTTATTAGGAAAAGACCTGCGCTTACATCAAAGCATAAAAACGAGTGCAACGAATAAACATACGAGCTGCGTCTTCAGCGCCGGCTTACGTCACTCCAGGTGTACGCTCTGTCCAATCCCTACGCGTTACGACACGGGATCACGTGTCTTCATCTGGGGACCCCAGATGAAGACACGTGATCCCGTATGTTTATTCGTTGTTTATTCGTTGCACTCGTTTTTATGTTTTGATGTAAGCGCAGGTCTTTTCCTAATAAATACCCCCCTGAGTCTTACAATATCACACTATTGGAGCCCTTGTGTTCCTTTCTTTTTTTCCCTCCCCGTTTTGGAGCTATATTAGGAATTGGCCGAGGAGACGCTCCAGCTGATATTAGCAAGAGAGAAGATCTCTATGGTGATTCAGTACCTATTGGATGCCTATTAATTTATGGTTTGAGGTAAGAGTTCTGGGAGCCTGGTGAGGGAGTGAATTATACATCTGTCAACTATCTGCCTAGTGGAAATTCAGCTACAAAGCGACCACCATCTGACAGCTTGGCACAGCATTATTGGGATACTCTTCTACTCACTTTTTCACCCATTTGTTATATATTTTTTATTTTTAATTTTGATCACCTCAACCTTTTGGATTTATTGGGTTCTTGCTCAATTATTCATTATTTTATTAATAATTTTTTTTGAGTTTCACACTTTATATATTTATTTCACATATTGGGACTATTTACAATCCCATCCTTTACCATTTGTTCACATTCACCGTATATTTATAAATATTTAGAGTGATTTACCTTTTTCACCACTGTGTTGGTTCGCGCAGAACCCCTTTATTTATGATTGCTCCTAATACGCCGCAAGGACGTATTGGTTTTGACGTGAACGTAAATTCCGTCCAGCCCCATTCACGGACGAGTTACGCAAACAACGTAAAATTTTCAAATTTGGGCGCTGGAACGACGGCCATACTTAACATTGGTACGCCGCACTTACGCCACCATATAGCAGGGGTAACTATACACCGGGAAAAGCCTAACGTAAACGGCGTAACTTTACTGCGTCGGCCGGGCGTACGTTCGTGAATTTGCGTATCTAGCTGATTTACATATTTCGACGCGTAAATCAGCGTACACGCCCCTAGCGGCCAGCGTAAATATGCAGTTACGATCCGACGGCGTAAGAGACTTACGCCTGTCGGATCTAACAGATATCTATGCGTAACTGATTATAAGAATCAGGCGCATAGATACGACGGCACAAGGCAGAGATACGACGGCGTATCTGCTCATTTGTACGGACGATATGGAAATAGGACTGCATGACAAACAACGCAAAAAAAATTAAGTTGGGGGGTTCTTGGGAGCCTAGCGCAAAAAAATTAAAATGAATAAATAAAAGTAAATAGATTGTTAATTCAGGGTTTTAGAATTGTGTGACTTAAGTGTTTTTTATACCATATACATATATATATATATATATATATATATATATATATATATATATATATATATATAAAATACTTAACAAAAAGGTTCATTAGGGTCAAGAATGTAATCATTAGTGGCTGTAAAAGGTGTAAATATAAAGAAAAAACACTTACATTTCCCATACAGGCTAACAAAGTACATGCACAGGGCACCATGATAAATTTGGCTTTTTTTTAAATTAAAGCCCCCCCCCCGTAACGCAAATATGACTAAGCCCCTCCCCTTAATGACATTGTCAAAAAGGGACCGAGCATGGATGACCTTAAAATGATGCCCCCCCCCCCCCCCCCTCCAAGGAAAAATTTCAGCAGGCGCCCATGGATGCACATTATCAAGTGAGTGCATTCTTAAATAAAGGATGTTTAGCTACAAAGCCATCCAAGGAGATCTCCTTTCTGGTATTGCCATATCTACAAATCAAATCATACTAGGCTTCTTTGGTTGCAGAAACACTTTCCTCACCTGTACTTGAACCTTGGACAAATTTTGCTCCTGGGAGGTCGATATCACAACAAGACCTGCTTGCTAAAAATTCTGCTGCCATTCTCCGTCGCACTGGCTGAAGCTACCACAATGTCTTTTGTAAAAAGTTTGGGGACTGTCTTCCTTCATTCTTTTAAATAATAACATGCTGCCAATTGACCTCTTGCTGGAAACCTCTGCTTTATATAGCCCTATCTATCGTTTGTCCATACCCAAAATGCAGAATATATCGAGAAAGGGTTTATCAGAAAACCCAATTCACTTGCTGGGGGTTTTATTAAAAAAAAGATGGTTCGCTCCAGTCCTGCATTGATTATATTGGACTTCAAGTGGTTCTAAATTAATTTTTTACTTTATCGCAGTGCACTGACGGTTGCTGATTGGCCAAAGCATGCACCTGACCTACATGCTTTGGCCAATCACAGCGTGCTCTCCTGTGAGAGCCATGATTGGCCAACCATGGCTCAGGGGGCTGCGTCCACACCACACACTATGTAAGGCTGCTTACATAGCGACAGTACATAGTTTCATGAATGAGTGCAGCAAAATTACATTTGTAAAGGAAAAAATGTAATTTAAAACTGCTCGTGGCTGTAAAGTATTGCTGGATCCCGGCAATATACATAAAAAATCATTGAAAAAAGAACGGCATTGGGTCCCCCCCAGTCCACTACCAGGCCTTTTTAGTCTAGTATGGATAGTAAGGGAAACCCTGTGCCTAAATGTAAAAAAAAATTGCATGGGTGTCGCCCCCGAAATCCATACCAGGCCCTTCAGGTCTGGTATAGATTTTAAGAGGAACCCTGCGTCACAATAAAAAAAATGGCGTTGGGGTCCCCCCAAAATTCATACTAGACCCTCTTCCGAGCACGCAACCTGGCAGACCACAGGAAAAGGCGGTCACATGACATCAGAAGGGGATGGGGTCACCCATTTATGTCACCGGGTGGCCCCACCCCCAGCTATATAACAGCTGTTATTGCAAAAAGCCTGCAGTCCATAACCAGACCATGGAGGCAGAGTTTTTTCTTTTTTTTTCCGGGACAATCTGCGCTGTCATCGAAGATGAATGGACATCGCAGGACACTTTAAAAAAAAATAATAAAGGACTTTTCCCAAACTGTCTACTGCCATTTTTACCATTTTGACACTCTTCTTGGTGAATGTATAAGGGTACAATGTACCCGATACCCATTCACAGAGGGGGGCTGGGACCTGGGGGTCCCCTTGCTAAATGGGGCTTCCGGATCCCTATAAGCCCCCCGCCTGCAGGCCCCCACAACCACCATGCAAGGGTTGTGGGGAAGAGGCCCTTGTCCCCATCAACATGGGGACAAGGTGTTTTGGAGGGACCCCAAAACACACTTCCCACACTGAGGCCATGTGGTCTGGTACAGTTCAGGAGGGGGTGCTCTCTCGTCCCCCCTTTTCCTGTGGCCTGCCAGGTTGCGTGCTCGAATAAGGGTCCGGTATGGATTTTACCATTACAATTTTTGTCTGATTGTTGTGTTTAGCAGCTACACTTTCTGTTTTTGGCGCAGTATTTACCACTTTATATTTTTTTCATACCAGACCTGAAGGGCCTGGTATGGATTTTGGAGAACCCCCAAGCAATTAATTTTTTAAATTTTGGTGCAATGTTCCCCATAATATTAATAACAGGCGCAAATGTCCTGATTTTTATCCAAGATCCAACAATTCATTACAGCCATTTTAAATTATTTTTTTTCCTTTAGAAATGTCATTTTGCTGTGGTACTGTTATAAACATTTGAAAGATGTGCATACTAAGAACGATATTTAAAGAAATATTTCATTTCTATTGTTTCATTTTAAGCATTAAAATCACTGCTCCTGAAAAACGTCTGTTTTATCACTTTTTGCATTGATACAGGTCCCCTTGTGCAAGACCCAGGTCCCCAAACACTTTTTATGGCAATAACATGCTTATAAGCCTTAATTCATATTATGTGCTAAGTGTCAGTTTGATCATTTGATCATGGGGGGTCCCACAAGAGTTCACTTAATTTGCCTTTGTGATACATAGATTGGCAACAAGGTCAATGTTATAGCACCCTCTAGAGGATTACATACAGTAGGTTCACCTGAGGCACAGAGTCTAGGCTCCAGGCATTTATCACCAAAGCTCCCTACGGTGCGAGTTGGTTCCAGGGGTAAACAAGGAAGGCTACGGTTTGGAGACAGCACATTAGACAAAAGAGTATTCAAAACCAGCCAGGTGTTGTGTGCAGTTGACAAGGAAAAAATAGGCCAGGTCCAGAGTGAAGGTTGGGGTCAAGCAGCAGTCAAGAGAGTGGTAAGGTTCAAGCAGTGATCATGGATAGGCAGCAGGCAAAAATGTGATTAGGTCAATCCAGGATGGCAACGAAAGAACAAATCAGAAGTATATTATAGCTCTTTTGCACAAAGCAGGGTAGCTTGCAAGAAGACACAGCCGTGGAAGGTGCTAATAGTTAAATACCCATCTTGGTCAGAGGACACCCCAGTGTCATTTTAGGGAGCACCTGAATTTATTGCAAGGATCCTCTGTGCATCAATGGATCTAGTGGCTACGATACTGCTAGCGCCATTGAAAATAGTAGTAGTAGTGGTGATTATAGAGAAAAAATCTAGGCTAGCATTGGGAGGCGGCTGTTAGTACCGCCTAAACCCATAGATGGTTGCCAAGAAAAATGGTTGGACTTTCTCAGTACTGATGACAAACAACAATAGCAAAATAAAAACAAAATTATTTATTATACATAAAAATATACAATGGCTAAAAAGAACACTTGAACCAAGCCCCACAATACAAACAATATTTATTGCTGACGGGCACCCCATCAAATATCTGTTAGAGTGGAGAAAGGCCAGGAGACCTCGACCGGTTTCGCGGGAATACCGCTTCTTCAGGAGGGATATCTATATAAGATATAATAGACAAAAAACTAGCAAGGAAAAATAAAAATCAAATACAAAAGTAAATACAATAGTTAAACATATTGGGGCTGATTTACTAAAAACAATGCATAGACCTAGGGGGTGTAATCTCTACCTACCACCTGGGTAGAGATTACACCCACTATTCTCTTCCCCATCATTCCCACTCTAGAATTGATCATATGTTCATGCTACGAAAACATCTCCCTTTAGTAGTATCTGTCTCTATCCTAGCTGCCTCTTGGTCGGACCATGATCCTGTTATGGTTGTTTATCACTCTATTCTTTGTAAACCTCAGCACTGTCCCTGGGTTATGAATGACTGGCTTTTGTAGATCCAGGCAGACATCATGCAAGCCTCTGTGGATTATTTCTGTCTCAATGAAGGTTCGGTCTCTTCTCCTGTGACTCCTTGTGAGGCATACAAAGCAGTCCTTAGGGGCCATGTTATTCAGCTGGCAGCAAAATGTAAACAGGAGCGCCAATTAGCACAGCCTACCTTAGAAGCCCGCCTAGAGTTGCTTTTCATGACATTTAAGCAATCCCCTACTCCTGCTAATCGTAAACTGCTAGACCAAGCCGTACAGAGCTGGACTTATGAATAGTATGTCAAAGCAAATAAACCGAAATAATATGTTGGCTAACAGGCTACGCACCTTAACTCCAAAATTCACTCCCATCACCTTATGTACCCGCTACAATGTTCTTACTGGCAATCCAGTGTGGGTCTTAGATGAATTTCGTTATCACCTTACTGCTTTATATTCGGGCCCCAATCAGACTACCAACTAGGAGATTGAGACATTTTTTTAATGGTTTTTCATTACCCACACTATCTGAAGCATACACGTCCCTTATGGACCATGATAAAGGTAGGCAAAACACCAGGTCCCGGTGGCTTTATGGCACTTTATTACAGGAAATTTGCGAACATCCTAGTGCCTTACCTAACGGCTATATACAACTCCGCTAAGGAGGGCCAGGCCTTTACTCCAAACCTTTTGACCGCTAACATAGTAATGCCCCCGAAACCCAACCGTGATCATTCATCCTGGGACAACTTTAGGCCCATTTTGCTTATTAATATAGGTATGAAAATATTGACCAAGATCTTGGCCAACTACTTAAATTCCTTTCTGCCTCGCTTGATCAAGAAGGATCAAGTTGGTTTTGTTCGATTGTGTGATTAGATGAATTGTACAACTCCAACATATAGCTCATAGCCACTCTTTGGCGACAATGCTTTTGTCTCTTGAGGCCTTTGATACCATATCATGGCCTTACCATACAACCGTACCCTGCCATTAAGGTTTTAGTGCTTCTTTTTTTAGATGAATGATGGCATTGTACGACTCACCTCAGACTAAAATTAAGTATTATGGGTTTGAATCATCTCTTTTCCCTATTAGGAGGGGGGCCATCAAGGCTACCCACTTTCTCTGCTTTTATTTATCTTGGCGTTGGAACCCTTGGCAGAGGCGGTTTGTTCTCATCCAGATATAACAGGTATCGAGGTCGACGGTTCAGTTCCTAAGATGTCATCATTTGCTGATGACATCTAGATGACCTTGACTTTCCCCAGAGCTTCCCTACCTAATTTAGTATATCTTCTGTACATGTTTGTGTCCCTTTCAGGACTTCATGTCAACCACACTAAATCTAAAGCTATGTCAATTTATCTTCCTCCCTTGGACCTAGCGGCTTTAAAAGATGCTTTTCCACTTCAGTGGCTGTCCTCTCTGCCTTATTTGGGGATTCGACTTTCTCTGATTTATGCTGGATTGTACCAAGCCAATTATCCTCCCATTATCTTGGTTTGGTAGGATAGCGGCGGCTCACATGTCCTACCTTCCAAAACGTTATTATTTTTTACGAATCTTGCAAGTCCCAGTCCCCTCACATATTATGCACCTACATCAACGCAAACTTTTGATGTTTATTTTGGGATCCACTCGACCTAGAATTAGTAAACAGATTCTGTACGCCCATAGTGTAAACAGTGGCTTTACTATCCCCAACTTACAAGCGTACTATACTGCAGCGTGTATCGCCCCTCTACCTCATCTCCACGAGAAAAAACAAATGCCGTTATGGGCCACTATTGACTTAGCAGATTTTTTTGTAGCATTTCTTTGTAACATTTCTTTGAGTTCCTAGTCACTCCGGACTATGAAAATTGAGCTTGTAGGACTTTAGTACTTTTCTTTATACTTTATCTTCTATTTTGCTCAATATGCAATGTGACCATCTAATTGTTGAGCTTATCTGTTGGAATGAATATTAATAAATCTTTTGTAAAAGAAAAATGCAAGTTCACACGTGATGATTTCCTAACACCTGCTGGCATTTGTTGGGCTTAGTTTTTTTTTTACAACACTTCGGAGTAACACAATAACCTTACTGGAGCTTAGCAGGTGTGAGCTTTCCAGTAATACAAAAAGCACACTCTCCTAGAATTCATAAAGACTGTTGCAGGCAGATTTTGCAAAAGTGTCTCCCATGTGTTCTAAACGTGATGGAGAATGCACCAAAGCTGTCTAGAACTTGTATTTGAACTTGACTCGTGTTCCACTGTGCCATGTTTAGAATGCACTTGAGACACTTACGTAATATCTGTCTAAGCCAGTTTTTCTCTCTTTGGTGTCCTTTTATGAAGCAGTGAAATCTATTCACTGCTTCGTTCTCAGGCATTCACGGAGGAGATTTTTCTCCTCTGTGTGCCTGTTTATGAAGCGGAGAAGATCGCTTCACCCTTGGAGGAGTGAGTGATCTACCAACTCTTCAAACAGTGGAGAACGGCCCCTGATACTGGAATCTTGTGAGACTTTACGAGATTACAGTACCAGAAATTCACTGAAACACCAAGATGACAGTTTATTGAGCAGTGATAAATTATCACAGCTCAGTACACTGACAGACGGCGTGGTTAATGTAATTAAAATAATGAGTCCCCCTTCATAATATATATATATATATGTATACACACACACACACATTGTATATACATGCATATACACACACATTGGGCCAGATTCACGTAGCTCAGCGGATCTATAGATCCGCTCGATCTACGTGAATTAAGATCCGCTCCCGCAAGTTTAGGAGGCAAGTGGCTAATTCACAAACCACTTACCTCCAAACTTGCGACGGCGGATCCTAAATCCCCCAGCGGAATTCAAATTCCGCAGCTAGGGGAGTGTCATATTTAAATCAGGCGCGTTCCCGCGCCGATTTAAATGCGCAGGCGCCGTCCGCGAAATTTCCCGGCGTGCATTGCTCGGACGTCAGTGGTTGCGACGCTTACGTAAACGACGTCCGTCCGTATTCGAGAACGACTTACGCAAACGACGTTAAAAAATTTAAATTTGACGCGGGAACGTCGGCTATACTTAACATTGGCTGCGCCTGATAAAAGAAAGGGTAAGTATACGACGGAAAACCGCTACGGAAACGACGTAAGAACACTGCGACGGGTCCGCGTACGTTCGTGAATTTGCGTATCTCGCTGATTTACATATTATTTATCGTAAATCAGCGGGAACGCCCCCGGCGCCATTTTTAAATTGAAAAAAAGATTCGACAGTGTAACACATTGTAACACTGTCGGATCTAGCCCTATCTATGCGTAATAGATAGGACCAGTTTACATTAGAGATACGACGGTGTATCTGTAGATACACCGTCGTATCTCTTTGTGAATCTGGCCCATTATATATATATATATATACGTGTACACATTATATACAGACCTCAAAAATCCTGTGAAGACTGTGTGCAATGCATCTCTGTCACCCCCCCTTCTGTCTCACCCCCACCCTCTCTGTCACCCCCCCTTCCTGTCTCACCCCCACTCCCTCCCTCTATGTCACCCCCCCTTCTGTCTCACCCCCACCCTCTCTGTCACCTCCTCTCCTGTCCGCCCCCACCCCCTCCCTCTCTGTCACCCCCCCTTCTGTCTCACCCCCACCCTCTCTGTCACCACCTCCTGTCTTACCCCCACCCCTTCCCTCTCTGTCACCCCCTTCTGTCTCACCCCCAACCCTCTCTGTCACCCCCCCTCCTGTCTCACCCCCTCCCTCTCTGTCACCCCCCCTTCTGTCTCGCCCCCACCCTCTCTGTCACCCCCCTCCTGTCTCACCCCCTCCCTCTCTGTAACCCCCCTTCTGTCTCACCCCCACCCTCTCTGTCACCCCCCTCCTGTCTCACCCCCACCCTCTCTGTCACCCCCCTCCTGTCTCACCCCCACCCCCTCCCTCTCTGTCACCCCCTCTTCTGTCTCACCCCACCCCTCCCTCTCTGTCTCAACCCTCCCTTTCTGTCTCACCCCCTTCCTCTCTGTCACCCCCCCCTCTCTGTCACATGCCCACCCCCATCCATCTCTGTTACACCCCCACCCCCATCCATCTCTGTCACACCCCCACCCCCTCCCTCTCTGTCACACCCCACCCCCTCCCTCTCTGTCTCACCCCCACCTCCTCCCTCTCTGTCTCACCCCCCACCCCCTCCATCACTGTCTCACCCCCACCCTCCTCTCTCTCTCCCCCCTCATGTCTCTAACCTTCCACCCCCTCTTTCTTTTTAGGGCAAATTCCCACTAAATCAGCATGAAATCAAAGAGCAGTCAGAGCAATTTGACACTCCAGCCACTCTGCATTGCAGGCTGCTAGGGGGCAGTATGATTAACAGTTCAGTGCATCATACTTCCCCCTCTTATTTTGTACAAACTTTGTTTGCAGTGTATATAATGTACACACGACTGAATTGGTGGGCACAAGGCTGCGTGGTGGACACACGACTGCATTGGTGGGCACACAGCTGCATTGGTGGGCACACGGCTGCATTGGTGGACACACGGCTGCATTGGTGGACACACGGCTGCATTGGGGGGAACAAGGCTGCATTGGTGGTCACTAGGCACAAGGCTGCATTGGTGGGCACAAGGCTGCATGGTGGACACACGCAGCCTGCATTGGTGGGCATGGATACAGTTGTTGTTAATATTTATTTTAATAACTGAATTCTGCATAATAGATTTGAGTGTCATTTTATGCGTGCATGTTTAGGGGTGGAATTAGGGGCGGGCTGGGACAACTGGTGGCGAGTAACCCTTGAGGCCTGGCTAGTAGCTCAGGACTTGAAATTTTGAGCCCTGTGTATATATATATATATATATATGTATGTATCATATGCATGCGCACAGGGTGTGCCGGGTGTGCCCAGGCACACCCTAATCACCCCATGCACATTAGTGTTATCGCTCTGTGTAGCAACAGGAACAGGAAATCTCCCTCTTACTGGTTCTGCCATAAGAAAAGTGTTTATGCTTTTCTCTTTCACTGTGCCAGCAGGGAGATCAATGTGCCGGGGTCATATATATGTAGATACGTACACATGCATGTGTGTTTGAGCTTAAGTGTGCACACCCTAATGCATTAGGCTGCGCACACCTATGGTATGTATATATATGTATACACATAAATATTACAGGGGGACATAGTTACAGCGTTGAGGGATCAGAACGAGGTAGAAGGAAGTTAAAAATCTTCCTCCTTCCTCCTCAGAACCCCTGGGATTCCCTCTTCACTCCCCGCTTCACCAGCTCTGAGATGGTGAATCGGGGAGTGTGAATTCCGACTAAGATCGCCAGTGAAGCTCTCAGATCACAGCTTCATAAACTGGCTGTTACTGTGTCAGTCTATGAGGATTCTCTGTGTGTGGAGATAATCGGCGGGAGAACAAGTTCAAACACTTCTCCCCCAGATTATCTCTGTTTCATAAAATGTTTATGGGCTGTTATCAGTGGTGATTCTTGGGATCACCGCTGTTCACTTATTCATAAATGGACACCTTTATGCCAAAAGAGAGTTGGTAGTTCTAAAATGCACCAAGTTTAAAAGTGGAGCTAATTAAGCTCCACTTTTAAACTTGGTGCATTTTAGAACTACCCGAATTTAGTGCAGGAGTCGCTGTCAGAACCAAAAGTGTTGCAAATGCTTCATGAATTTGGAGCAATACATTAACAAGAGGGATTAACGCCAGAAAAGTGGTGCAGAAGCTTTAATAAATTCCTTTCAATATCTATTCCATAACACTGTAAATAGAATTTGTTTCATACAGTTTGGACATTTGCCAGTGTGAAAAGTTTTGAGCTAATGGTATCACATGGACTTGATGTTCTTTTATTTTTCAGCAGTTGATTATGTTGATTTGAACACTTGTTCCATTCTTTTTTTTTCTTTTAAATAGCTTTCCACCATATGAATGCTACTACATTTTATAGTAATGAGTTTATCCACAATTGCCTTAGTTTCAATTCTGGGATATGTCTCAACCTGGTCTTTGCAAAAAGATTTACTGTATAACATCTATAAGAATTTGTAAAAATGACCATTTGGAAATGTTACCTTGACCCTCTGTTCTGTTGACAACTCAAAAATGTTGGATTTCCCATTACTTTCTGCTGCTGTGACAATGGTCTCCAGGACAGATAGTGAGGGTGAATCAACCTAGCAAGGGCACAGACAGCAGTGCATTAACTATGAAACGTGTAGGAAAGGTATTTTAGTGCTTAGAGGTTCCAGTGGGCATTGTTGCTTAATTCTCTAGGAAGTTGAACCTTTATCAAACTACACAGACCTCTTAAAGCACTACCTCCCACCTTAGTGTAGCCCACATACAGTTATGCCGTGGACACACGATCGGTCCATCCGATGAGAATGGACCGATGGACCATTTTCATCGGTTAACCGATGAAGCTGACTGATGGTCCGTCGCCCCTACACACCATTGTTTAAAAAAACGATCGTGTCAGACCGCGGTGACGTAAAACACAACGACGTGCTGAAAAAAATGAAGTTCAATGCTTCCAAGCATGTGTAGACTTGATTCTGAGCATGCATGGATTTTTAACCGATGGTTGTGCCTACTAACAATCGTTTTTTTCCCATCGGTTAGGAATCCATCGGTTAAATTTAAAAAAAGTTTGCCTTTTTTTAACCTATAGATAAATAACCGATGGGGCCCACACACGATCGGTTTTGACCGATGAAAACGGTCCATCAGACCATTCTCATTGGTTTAACCGATCGTGTGTACGCAGCATAATATTTACCTTCAGCTCTGCTGTTGTTCACCACATGGCCCTACTCAGTGCCACACAGTGTTTGCAGGTGAAAGTCCCTGCTGCATCTAACACATACTGTGTATGCACATCAGTAATTTGTATGGCTGAAAGCTGTACTCTTTTGGATGGCTGTGGACTGCCAAGAGAACAGACCAGTCTTAGGAATACATGGGATGCGCAGTGCAATCTCTAGATAGCAGCTGTGAAACTATGTAAAAACCTTCTTACTTTCACTTCCCCTTCCTTAAAGGGGTTGTAAAGGTTTGTGTTTTTTCACCTTAATGCATCCTATGCATTAAGATGAAAAAACACCTGGCAATCACCGGCCCCCCAGCCCCCCGTTTTACTTACCTTAGCCCGTTCGTCTCCTCGGCGCATCCCCGCCGTCCTCCTCTCCATGGAGTTCCGGCTTTAATTAGATAGATTCATAGCAGTGCAGCCATTGGCTCCCGCTGCTGTCAATCAAATCCAATGACGTGGGGGGCGGGTCGAGTCAAACATTTTGTGTCTATAGACGCCGAGTGTATGACTCAGGAGCGCGCCTGCAAGGTAACCCCCTCGGGAGAGCGCTTCTCCTTGGGGGTTATCTAATGCGGGGAGGAGCCGCAAGAGCCGCCGAGGGACCCCAGAAGCGGATGTTTGGGGCCACTTTGTGCAAAACGAGCTGCATAATGCAGGTAAGTATAACATGTTTGTAATTTAAAAAAATAAAAAAAGAACCTTTAGTATCACTTTAATTCCTACTGTCCCTGTTTGTTTAAATTATTTTTCTATAGCTTGGCTTAAAAATAGCTCTACCCTAACAGGAAAAGAAGTACTGATTCCATTGTATAAAGTGCAAAAATGACTGGTGTTTACTTCAAAAGTCTGATTTCCAATTAAAAGATTTTATAGTGACTATCTAGGGATTGCTAGAGAGCTGTGCCATGTGAGACCAATACAAATAATAAACTATCTTTATATTCTGGTACTGTTAGACAATGGAATAGTAATGGCTTGGTGTACTTTAAAAAGAGTTCCCTGCAATTCTCATTTCCTGCCTCCCCACATTCCAACAGTACAGCCTTTATCAGTTACTTCAGCATTCAACACATCTTGAAATGTCAGATGCACTTGTGCTGTGGTTGCTTCTGACCTTTGTGTCACTGCTGAGTCCTGTAGGGGTCAGAAAAAGGAACCACGGTGTGTGGAGATAGCGTCATTTGGAAGAGATGGGTGATGACCTCCGTTGCCTTCAGTCTGTGGTGTCTACATTTAACAAGGGATCAAGGTCTTTACCTATTAACAACAAACTGATTAGTTTAAATTCGATAGTAGGGAAAATATTTGAAAGTTTGATAAAAGACCACATAGAGTGAGTAAGTGAATAACTTATATAGCGCTACAAATGCGAACTGAATCGCCTTAAGGCGCTTGGTATCCATTTCCTTCTATTTAGCCTTCAGAAAAGATGGGTCTTGAGTTTTTTCCTAAAGGCCTGGTGATTCTCTTCCATTCGGATATTAGTTGGTAAAGCGTTCCACAGTTGAGGTCCTTGGACTGCAAATCTTCACTCTCCTTTGGTCTGGTAGCGGGCCTTGGGGATTTGTAGTAGATTTTGGTTAGTGGATCGAAGAACGCGATTGGGGTTGTGGTATTTTATTTTCTCGCATAAATATTGGGGGGCGGTTCCTTGTGCACATTTGTGCATCAGGCAGAGGGCCTTGAATGTGACTTGGTCCTTTACGGCCAGCCAATAGAGGGACCTCAGGGAGGTGTAATTGATTCCCAGTTTTTTTTTTCCTTTTAGCAGTCATGCCACCGTGTTCTGGATGACTTGTAGATGGGCAATCTGGTATTTTGGGAGCCTGAGGTAAAGGGAGTTAGCATAGTCAAGCTTGGAGTTGATTATTGTTCCCACCACTACTGCAGTGTCTTTTTCCGGGATGAAGGGAACGAGTCTTCGTAGCAGACATAGAAGATGGTGGGATCCGCTGATTACTGACCCAATTTGTGAATCCATTGTCATGTCGGAGTCAAAAATGACTCAGAGACTTTTGACTTTGTTGCTAGGGGAAATGGTCTGTCCCAATATGAGCGGGCACGTCCATGTCGTCCTAGCAAGTCGCTTTTTGTTTGCGTGGAGCAGAAGGAGTTCTGTTTTTGATCCATTAAGTTTAAGGTGACTCTCCGTCATCCAGTTGTCTATCAAAGTGAGGGATTTTTCTAGTCTGAGGTATTGATCCTTTTTGTTGTTTATACGAAAGTAGAGCTGAGTGTCGTCAGCGTAGGAGTGGTAGAGTAGATCCTGGTTACTGATAATTTTGAGGAGTGGGCGAAGATAGATATTGAATAGCACGGGCGACCCTTGAGGGACTCCACATGTCAGAGTACGTGCTTCAGAGGTGAAGGGTCCCAGTTTCACTGTCTGGGATTGATTTTCCAGGAATGATGAGAACCAGGGTAGATCAGAGTCTGCGACTCTAGCTACTTCTGTGACCCGAGTCAGCAACATTTTGTGATCTACTGTGTCAAAGGCCGCACTAATGTCCAGGACCAGCAGTAACAGAAGACATGATTCTCCTTCGTCTGCTGCTTCGAGAGCATCATCCTATATTTTGAGAAGTGCTGTTTCCGTGCCGTGACCTGGACATAGAGCATGTTCGAATTTTTTTTGGCCCGTTTTCAGAACCTGAAAAATGCTCTGAAGCCCACACATGATCGTTTTAAATGGCATTTTTACAAAAACTTTATTTTTTACAACCCGAAAAATGATCGTGTGTACGCGGCATTAGTCGTATTACAGATCTTAGATATTCCAGATTTTTGTGATCTGTGAAAATCATAGTTGGGTGGTTAGCACTCTCAAGCAGGTACCTCCATTCTTTAACCACTAGCCGACCAGCCACCGGGCAAAATCACGTAGCTATACGTCACTTCGCATTGCAACTATTAGGGGTGCGCGCGCGCCCCCTGCTTGCCCCTGGTGCCGACACGCGTGCCCGGCGGGCGCCATCACCGCTGGGCACCTGCGATTGCTCGTTACAGAGCGAGAACCGGGAGCTGTGTGTGTAAACACACAGCTCCTGGTCCTGTCAGGGGGAGAAATTACCATTCGTCTGTTTATACAATGTATGAACAGCGATCTGTCATTTCCCTTAGTCAGTCCGACCCCCCCTTCAGCTAGAACACACCTAGGGAACATAATTAACCCCTTCATCGCCCCCTAGTGTTAACCCCTTCCCTGCCAGTGGTATTTTTACAGTAATCAATGCATTTCTATAGCACTGATCGCTAGGGATGAGCTTTGAGTTCGAGTCAAACTCATGTTCGACTCGAACATTGCCTGTTCACCTGTTCGGCGAACAACGAACAATTAGGGGTGTTCGCGGCAAATTCGAAAAGCCGCGGAACACCCTGTTAAAGTCTATGGGAGAAATCTAAAGTGCTAATTTTAAAGGCTAATATGCAATTTATTGTCCTAAAAAGTGTTTGGGGACCTGGGTCCTGCCCCAGGGGACATGTATCAATGCAATTTTTTTTTTTTTAAACGGGCGTTTTTTCGGGAGCAGTGAATTTAATAATGCTAAAAATGAAACAATAAAAGTGAAATATTCCTTTAAATTTCGTACCTAGGGGTGTGTAAAGTTTTTAAATTGATTGGTTTGCGCAAAAATTATAGCGTCTACAAAATAGGGGATAGTTTTATGGCATTTTTATTCATATTTTTTTTTTACTAGTAATGGCGGCGATCTGTGATTTTTATCGGTACAGATTCTATGTACGGGAAACATGCGCTATTTCACATGCTAACTTTACACCCCCCCCCAGGTACGAAATTTAAAGGAATATTTCACTTTTATTGTTTCACTTTTAGCATTATTAAATTCACTGCTCCCGAAAAAACGTCCGTTTTTAAAACTTTTTTTTGCATTGATACATGTCCCCTGGGGCAGGACCCAGGTCCCCAAACACTTTTTAGGACAATAAATTGCATATTAGCCTTTAAAATTAGCACTTTCGATTTCTCCCATAGACTTTAACAGGGTGTTCCGCGGGTTTTCGAATTTGCCGCGAACACCCCTAATTGTTTGTTGTTCACCGAGCAGGCGAACAGGCAATGTTCGAGTCAAACATATTAGCCTTTAAAATTAGCACTTTAGATTTCAAATGTTTGAGTCCCATAGACTTTAACGGGGTTCTAAAGTTCACACGAACATTTGGTGTGTTCGCAAGTTCTGGTGCGAACCGAACATCCCTACTGGGCTCATCCCTACTGATCGCTATAAAAATGCCAATGGTCCCAAAAATGTGTCAAAAGTGTCAGAAGTGTCTGCCATAAGGTCGTAGTACCGATAAAAATCACAGATCGCCGCCATTAGTAGTAAAAAAATATTAATAAAAATGCCATAAAACTATCCCCTATTTTGTAGACGCTATAATTTTTGCGCAAACCAATCAATAAACGCTTATTGCGATTTTTTTTTACGAAAAATATGTAGAAGAATATGTATCGGCCTAAACTGAGGAAAAATAAATTATATCTTTTTGGGGGATATTTATTACAGCAAAAAGTAAAAAATATAATTTTTTTTTCAAAATTGTCACTCTACTTTTGTTTATAGCGCAAATAAAAACCACAGAGGTGATCAAATACCACCAAAAGAAATCTCTATTTGTGAGAAAAACAATTAAAGTTAAAGTGACGCAGTGCTAAATCGCAAAAAGTGGCCCGGTTCGTTCACCAGCAAAATGGTCCGGGGCTAAAGTGGTTAAGGGCGCCATTAATTGCCAGGAGTTCTCCGTCACCCACATCATAGTTTCTCTCAGCCTGATTCAGTTTCCTGTAGGCTACTGGGTGAAGCAGAGTCTTTGGGCCCTGGTGCTGAGAGAGCATGGCTCCCGTAACTACTCCGGATGCGTCCACCTCGAGGACAAAGGGAAGAGCTGGGTCCGCTGTAGTTTGCAACGTCCATTGGATGGCATTTTCAGCGGCAGTACTGGCCAGCACTAGTAAGGGGTGGTGCCATGGTGCCCTCACCTTGGGCACTATGGTTTGCCAAATGGCTACCTCCCATGGGGGTGGGAACGTGTGAGTCCCATCCTCATGGGCGGGAGTAGCCATGATTAAGGAGCGGGACTAGCGAATTGATGGTCACCTGAGTTTGGGCCCCTCTGCACATGTGTACGCTTATATATTTGAGGGCACACAGGAGAGAGGCACAACGGACCACCTAGGCTCTGAAGAAAGGGGTGCGCCCCAGAAACGCGTCAGCCGTTCAGCCGTTGTGGTATTGTCCGATCTTCCTTGTCATCAGGTCCTGCTGGCAAGTGCCAAGAGATCAGCTTGACTGCTAGAAAAGCATTTACTTTAGCTCCTTTTGTGAGTAAGACCATTGCTTTTATTCTATTTTAATAAAACCTTTTTATGTGGTAATGCACTAGGTCAGTGCGCGCTCCTTTTTTCTTTCTTTCTCTAGCCATATGAACACCCATTGTTCTGAGGAGGGCTGCAAGACTCTAGACCTTGCCTTAAGACTGGACTACACTACCCGTGTCTAGCGAAACACCAGAGTGCAGGAGAATTTTGTTTTAAGACCTGGGTCCAGGCATTGCAACATGGGAGCAGAGGTGAGAAGAGCCTTCAGCTGTTCAAAGGCTGTGTGAGAATCCTGGTTCCAGGAGAAGTGTGAGTGTAGGTGAGTGACCTGGGTGATCGGGGCGATGATAGTTGAGAAATTTCTAATGAATTTCCTATAAACTTTGGCAAAGTCCACAAACCTCTGGGCCCCTTTCCTGTCAGAATGCGCATGCCATTCCAAGATTGCTGAGACCTTCTGAGGATCCATGGAGATCCCCTTAGTGGAGATTATGAGTCATAAGAACTGGATAGATTGTTTCTCAAACTCACACTTCTCTGCTTTGGCATATAAGCCATGGGTTCTTAAAGCGGAGGTTCACCCTCAAAATGAACTTTCCAGCATCCCTAAAGCGAAAGTAAACCCATCAATTTAACAGTTTGAAAAAGCAGTTACATTCCTGGCATGCCGGGAATGCTAACTGTCACATTGGTTGTGCTATCAACCAAACTGTCAAACCATCCAATGGCTGGTGTCATAACTGATCACATGTGCAGCACATGGCAGTTGAAGATTAAACAGAGGCCAAGACACGCCTTAGCAGCCGTCAATCAACTCCTCTTCACGTCGAAACGCCCATTCCCCACAGGATTCACCGCTCGGAGCCGGAAAACAAGGGCTCATATAACGATAAGTACAAGTAAAAAATAAAAAAAAACAGCATACTGCAGATGTTAGCAGTATGCTACAGCTAATGTCAAAAAGTGGATTTTTGGGTGAACCTCCGCTTTAAGGTCTTCAACACTTTTCTGGCGTGCTCTTGATGGAGTTCAAGTTAGGCTGAGAAAATTTGTATGTCATCCAGATGGACAATTAAGGACAGGTGAAGGTATTCCCTGAAAATGTCATTCACAAAATATTGGAATGTCGCGGAGGGCGTTACATAGCCCGAAGGGCATCACAAGGTACTCAAACTGCCCAAACCGTGTTCGGAAGGCAGTCTTCCACTCGTTACCTTCCCTAATACGAACTAGGTTGTAGGCCCTCGTAAGTTCAACTTTGTGAAAAACCGAGCTGTTCGAAACCTTTGGAATAACTCAGAAACAAGAGGAAGTATGTATCTGTTCTTGATGGTAATTGTATTAAGGTCCCTATAGCCAATGCATGGTCTGAGAGAATTATCCTTTTTCTCCATGAAGAAAATGCCGGCTCCAGCAGGCGAAGAGGAGGGGGTGATGAATCCTTTGGCTAGGTTTTCATCTAAATATTGTTGGAGGGCCTCCAGCTCCAACTCGGGTAAAGGAAATATTTGCCTGAAGAGTACTTCGGCTCCAGGTAGCAACTCAATTGGGCAGTCATAGGACCAATGCGAGGGCAGGGCATCAGCACCTTTCTTGTCAAAGACATAAAGGAAATCTAGGTAGATAGAAGGGATGGCATGACAGGGATCTGGTGAAGGTTGAACGGAGAAACACACCGAAGGGTTGACAGGCATGGGGATGCCACGGCGTTGGCAACAGTAGGGAGATGAGAAGATGATTTCTCCCTTGGGCCAGTTGATTTGCGGGTTGTGGGCCCGCAACCAGGATAACCCCCAGGATGGCTGGAAATATAAGAGACCTGATGATGGCAAAGCGGATTAATTCCCGATGGCCTGCATCCATGATAGCAAGGACAGGGATAGTCTCCTGATGGTCAGGGGCTTGGGAGCTGTACCATCTGCCAAATGTACTTCAAGTCTTTGTTCCTTTAGTTTCACGGATATGTGCAAGTTCTTGGCCAGGGCGATATTGTTCTTCCTGCTAATTCATCCTTCACTCTATCAGAAAGGCCATGCAAAAAGGTTCCGACTAAGGCCTCATTGTTCCAGCTCAATTCAGCTAAGACGATACGGAACTGAAGAGCATATTGTCCCACTGAACGGGATTCTTGGCGGAGACGTAAAAGGGCGCTGGCCGCTGAAGAGACACGAGCCTGTTCTTCGAAGATATTCCGAAAAAGTTTCAAGAAAACAGACAGGCTAGAAACCAGTGGATCATTCAGTTCCCACAGAGGGGCAGCCCAGGCTAAGGCTTCACCGGAGAGGAGGGAAATTATATAGGCTATCTTAGCCCAATCAGACAGAAAGTGTTGGGGCAGGAGCTCAAAATGAATAGTGCATTGGCTAAGGAACCCCCTGCAGGCCTTGGAGTCTCCAGAAAAATGGATTGGAGGTGGTAGTTTCAGTGAATGCGACTCTGCGACTGGTGTGACGGGCGCAGCCACTGGTTGTACTTGGGGTTGCAGATTCGGGGTTCCCAACGAGGTCTGAAGCTGATCAAAGCGGGAAGCCAGATCCTGTAGGAAACGCATCACCCGAGTTTGATTAGCTTCATGCGTCTCGAGTCTGCAAAAAATGCTCTGTAATGGATCGTCTGTGGGGAGCGGCACATCGGCCGGATTCATGGCTGTTCAAACTGTCAGGTCACCTGTGGCCAGGTGACAAGTGCACCCCGTTGGGGTCAGGGATGCACCACAGGGTAGTGAACCCTATGGCCGACTGCTGTGATCGGAGAGGAAGCATGAGCCCAAGATTCCCCAGGGCGCGGAGTCTAAGACCCAGCTTTGTGTTCACCAGAGCCTCTGGTGGTGAGGATGGCCTTCGCCGCAGCTGGATCCAGGTCGCGACCCCTGGGGTCCCCAAGGTCACGCTCCGCAGGGAGAGAGGGGAAGCAGCAACCAGGACAAGCGATAGTGATGGGTAAGCCGAGGTCGGGGGAACAGGCAGACAAGGGTAAACAAGAAACAGGCCAAGAGTCAGGCAAACAGGCAAACAGGAGAAGTCAGAGACGAGCCAAGGTCGGTACACAGGAAGGTAAACGTAACACACTGCAGACAGGAACAAGCTACAAACAAAGGTTGAACAGCGAAGCAGACTAGCTGTGCAGTGGTTAATATAGGCTTCCTGGGATGGCCTGGGGTTGGGCCTATACAGGGAGGAAGGTGATAAAAGACAGCCAGAAAGAGGATCAGGCCTCTAATGAACACATGAGACAGGTAAGCTCCCAGACTTTATTGCATATCCATGACTCATATGGAGGTTGTCTATTTATTTATTCTGTTTTATTATTTCTATTGGTTGAACTTGATGGATCTGTGTCTTTTTTTCAACCTAACTATGTAACAAAGTTAAAGTCAAGCCGTCTTCTTTCTAAAGTTCCAAATAGACCCCTTTATATGGAAGTCTGCATTTTTTAATTGACAATTAAAATCCTTAGGTAACCTGTTAATTCACAATAAATTCTTCATACCATGATTTGTATTCTTCATTCGTTCAAAAGAATTGGTGGAAAGGGGGGGATTAACTAGGTACATAAGTAGTTCTGCCAAGCCTACAGTTACTGACAGCACCAGAGAATGAAACTGTTGTATGGGTAGATGGGGGAGGAGATGTCAGTTTGAAGGACTATTCAGATGTAAAAAAGAACTGGGCCTGACGTAAAAAAAAAAGTGTAGGATGTCCATCAGATCATAGCTAGCTATTTTATAGCGGGATATAAAATGTAGACAAACCATCGACAACACAACCCCATCCTGTTCTCTAGTATAGAATAACTGCTTTGTTTTAGAACTAGAAAGTCAATAAAACAGTTTATATTCAAATGTGTTGTAAGTATATTTGCATGTAGATTATTTTGTTATAAGTAAATAACGCCCACAAATTTGCAAGGAGATTATTTTGCATGTAAATTTGCATGTAGATTATTTTGTTATAAGTAAAAGCGCAGCTGCCAAGGTGCTTTGCAGGCGCTTCCCATTGATTTCAATAGGAAGGGGCACTTTAGGAGCGGTGTATTCACTGCTCCTAAAGTGCTGCAAAGAAGCTGCTTGCAGGACTTTTTTGGACGCCCTGCCAGCGCAGCGCCTCAGTGTGAAAACACTTGGGCTTTCACATTGGAATTGCAGATGAGGCTTCTTTCAGGTGCTTTACAGACACTTTTTTTTAACGTTAAAGTGCCTGAAAAACAACCCAGTGTGAAAGGAGTCTGAGTGTGAAAGCACTCAGGCTTTCACATTGGGATTGCAGATGAGGCTTCTTTCAGGCGCTTTAAATGCGCTTTTGTTAACGCTAAAGTGCCTGAAAAACGCCTCAGTGTGAAAGGGGTCTTATACATACATGCATACATTTCAAAATACTGTTGTATAAATACTGTTTTATATCTTCTTGTCCATTTCCTTTCGTCCCCTCCCCCAGAAGACCCACACTCCATACTTGCTAGGATGGATGGTCTTTGTCAGGAAACAATTCCAGGAGGTTCTGGCTGAGGAAGCTGCAGCTTAATAACACAAGCCTGGTATGTATCCTAATTAACATATGTCACACTGGCTGTGTCAGGGTAAAACCGCGATGCTCTGAAGATGGGGCAGAGTTTGAATGACACTAAAGTTGTAGGTTATGCTAATGAGAGCAACGTGCCAACAATTTTTTTATGGCCCTCACATTACATATATGGCATACTGTACTAGTAACACGATTACATACAATTTGTGGAATAGAGGGTGATCAGAGCATGTGTCTGTAAGGTATACTGTATCACACTTAAATAAATATAAATTATAATTGCCAAGTTCTAATGTTATTGCTTACATTCAGAGTGCCTTGCTTTCACATCTATACAGAATAATTTATAATTGATAGCATTGATGTTTCTTGCTTATATTTGGTAATCATGTAACAAGACATATTATGGATATCAAAACTGGGAGATTTTGATAAAACCTCAGGTTTGTTACTCCAAGGGGTTCAAACAGGAAATCCAATAGTAATATAGACACAGCGAAAAAGCTCCCAGTCATGTGTCATATATTATTTGTCCAATTCAGGGGTTATGTCTCATTTTATGTTAAAAAAAAAAGAAATTGAATAAAACACCACTACCTGTGCAACCTTTATTAAAACATATTTGTGAAATGAAAAACAATAAATATGCACTCACATATAGAAGATATTAAAAAGCGTAACCTTCCAGGTGGTCAATGATGAGAAAACCCATCCTCATCCATGTGATATACACTGCTCAACATTGACCACCTGGAAGCAGGGCCGGTGCTACCACTAGGCAAACTAGGCAGCCGCCTAGGGCGCCCGGCCACTGATGTTTCTACTCCCTTCTCTCTGCAGCAAGCAACTTATGCCTTGTACACATGATCAGATTTTCTGTCGGAATAGACTCAGACGGATTTTTCCGACAGAACTCCGTTCAAGCTGTCTTGCATACACACGGTCACACCAAATTCCGACCGTCAAGAATGCGGTGACGTACAACACTACGATGAGCCGAGAAAAATTAAGTTCAATGCTTCCGAGCATGCGTCGACTTGATTCTGAGCATGCACGGTTTTTTCTCCATCGGAGTTCCCTACAGACGAATGGAATTTTCGATAGAAGTTTTTTCCTTCGGAAAAAAGAGAACATGTTCTCTTTCTAAATTACGATGGAAAAAAAGTCCGATGGAGCACACACGGTCGGAATGTCCGATAAAAGAATTCCGTCTGACTTTTTCAAATGGAAATTCCGATCGTGTGTACAAGGCATAAGTCTCAGCATCTGCAGGCTCCATTCGCACATAGTGTCAGAGGCGGTGGACTGTGTCTGTGTCCCGACTCCTCAATGAATGGAAGCAAGCAAACATTCATTGATGGGCACTGGTGAGGCTGCATTGATGGGCGCTGATGAGGCTGCATTGATGGGCGCTGGTGAGGCTGCATTGATGGGCGCTGGTGAGGCTGCAATGATGGGCGCTGGTGAGGCTGCATTGATGGACGCTGGTGAGGCTGCAATGATGGGCGCTGGTGAGGCTGCATTGATGGGCGCTGGTGAGGCTGCATTGATGGGCGCTGGTGAGGCTGCATTAATGGGTGCTGGTGAGGCGCCATTGATGGGCACTGGTGAGGCTGCATTGATGGGCGCTGGTGAGGCTGAATTAATGGGCGCTGGTGAGGCGCCATTGATGGGCACTGGTGAGGCTGCATTGATGTTCGTAAAAAAGTGTAGCGCTGAAATGTGAAAAGGATTCTTATGACAAGAATCAAAATATCAAATAATCAACATCACCATATGTGTACACCATAGTGAGGGAAAGTTCATATGAAAAAAATGGCATATATAAACAAAGTCCATATAACATCCAATTGATATGTGAGGATACTCTTTAGTAAAGACCACCAGAAAGGAAAAAATTAAAAGTGAAAAAGTCACATTAATATTTGAGTGAAGCCATTCCAATAGTGACTGCTTGAGAAGAAAATTGATAGGAAATCCGCCATCGTATATTAAAAGGCTTACCAAAATGATTGAACCCAGATGAGCATATACCCACTAGGTCAATCAGACTGTATGCGAGTCAGTACACCTTCACGTACTGGGAGATTTTGATAAAACCTCAGGTTTGTTACTCCAAGGGGTTCAAACAGGAAATGCAATAGTAATATAGACACAGCGAAAAAGCTCCCAGTCATGTGTCATATATTATGGCATCCAATTCGATGAAATATGAAAAATAAAATAGGGACGCACATAGCATAATTCTGTAAGACATTTCACAACATTTATTAAAAAAGAAAAGAACTCACATTTGCAGTGATAAAACAGCGCTCATAAAATCAGGGTAACAATGACATCAGTAGTCCTTCCATTTTGTTTTTACATGGTTTGTTGGTGGGAGCCTCTCCAAATCCTTCTTGGAAGAGAGACTTTATTTTTTTATGGAGTTTTCTCTATGTCGTTTTTTTTATTCCATGCCTATTGTTATTTTTGGCAGATGCACTAGTGCCCCCCTTTTCTTTCACCTGGGTAAGCTTAGGGTTTTAATTTACAAATCTATTTTTATAGCTCATTCTCTAATAGTGGGCAAAGTCATACCTTGGGCCAGATTCACGTAGATCAGCGGATCTTTAGATCCGCTCGATCTACCTGATTTAAGATCCGCTCCCGCAAATTTGAGAGGCAAGTGGGTAATTCACAAACCACTTCCCTCCAAACTTGCGGCGGCGGATCGTAAATCCCCCAGCGGAATTCAAATTCCGAGGCTAGGGGGAGTGTACTATTTAAATCATGCGCGTTCCCGCGGCGATTTAAATGAGCATGCGCCACCCGCGGAATTTCCCGGCGTGCATTGCTCCCACTGACGTCGCTAGGACGTCAGTGGTTTCGACGCTTACGTAAACGATGTCCATCCGTATTCGAGAACGAGTTACGCAAACGACGTTAAAAAATTTAAAATCGACGCGGGAACGACGGCTATACTTAACATTGGCTGCGCCTCATAGAAGCAGGGGTAAGTAAACGCCGGGAAAGCCGCTACGGAAACGTCGTAAGAACACTGCGTCGGGTCCGTGTACGTTCGTGAATTCGCGTATCTCGCTGATTTACATATTATTCAACGTAAATCAGCGGGAACGCCCCCGGCGCCATTTTCAAATTGAAAATAAGATCCTGAACACAGTGTAACACTGTCGGATCTTAGCCATATCTATGCATACCTGATTCTATGAATCAGGCGCATAGATAGGACCAGTTTAAAGCGGATCTCCCATGCAAATAAGTTTTTTTTGGGGGGGGGGGGGTTAAATATCCAATAGCGAGGCTTCAAATAACTCACGTTTCTTGTGTCCAATGTCCATGCCACTCTGTTTCTGTCTGGAATATACACTTATATTCCCTTCGGTCCGCCGTTGCCATTTTAAGTGTGGGCATTAGAATCCCACAGGGATCAGGGAGCAGGGACTTCCTGGTTGCGCGCTCGCAGCGGCGTCAGCGTCTCTGTTGCCGTGACAGCGGCAGGCGTTACCGCCCCTGATGTTAACCCAGCCTCATAGACCAATACAGCTCATTCGAAACAACCGACTGCTAGTGAATCGCGCGATCACAAGGGAGCTATGACTCGAAGCTCCCAGAACACACTGCGCCGTTCAGGAAACGAGGAAATTCCCGAGAAAAACCCGAAGGCTGCAGACCGGAAGGAGCTATATTATATCTGGTACTGTAAATTTATTATTAAAAAAAATATCCGTTTATGCAATGTTTAGGAGCAACTATAATATTGAGATTATGTTGCGATTCGGGTGGAGCTCCGCTTTAAGTCAGAGATACGATGGTGTATCAGGAGATACACCATCGTATCTCTTTGTGAATCTGGCCCAAAGTGTCCAATTTTTCCCTGATCCAAGTGTACATACAATAATTTATGGTTTACAGCTCATATACAGACTAATATTTTAGGCAATTAATTTAAACTACATATAACTGTCTCAAGCATGTTGGTTAGTGCAGTGGAAACCATGGCTTCCATAGATTGCAGCTTACCAGTAAGGTTATAAGGTGACATGGACTTAATGGAACCCAAAAGCTCACCATATATCCTTATTAAGAAAGTAAGGATCTGCATGCCTCACCCTTATGCACCCACTACCCCAAAATGAGGAATAAATTCTTTGAATCTAGCCATATTAATATAAGCATTAATCATGTCCCTCCTGCTCAATATAACGTTTAGCTGGATAGCTCTGAAGTTACTGCTTGGATGAGAGTAGGGTTGTTATTCCTTTACAATATGACAATTAGACATCATGCACTTTAGGCATTCAAAATGCCACTTATGGGAGCATTTGACATTCTTTCTGCATCTAAATGCCCCTCAATGTTAGCCTATGTGTCCATGCACACATAGGCAATTACAGGCGTTTAGAGGCAGAAAAAAAACAGTGCCAGCGCATGAAAGAAAAAAAAAACACTTGAAGCTCCTGAATGCATCTAAACGCATTTACAAAAACATCCCTTTAGGTGTGTTTTTAAAACTGCTCTTCTCCTGCCAGGAGAAAGGCATTCATGTGAGCTGGGCAAACACTCGGGCCCATATTGTCAAAGAAGCGCCTATCTTTAGGCGGGCGTAGCGTATCTCAGATACACTATGCCGCCGTAACTTAGAGCGGCAGGTCCCGTATTCAGAAAGGACTTGCGCTCTAAGTTACGGCGGCGTAGTGTAAATGGGCCGGCGCAAGCCCGCCTAATTCAAACTAGGCTGGTAGGGGGCGTGTTGTATGTAAATGATTGGTGACCCCACGTAAATGATGCGCTTTACGAATGGCACATGCGCGCGCATGCTCAGTATCACGTTGAATTTTCAAAGTAAATTACGCCCGCTCAATGCTTAGTCGACGTGAACGGACGACTTACGCAAACGACGTAAAATACGACGCTGTTCGTACGTTTCCGACGTCCATACCTAACATGACTTACCCCTGCTTTATGAGGGGTAACTTTACGCCGGTCCGACGCCTTACGTAAACGATGTATCTTGATACGCCGGGCGCACGTACGTTCGTGAATCAGCGTATCTAGCACATTTGCATATTCAACGCGGAAATATACAGAAGCGCCCCTAGCGGCCAGCGTAAATATGCACCCCAAGATAGGACGGCGTAAGAGACTTACTGGAGATACACCGTCGTAACTCCTTTGCGGGCATCAGTGTGCATTAGATCTTAGAATGCACTGATGTCATTACATCTGGTGTATTATGACTTCACCATGCAACGTATACAGTACATGGAGATTGCAACCTACAATGCCCATCTTTTATCTTTAAAAATTAGCAATTTTACATGCACAATTGTACATGATTGATGATTATGATTGGTGGCTTTGGAGAAACACAGAATAACTCTTGGCTAATGTAAACCTGTCAGACGTTGTTTTGTAGAAAAGCACCTTCTAGGCATCCCTCTGGCCGATTGTCATTTTACCTTGTTATAAATGCTTGACTTCCCCATGTTTGGGGTTGAATACTGCCCCATAAACTAAGCCCTATCCACTGATTACTGTGGTCCAATGACAGTGGCTCAATTACCTCAATGGGTGTATTCATTAAACAGGGGAAGATTGGTGGGGCTTAGCATGGGTGAAGTTTGAAGCAGAGAGAGTTGGACCCTCAGGGCTCATTCACGGGGGCCATTAAAAACACAGCATACAGAATGTACGTCTATTTAGATGTGTGCAACTGGCAACGGAAAAAAAAAAATAGGACACAAACTGCAACTAGGGTCATAAATGTCAGGGTTATTTACGCTGCATGCATGTAAAGATTTGTGACAATGTTTACATGCAAACAGTGTACAGCATTAATTCACCCTTTTGGCCTCCATGTCATTACCAACAATGTGTAGCCAGTGACCACACTATTGATGTTCACACCTTGGCCCTCAATGAGGCTTTCCTGTGGCAACTGCACATGCGCAGGATGACCTGTGCCTTCAGTCATTCAAAATAAGCCAAGTTCACTCTGCTCAAGCCCCACCACATTAAAGCCTCTTTCAGAATTGACATGTCAAAATCATTACCGGTAGTGTGTAATCAGTGGTGTAGGAGCTGCTCGGTACACATTGTTAATATTGACATACTGATCTTAAGCAGGGACCAATAGGGCACATTAACATTGAATGCCTATAAATCAGTGGTGGCTGCTCCATTAGGGGTGCCACTCCCCTAATCCATGTGCCCGGCCCCCACTCGACATACAGGGCGCTGGATGCATGGATTTCTATGTTTCTTATTTTTCAACTACATGATTAGAGCCTAAAGGGTGGGCTTGGGGCGCAGAGCACTGAGGCCAATCAGGAAGCGGGTCTTAAGACCTGATAGGCCGAGAGGAGAAGCAATCGTATTAGCCGACGAGAAGGTGGAGACGCAGGGTGAAGCCGACGAGGAGGAGTAAGTGCAGGGCTGATGGGCAGACGAGCGAGTGTGGGGAGTTTGACTGATTGACCGACCGAACAGGGGGGTAGCGGGTGGTTTGTTTTCCGCCCCCCCCCCCCCAAAAGAAAAATGCAGCACCAGCCGCCACTGCTACGAACATAATACAAGCTTTACATGTATACAGTGTACTAGACAACTTTATATGCATAATCTTGCTACCAGCAAAATCCAAAAAATAAAGTTCAGTAATTATGTTTTTCTGAAAGAGCCCAAATGGAAATAAGAACTGTAGCAGCAAATACTTATGTTTTTAAAACAGGCACCCTATTAGCTCTTCTATAAGGCATGGCTTTAAATAAAAAAAAATTAAGAAAATTTGACAGGTTTGCAAAGTCCAATTCCACCTTCTGAAAAAAAAAATATATATATTCTTCTAGTAAAACTTGCCACCTATCCATAGTGTCCCTCACAGAGTTACCACTATGAGCCCAACAAACACTGGTCCGCTTCCTTTGAAGATTGACAGTGTCACATTCACTGCAGGTACATCATCATGCAACTTGGGCTGAACAGCACTCACACACCATAATGTGGGTGTCACTTCTGTGTGGAAGGACTATCCATCACTGAGGAGTACAAAGAAGGATCCAAGATGTCCCCAAACTGGCCTATGGGCTGCATGATAAAAGGTTAGTATAGGAGGAGCTGGGAATAGGAATGCCAATTTACACAAAAGAGATATTTTGGCGATGGTGGGCGTAATTCCTAGCTTCTTGTATGCACTGAGATTTGCCTGCTATTATTCCTAACCCTGTTTATGACTCCTTGGGTGTTTCTGCCCACCTATGCATGTGTTCCAGCAGCTCCTGATGCACTTGCCAAAAAATAAAATACCAAAACTCAGCAGGATGTATGAAAAATTCCCTTAATGACCACAGGAGTTGTGCAGCTAAGTGACTCAAAAGCCCTGTACACACGCTCGATTTTCTCAGCGGTAAAAAGTCCACCGAGAAAACCGAGAGAAAAGCCGAGAACCCGGCAGAAAAAACTGCCATGGAGCTTTGGCCGTGAATCCCGGCCGTGTGTATGCTCCATCGGCATTGCCTCACAATCTTTCCTATAGGTAAGTAGTAGATCTGGTGGAAAAAAAAAATGGGAATCCCTGACGGAAAGATAGAGAGCAGGTTCTCTATTTTCCCGATGGGATTTCCGGCTGTTTTCCTGACGGGATAACTGCGAGGAAGCAAACACACGTCCAGTTTTCACGGCCGAAAGCTCTCCTGGCAGTTTTCCTGCCGGGAAAACCGGTCATGTGTATGAGGCTAAACACATAGGCCCCGTACACACGACAGAGTTTCTCGGCAGAATTCACCGAGAAACTCGGTCAAAACCCGGATTCTGCCGAGAAACTCTGTCGTCTGTACAGTTTTGGCTCGATGGAGCCGCCGAGGAGCTCGACGAGAAAATAGAGAACATGTTCTCTATTTTCTCGTTGTTCTATGGGAGAAGGCGGCCCGCCGAGCTCCTCGGCGGCTTCATCCCAGAACTCGACGAGGAACTCGACGTGCTTGGCACGTCGAGTTCCTCGGCCGTGTGTACGGGGCCATAGATCTCACCAATAGGGTCCTGGTCAGTTGATTTAACTCATCAGTATCTACTGCAAGCTGAAATATCAGTTTGGATAGACTGCACCTTTTAAGATTTAGGGCTTTTTTTTTTATTATTCATATGTCACATTCAAGGAAACTTATCATGGATATCGGAATTTAACCTGCAAAAAAATTATTCAGTTGAGCAGAAGGCAGAAGTTCAAGTTTATACTTGAGGTTTAGTGTTCCCAATGTTTGAAAAACTTGAAAACAATTTATAGTATATGACAACCTGCTGCGATCTGAAAATTCTGTGAAGATCAGTGCCATTATTTTTGTCTAATAGCTTTACATGAAGCCTATTAGAATGAATTATGGCCCTGTAAATATTTCTACTTTAACCAGTGTAATTCCATTTTTTAAATTGATATAATGTATAATAATTGTCATGCAAGACAATTCACAATTAAACTGCAATTTAATGTGATAAAAATACCCTTCCTTTTCAATCTGAAGACTTCCTTGATTTTTTGTAACTTGCAAAGTAACTCAAATTCAAATTTATCTTTATTGCTTACAGTATTTCCTGCTGACAACATACTGCAGGCCTCTGAGTTATGTAATCAGTATTTCACAGAATGTTACACTACACATAACACTGAGGGCCAGATTCTCAAAAGAGATACGACGGCGTATCTCCAGATACGCCGTCGTATCTCTAAATTTGGCCGGTCGTATCTATGCACCTGATTCTTAGATTTAGTTACGCATAGATTTTCCTTAGATCCGACTGGCGTAAGTCTCTTACGCCGTTGGATCGTAACTGCATATTTACGCTGGCCGCTAGGGGCGTGTACGCCGATTTACGCTTAGAAATATGTAAATCAGCTAGATACGTGAATTCACGAACGTACGCCCGGCCGACGCAGTACAGATACGCCGTTTACGTTAGGCTTTTCCCAGCGTAAAGTTACCCCTGCTATATGGTGGCGTAAGTGCGGCGTACCAATGTTAAGTATGGCCATCGTTCCCGCGTCGAATTTTGAATTTTTTACGTCGTTTGCGTAACTCGTCCGTGAATGGGGATGGACGTAATTTACGTTCACGTCAAAACCAATACGTCCTTGCGGCGTATTAGGAGCAATGCACACTGGGAGATTTCCACGGACGGCGCATGCGCCGTTCGTGAAAAAACGTCAATCATGTCGGGTCACAAGTTAATAACATAAAACACGCCCCCCTGTTCCAAATTTGAATTAGGCGGGCTTACGCCGGCCTTTTTACGCTACGCCGCCGCAACTTACGGAGCAAGTGCTTTGAGAATACAGCACTTGCCCTTCTAAGTTGCGAAAGCGTAACGTAAATCGGATACGTTACGCCCGCGCAAAGATACGCGGATCTACGAGAATCTGGCCCTGAGTCTATAAAAGGACTTATCATAAAAAAAAAATCACACTTCACATTTATACATTTATTAAAGCAGCACTAGCAAATAACATATCTGAGTAAAAAGTTCACTTTCTTGCTATGAATAAAAATGCTGCAAAAACTTCATGACACTAACAGTGTGAATCGCCAGTCAGAGCTTACAGCAGGGTAGATCATATTGTCCACCCCTCTGTGGTCAGTAGCAGGGCTGCATGTGAAGTCTAGGAATCGTGTCCTGTAATTCTGCAAATTTCAGAAGCTGAGTTGTGAAGAATGGTGGCATCCTCAAAGCTCTGGGGTCTAAGAAAGGGGAATTCTTCTCCAAAACACGTAGTCATTGAAACTCTGCAAGTCGGATGTAACACCCCAGAGCTGAAAGGTTACCAAAGCTCTCCACTGCTCATCAGGTCCACCGTTTCTCAACTCCACAGGAATCCAGGACACAAATTCCCAACAACACATGCAACCCTTCTGCAGGCCTTGGAGGGTTGCTCAATGTCAACTACTGTACCCTGCGGCAGGCTTTGAGAGGCGACTCACTTCTAATGCCTAGTACACACGAGAGGATTTATCTGCGGAAACGGTCTGGAGGATCAAAATCCGCGCGGAATTCCCTCCGCGGTGACGTGTCGCGCCGTCACCGCGATGATGACGCGGCGACGTGCGCGACGCTGAAATATAAGGACTTCCACGCATGCGTCGAATCATTACGACGCATGCGAGGGAGGAAATCGGACAGATTGATCCGCTGAGTCTGTACAGACCAGCGGATCAATCCGCTGGACTGGATTCCAGCGGATAGATTTCTTAGCATGCTAAGAAATTTTGATCCGCTGGAAATCCATCGCCCGGAAAAATATCCGCGGATAAATATCCGCTGGATCGTACACACCAGCGGATCTATCCGCTGAAACCGGTCCGCGGATAAATTCCAGCGGAAAGATCCTCTCGTGTGTACGGGGCCTCAGTGTTTGTGAGTACATTTTATTTTATTTAAAATAAAATAAAATTTAGTTCACACACAAGTTGTTGCATCCTGCTTTCTTTTTATCTCTGTATAGTAGGCAGACTGTCCCAGCCTGTTTCAAGCAAACATACCCTTCCTGCAGTAAGCCCTAGAGCCAGTCATATGCTTTTTTTTTTTTTACTTTAAACCTTAAACCTCTCCCACCAGCATCCATTTACCAGGGTCTGCCCGATCATGTGACCACTGTGATTGGCTGTCATATTGGTCACACCAGCTTCCAATCATTACTAGAGATTGGGAGCTCTCTATGACAGCTTGGTCACTGTGCGCAGAGTATGCACACATATGTGCAGAGTGTCTTGGAGTATGCACACATATGTGCAGAGTGTGCACCTTAAAGTCTGCCCTCCTTGCTGCCACGCATATGAGTTACAGGACACAAGAGGTTAAATTGCACCTGACATCAATTTGACCATAGCAGGGCCTAAATATTGCCGAAGTGAAAATTACTGCCAACACCTTCTCGGATTACTTTTTTTTACCAGTCTGTATTTCAGAATTAGTAGACATAACGATTGAACTTTGTCTGTACCTACTATGTATGTGTTTCCATGAGGTTTATTGAGTGTGGAGAATAGGGCGATCTGGATAACAAGGAGACTTTAACAAACAGTACATGACTGGCTCTTGAAATGTGATTAAAGAGGTTGTAAAACTTTGTGTTTTTTCACCTTAATACATCCTATGCATTAAGGTGAAAAAACACCTTGCACTCACCGCCCTCCTGAGCCCCCGTTTTACTTACTCGAGACCTGAATCTCCTTGGGCGCGATCCTGCGTTGCTTTCACCGAGCTCTAGTCGGCTCTTCATTGGATGATTGATAGCAGCGCAATGAACAGGATGTGAGGACGTGTTTTGCCAGAGCTCCGTCCATACCACACACATCCTCGATAGATCCTGCTAACCCAGCTGATCCTCAGGGGTCCCTTCTACCTCTCCAGACTCCCTGGACCCTCAGGCACACCAGGAGATGGTCAACTAAGGCCCTGCAATGGAAGATGCACCGGGTTTTACGCTGCCAATACTGCCATGTCAGCAGCTGCAAAATGGATTCGTACGAAATACAAATTTTCGTTAGATTCGTTAACTTTTCGTAACAATTACGAATGTTCGTTATGATGGCTTTTGGGGGGCAAGCCAGAACGACAAGATTCTAGGCCCAGCAGGGTATTGTCATCTGAAAGTCCGGCCTCAGGCCCAATTGTGGCCATATAATTTGGAGAAAGTTCACGCAAATAATTGTGCAGGATGCAGCAGCAAAAAACAATGTAGTTGAGTTTATACTCCGCCATGTGGATGGAAGTGAGAAACAGGCGGAACTGGCTGGCCATTATCCCGAAGGCATTCTCAACAACCCTTCGGGCTTTGGCCAGCCGGTAATTGAAAACCCTCCTCTCCGGGGGTGAGGGTCCTCTGAGGGAATGGCCTCATGAGATGTGGTCCCAGTCCAAAGGCTTCATTAGCCAAAAACACGAAGGGGAGTCCTTCCTCATTCTCTTCATCCGGTGGCAATGCAAGGTCATCACTCTGGAGACGTATAGCAAACTCTGTCTGGGTGTAGGCTCCCCCATCCGGCCATTCTTCCCCACATCCAGGAATTCATACTGTGCTGACACCCCCGCCATCAACACAATGCTATGAAACCTCTTATAATTGAAGTAATATGACCCCAAATGGGGTGGTGGCACAACGCGGACGTGCTTCCCGTTTATTGCCCCTCCGCATTTCGGAAAGTCCCACCGCTGGGCAAACTGGGATGCCACAGTCTGCCATTCCTGTGGCGTGGAAGGAAGCTGTGGAGTCAAACAAGAAAAAATTATATTAGTATTTTTGCACATAACATTGCAAGCAGATTATACAAAAACATTGTTGGCCAACATCAGTAGAACATTTATTTTAAGGAGTATTTAAAGACAAAAATATAAGGCACACTTATCAGATTCCTCACCCACTCTGATGGCCCATTGGAAAAATGTTAGGGGGGGGCCTAGATGAGTTTGGGACCCCCCAAAAAAAGCCTTTGCCACTCAGAATTTAATGTGAAAATATACATTTGTAAACATTTTAGGTGGGGGGGGGGGGTAAAGCATTACAATGGAGCTGACAAAATACATTGTTAAGTGACTAGGCTATGTGTGTTTGGGACCAGGATAGCATGCTGGAGAGGTTAGTGAAGAGAAATATTCATGTAGGCCAAAAAAGGAGCATTAAATGCTTACAGCAGGTATGGGGACAAAGGGGACATTCACAGCATATTACAATCATGGTAATTAGGGAATGATGAAAGAAATACAATACATTAGCAAATATTAAATACATAGAATGTGATGTTAAAGGAGAAGACTGACCTTTATATAGTCCTCCTGCAGAACTTGTATTATGGCAGAACAGATTTCTGGGATAATGATCCCCAGAGCCTGGGGAGACGCCTGTCGTGAACTTGAGGTCCTGTAGGCTTCTCCCAGTTGCCAAGAAGCGTAACGTGGCAACTAGCCTCTGGTCAGCAGCGATGGCTTCCCTCATCACAGTGTCCTGCCTTGTAATATAGGGGGACATCAAAGCCAACAGATGCTGAAAAACGGGGTCTGTCATCCTAAGAAAATTCATGAAGTCATCAGGGTTATTCTCCTGGATCTCCCGCAGCAAAGGCATATGACAGAACTGGTCACGCTGGAGCAACAAATTCTTGGTTCATGAACTTCTCCTCACCCTGTTCATGGACTGGTCTTGGTCCAAGACAAGAAGACCAACACCAAGCGCCCGCACAGCACAAACTCTACGACGAGTACGTACCCGCTACATGGCTAGAAAACGGTCGGCTGGTCAGAACGAACTAAACAGAACGCACTGAAGAACAGCAAGGTCTATGAAGAACGACCTGAAAATCTGAAACAAGCGGACAAGAATGCACTGAAAAACAGATATGATCTGACTACACGCCCTGAAAGACAGGATACGAACCCACAAGCACAAACTGAACCGCAAAAAACGAACTGAAAGCACGAAGACTGAAAAGTGTGAATTGTCTCTCACCAAACTTTTACGGTAACACGAGATCAGCAAAAAGCAGCCCAAAGGGTGGCGCCATTGGAATGGAACTTCCCCTTTATAGTGCTGTTGTACGTGTTGTACGTCACCACACTTTGAACCAGCGCGATTTTTGATTGACAGTGTGTATACAAGGCAAGCTTGGCAGGAATCCCATCAAGCTTGGCAGGAATCCCATCGGGAAAACCAAAGTTTTTTTTCGAGGGGAAAAATGGACGTGTGTACAGGGCTTTACTGTTTGTTCATGCGCTTCTTGGCCTGGTCGGCCATCTTATTGTCCAGTTACCATTTACAGAAGGCACATTGTTATCTCACAATTATAAGTTACTCGTGTCTCCTCCCACTCCTCGAAGTGCACGGTACTCCTTCCTTTGGATGACCCTAATGCGCCACGAGGACTGAGTGTCCGTAATTATGACTTCCACCTACCTATGACTAAGTTGTGCCTAATTTCATGGAATGTTAGGGGGCTTAACTCCAAAGTGAAACATTCACTCATGTTTGATTATCTGTCGTGGCATAATCCGCATGTGATCCTTCTCCAGGAAACCCATATACAAGGCTCCAGGGTTAGGGTCCTTAAGAGAGCTAAAATAGCATATGTGCTTCACTCCACATATGCCAGAGGTACGTCAATTCTTGTAGCCAAATCAGCCCCTATCACCAAATATATTAAGCTAGACACTAATGGCTGCTTCGTAATTCTAGTACTAGAACTCCTTGGTAAACCCTACACAGTAACTAGCTTGTATGTTCCAACTTCCACCACTCTTTACCAAATTCTTTGAACGGGTGATGGGCATGATACTGGAAATAGCTGAGGGCCCTCTACTGATAGCTGGTGATTATAATACAATACTTGACAACTCCATTGACAGGTTTTACCGCTCTACACTGTCTCCTACACACATAGTCTCATTCCTGAGCCAATTTGACCTGGTGGAGGCCTGGAGATGGAGACTTGCTGTGTCTATTGTCGTCAGATATGCTTAATATGGTATCTAAAATAGAATATCTCCCCAGGGTGCTATCTGACGACTCCCCTTTGATGGTGGACCTCGCCCTGGATGCACTGTACTCCGATAAGACAGTTCTGGTCAGAGATTACAGCCTTTATTAGCTCCATAGCTCAGATACCTAACATCTGTAACCCCTTACGATGCCTGCTGGGATATATTGATGATGACAAAATCTCTAAGAATGTACAATCACAGAATCACTTTCAAGGCACTCTGCCTAACGCATAAGTGTATTCACAGAAACGCCCCCCAATACCTATGCGAAAAAATAAAAGCCCATAACCCAAATCGCATTCTGCGATCCACAAATCAAAACCTACTCCAAATACCCAAAGCCAAATACAAGTACAAAGGAGATTGAAGATTTGCAGTCCAAGGACCTCGGCTGTGGAATGCGCTACCAACTACCATCCGACTGGAGTCAGACCACTTGGCCTTCAGGAGTAGGATTAAAACCCATCTCTTCTGAGGTCAAATAGGGTTCCTTTCCTATGGAATGGAAACAGCGCCCCAGAGGCGATTCAGTTCGCATGTGCTGCGCTTTATAAGTTTTTCACTCACTCACTCACTCACAATCCTTTATACGCATAGTACTGTTTTACGCAAAAAAAAATCAATAACAATGCACTGCAAATATCAGTCCTCGCCCACTTTAGCCTTCTGGCTTAATATTGTAAACCACGCTATACCATTGCATAAGTTAACATATGAAGCTAGAGGATGCCCAAAAAAAATCTCTAAGATTTGGAACTCTTGGGTCAGCTCAGAGAGTACTGTAATGCCACCACCGTGACTGCCATCACTGGCTTTAAACTTCCTCTGCTAAGATGCCCATATCCTCAAATGCTAAATCTGTAGGCATCTAGCTTTGGAGTTTCTAGCTTTGGAGTTTTGCTCCATATTGAGGATGGGTCATCTGAGAATGGAAATCGTCTTTTTAAAGCTTTAGAAAAAAAAATTCTCTCTGGTTCCTGCCATTCCTTCTTAAATGCTTCTATTAACACCTTGTGAACTGGAAAATTCCTCTTTTCCTATTCTCCCAATCCCTCATACATCTGGTCATGCAGGGATAGGGGCTTTTTCTCTGTCTGTATACCCAGTGTGGTATATATGGCTCCCAAGAGGTGATCGACATCCTCTCATGAGAGTTTATAACGGGATGGCTTCCTGGAATCACCTTCCTGAGCCTCCTCGTCTGATTCTTGGGAACCGGACACTGCGCTGTCAGGTTATTCTTCTGCCTCCCCTCTAGGAGTTACTGAAGGGCCTGCACTGGTGGAAGGTATTAATTCCGGTATTGCAGCGGTCTGTTTTGGAGGAGAAGCTGTCTGAAGCAGTGGGATCTGAAATCCTTCAAAAAAAGGTTTTAAAGGAAGTAAAAGTTTTGGATAACTCTTTAACAGATAATGCTAGCTCATTCTGTTCTGAAGTATGTTCCTGTACTAGTTTGCTAATACGATCACTACAAATAGCTTTCCTCCATGAATCTCTAAGTGTGACTTTGCAGGATGGACACTTCCTCCTTGAGCTGTGAGTAGGCCTATCTTTGTCGGTTCTCTGAAAGACACAAGGGAAAAAGACATCCCATAATTAGTACCGTAACCTTCCTCCTGCCCATGGCAGGTGCAGTGCCTTCATGTGGGCTTACCTCATGGGGGCCCCATAAACCACCCTCTGACACTGAGGGCTTTGACTCACCCCCCCTCCATTTTTTCCTTGGGGCGGTGGGTTTAGGATAGGGGGGTCCACCCTAGGTTCCCCTTACCTTGGTATGGCTGGAGCTGGTCTCTGCTGGAGCAGTATCCCTTCCTTCTGTCTCCGACATGTCCGTGTCACCAGCGCTGGCTCTGCTGTCTCTACAGCAATTGCAGCTCCCTCCAGCCTCTGCCTGGCTCCGTTTTTCAAATTTGCGGCCGGAAGCCGCGAACCCGGAAGTGCACGCCCCCGTTTGCCGGACATGACGTCACCCGCCGTTGGCTCCGTGCGGTCCCGATACCCGGCGTGGCTGCGCTCTGGAATCCCTATTCCTACCGCTGCCACACACGCTACTTCAGGCATGGGACGCTGGCTGTGCACTCCTCTCCACCGCACTCGGAGCTACAAAACGGAGCCCCCCTGACCTACACCTGCACCCAGGGATGTGAGGGCGGCACTCTTACCCAGGTTAGTGACCTGGCCTGTCCCAAGAGCCCCTGCTCCCTTTCCGGACTGTCTGCCTGAGCCTCCATTGGCTCTCGTAGCTGGTTCCTAACGGTGTCTCCCCTCTGGAGGAAACACAAATAACTGAGGAGCCAGCAGGGGAGGAGGCGTTTCCTACAGAGGGGAGGAGCCAAGGTCTCATGTGGCTGTCCTGAAAGACGATTAAGGGAAAAATGGCAGGGGTTCCCCTTAATATTCATATCAGACCCAAAGGGCCTGGTAATTGACTGGGGGGGGGGGGGGGCCTCTGTCATTTTTTTCAATCACTTTTCTCTGTATTCATGAATAGCCGCTAGTAGTTTTAAATTACTTTTTTTCCCCTTAATAGCTTTCTTCTTGCCACTCTTCCATAAAGGCCAGATTTGTGGAGTGCACGACCAAGTTGTCCTACCCACCTGAGCTGTGGATCTCTGAAGCTCCTCCAGAGTTACCATGGGCCTCTTGACTACTTCTCTGATTAATGCTCTTCTTGCCAGGCCTGTCAGTTTAGGTGGACGGCCATATCTTGGTAGGTTTGCAGTTGTGCCATACTCTTTCCATTTTTGGATGATGGATTGAACAGTGCTCTGTGAGATGTTCAATGCTTGGGATATTTTTTTTTAACCTAACCTTGCTTTAAACTTCTCTGCAACTTTATCCTATGCAGCATTATTTTATAATGTAATAAACATGTAAAGCCCATATAGCTGAATTTGAGTTCCCGTCTAATGATACATTCATGGTATATTGGAACATAGGGAAGCCCTCCCTACTGCCTGCTCAGTATAACTTCATATAGAGTTTCACTTACAGAGAAGCTTCTGCTGTGTTCTGTCTTTTGAAAATGATGCGCTTTACAAAGCGTGCTGTACACATTTTTTCAAAGACAGAACACAGGAGAAGCTTCTCTGTAAGTGAAACTCTATATGAGGCCATACTGTGCAGGCAGTAGGAAGGACTTCTCTATCTACCAATATACCATTAATGTATCATTAGGCGTGACCTGATGCATTACGCAAGCACGCTACAAGCCGCGCCCATTTTCATTATTGTGATCTGATGCTTAAAAATATTGGATGTTTGTAAGTATGATTTTTATTGAAGAGATTTAGATTTTCATAACGTGCTTCACCATGGGATCCTTTATTTTATTTATACTTTGCTAAACTATTGTCATCCAGGAGTCGATTAGGTCTTGCACCTTTTATGATATAGAGCTTGAAAATACAGCCATTAACTTGATGTCCAGTGCCAAGCTTGGGTTAGACCTGTGTTGTATGCACATATGACCACTCTATAAATTAAGGGTCCGACCTCTCTGGTAAGGAGATTGGCTAGAATCACTGTGGTGTTGTGTGTGTCACCTATCAAACTAAAGCTGGTGCGGGGCCTTCACCTATCTATCAAATTCAGCTATATGGGCTTTACATGTTTATTACATTATCAAATAAGCGCTGCATAGTATTATTTTAAATCTTTGAATTTGCAATCAACAAATTTATGCTGGCTGCTATTTTATGATTATTTACAATTTTTATTGCAGATAACTTGTGTATTTATTTAATGATTTTTGTTATCTGACCCCTGAGAGGGTTTCATCACAGTGATCAATTTGTCTATATGTTTTGTGTCCGTTTGTGATGTTTAAAAAAGTAAAAAAGTGTGGCGCTATTGCAGGAACGGAGAGGTAAATCTTGATGATAATGCCCTCCCTTATTACAACATCAAAGACCTCATAGGGTGAAACCCTTTAGAGGAAATATGTGACATTGAAGTGTAACATAAAAATGTGAATATCCAAAGTGCATATAAATAAAATATAAACAATTATATTGGTATTCAAAGCACCAGTGTACATGAAACATTAATGGTAATAAACAGTAAAATATCCCTAAAATTAGGGAAACAACCATATAAAACACACAAGTGCACTAAGTGAAAAGTCCACAATGTTAAAATGTTGTTGTACACCCCAGTTGAAGTCTGTATTAGACGAAACGTGTAGGGTAATACGCCGACTCCAGCCACCCCAAAACTGCGCTTTTACAATTTGACATTTTTGTATTTTTATAATTTTTATTTGGAGATTTTTTGTGTGCATTTGGTCATTTTGCATTTAACTTGTATGTGGCTGTGGAGACGTTTTATAAGAATAACATTTTTACTGTTTTACGCTATGAGAAGTCATCCCCTTTTTTGTCTTTTTGCCTCTACCACATATCACTGTTTGGTGAGGTGAGCAGGAACTGGTGTTTCTTCCTTACATCGGATGAGGATCGTGTGTTGTGCACATTAGATAGTGTGTGTATCACGCCATCGATACATGAAGGAGGAATCGGAAGTACTTATGAGGATTCCCGGTGATTGATCCAGTTTTCTATGCTTGCAAGATCCTCCACCGTATGGTGAGTTGGATCCAAATGGTCCGGTAAGAGTACCCATCAATATCCCATATTTTGACGGTGAAGGCACTCCCGGGTGTATTTTGGCATCTCACACATTTTCCAGCTTATGTCCAAAGACAATTGGACCACCTATGGCTTATTATTAGTCCATTGATCAAGCTGAGATGATACTTTTTACAACAACATTTTAACATTGTGGACTTTTCACATAGTGCACTTATGTGTTGTCTGTTTTATATGGTTGTTTCCCTAATTTTAGGGATATTTTACTGTTTATTACCATTAATGTTTCATGTACACTGGTGGTTTGAATACCAATATAATTGTTTATATTTTATTTATATGCACTTTGGATATTCACATTTTTATGTTACACTTCAATGTCACATATTTCCTCTAAGGCCCTGTACACACGATCAGTCCAAACTGATGAAAAAGGACTGAAGTTCAGTTTCATCGGTTCACCGATGAAGCAGACTGATGGTCTGATGTGCGTACACACCATCAGTTCAAAAACCGATCAAGTCCAACGCGGTGACGTAAAACACAACGACGTGCTGAAAAAAACAAAGTTCAATGCTTCCAAGCATGCGTCGACTTGATTCTGAGCATGCGCGGGTTTTGAACCAATGCTTTTGCGTACTAACCATCGGTTTTGACCGATCGGTCAGGCGTCCATCAGTCTGATTTTAAAGCAAGTTCTAAAACTTTGGTCTGAAGGACAAAAGTCCGATGGGGCATACACACGGTAGGTTTGGACTGATGAAACTGAACTTCAGTCCGTTTTCATCAGTTTGGACTGATCGTGTGTACAAGGCCTAAAGAGTTACACCCTATGAGGTCTTTGATATTGTAATAAGGGAGGGCATTATCATCAAGATTTACCTCTCCGTTACTGCAATAGCGCCCCACTTTTTTATCTTTTACAAAACTAGTCTGTTGTCTTTGGCAGCTTGCATTTGTTTTTCTTGTCAGATTGGCACAATATATTTTTCACTTTTTTCTTTTGTTTGTGATGTTTAACCTCCTCCTGCTCGCGCTATAGCCAAATGACAGCTACAGTGCGGCACCTATCAATGCCCATAAGTGCTGCAAACCAGAGCCTCAGTGCCACCTATCAGTGCCACCTCTCAGTGTCCACCAGTGCCACCTTATCAGTGAGGCCTATCAGTGCCCATCAGTGCTGTCTCATCAGCACACATCAATGAAGGAGAAAAATTACCTGTTTTCCAAATTGTATAACAAACAATTAAACTTTTATCTTTTTTCTCCAAAATCTTCTTTTTAGCAAAAAATAAAAAACCCAGCAGTGATTAAATACCACCAAAATAAAGCTCTATTTGTGTGAAAAACATTATAAAAATGTGTTTGGGTATAGTATTGCATGACCACGTAACATTCAAAGTGTGACAGCGCTATAAGCTGAAAATTGACCTGGGCAGGAAGAGGGTTTAAGTGCCCACTAAGCAAGTGGTTAGATTTCAACAAACAGATAAAAAATAAATAAAAAAGTTGTGGCTATACTGTAAATACAAATGTTAACTACTTGAAGACCAGACTATTTCACCCCCTTCCAGTCCAGGTCATTGTTCAGTTTTCAGCGCTGCTACATTTTGAATGAAAATTACTCAGTCACGCGAAGCTGTACTAAGATGAATTTTGGATTATTTTTTGAGACACACAGAGCTTTCTTTTGGCAGTATTTAGTCATCACTTTTTTGTTGTTTTTTTTTTTTCTTTGCTAAAAGAGATAATTAAATGAAAGAAAATACGATTTTGAAAACAAAAATGCAAGCAGGCAAAGGATTGGTCCAGGAAACAGGCAGAATCAGGGACGATAAACAGTTCAGGGTCAGTTCGGGTAGCAGGCAGAGATATGGTCATAAAATTACCAAAGGATTAGTCCAGATGACAAACAGAAACGTGGTCGAAAAACAGACCAGGAGGCAGGCAGAAACATTGTTGAGAAAACAGGCAAATGGTTCACAGTACATCGGATACAGGCAAAATTCAGATAGACTTAGAAGAGACACCTTCACCATATCTTCATTAATATTGTAGTGAGGTATGGTGGTGACGGAAGCACTCGACTATGCAGAGGCCAGTTGTGAGGGACATTGGGGACAATGGTAACATGTATCATGCCTTACTCCATCTTTGGTGCATATATAACATATTTATTGGGGGTCTTTGTCCTGTTCGGCAGGAGGCATGATATTCAGCTTGCTGACTGCATCAAAAGCTTTTGGAGGGATTTGCTTGTAAATAAAGGCTATATAACCTCTTCTTGGTATTTTAGGAAGGAGTCGTGTCTTCCTGTGGCCCTGTATGTGATGTAGGAGCTTTAAGTGGCCAATTTAGATGAACACTTTTTTATACCATTAAATTGATCCTCTGGATGCTAGGTAGGGAATCAACGTTTGGTAGTTATAATCTACACCTCCCATGAATTGATTGTAGTCGTGTATACAATGTATGCACTTCCTGCTTACTCTTCCATTTAGGGGTAGAAATTTCCTCATTGTGGAAACTTACTGACTCCCCCTTTTAGGTTTGTGGTCACCAGTCTTTGAGGAAAGCCCTTGCGATTTACTCCCACTGTACCACAAGCTTGAGTTTGCTGCAGATAAATGTGTTGGAAAAGTGGCAGGCTGGTATAAGCATGGAAAATATGGTATATATCGTGTTGACACGCAAAGATCTATTGGGTAGCAGCCAGCACAACACTAGAACAAGTGTAAACCAAACTGATATAAAGATAAAATTAATGGCACCACTTAAAAATTTGTACTGCAAAAATATATGTATAAATAGGCCACAACAATCAAAAGAAATAACAAAACTGTGAAAAGTGATGTGAATATCACAAAACTCCAATAATCTATAAGCCCATATGTTGTCATATAGAAGTTAATAAACCGTGAATAAAACAGTCCATAAAAAAATTGTGAAAATAAATTGTATAGTAGGGAAAGATATTCCATGTGCCATCAGTGTTAATAAGAAAGCAACAATGAAACCACCACCAGTTGTATGAACTCAAATGGGCATATGCTCAATGAGTCAGCAGGGCTTGTGATATAAACACCAATGTATGGAACCTTTACATCAATACTCCAAATGAAGGTAGAAGATGATCCAGCTGTTCAGGGAATGACTCAGAAAGGCAGTACTCAAAAATGGTCAGCATGATGGACTGGGTCTCCTTTATGTAGTCAAAATAGTGTAACCAGAAAATACTCCACATAGTGTAAATCCGTAAAAAAGTTGAACATTTTATAACATTGGGAACACTCACATATGGTAAGTAGATCAAGCAATTGAAAGGTAAAATTTAGTTAACGCAATGACATCAGTAGGACTCGTCCTGACGGGTTTTGTTTAAAGAGACATCATCTGGTATAAACGTTGTTCACATGGAGGTGCTAATAGGGGTGATATAAGGTCTAACACAGTTTTTCTGCTGCTGCTCATAGAAGTTGGGCATCCAGGGGGCTCCAGGTCCCTTCATAATCACGGAAGTCATATGGTTTGTGTACCCTGTGGCCCTCTTACAAAGTTTATAAACAGTGCCTTGGAAAAGTATTCACCCCCTTGGCAGTTTTCGTGTTTTGTTGCCTCACAACCTGGAATTAACAAAAATTGTTTGAGGATTTTCATCTTTAACCTCTTGACAACCGAGGACGTCCCTGGGCGTCCTTGACTTTGTGCGGTGATACAGGCATCATTCAGATATCACCATCTTCAGACGCGGTATCTCTGCACGATAAGAATGATCAAAGCGGCAGTTCCACCGCTTGATCGTTCTTATAGGCAGCGGGAGGGGACGTCCCCCCCCTCCCGCCGCCATCCGGTGCTTCTCCGGGCTCTCCCAAGCCATCAGGGGCCCAGAGAGTGAATCGGTCGGCGCTGGCTGGGAAGCATAGAGATGACTGGTGACCAGATGGTCACCAGTCATCTCTATGACCGTCGGAGGCCCGGGTGCAACGTTATGATGTCACGCAAGGTACCTGGAAGTAAACAAAGTCGCAATCGCGGCTGTCAGCCTGAGATCGGTGAATTTTTTTTCACGATCTCATGCTTGTAAGCCTGGAGGAGAGATGTGGGGTCTTATTGACCCCACATCTCTCCATAAAGAGGACCTGTCACACTGATTCATATTACAAGGGATGTTTACATTCCTTGTAATAGGAATAAAAGTGATCAAAAAAAAAAATGTAAAAAAAAGTGTAAAAATAAAAAAAATTAAGTAAAATAAAAATAATATATATTTTTTTAAAATAGACCCTGTCCCTGTAGTTAGTGTGCAGAAGCGAACATGCATGCAAGTCCCGCCCACATATGTAAACGCCGTTCAAACCCCACATGTAAGGTATCGTCGATTTTTCGATTTTTAAGTTCCGAAGTTTGGCGCCATTCCATGAGTGTGCGCAATTTTATATTTAATATTTCTTTATTAGTATTTTCAGAAAAATGAACAATGCGTACAAATAATCAATCAAGTCAGTTGTCCCAACCGCAGCATACGAACAAAGATTAGGTAGTTCAGTTCCATTGTAGTGTAGCTTATCTTACAAGGTATGAACAATACACAAGTTATAGATGTTAACATGTTCAGCACCAGCGGGAGGGGAGGAGGGGATAAGGTGGTACTTGATGTGGGGATGAGGAGTGGGGGGGGGGGGGGGACACCAGCAGGGTGCAAATTTGCGTTTCATAGTATTAGGAAAAAGAGAAGAAAGATATCGACAATTTGACTCTGCGATATAGAAAACATCATATTGTTACAGTACATTTTGGGTGTGTGAACCAAGCTGACCATTCAGTGAGAAATTTTGCCATACTGAAATTTTTCCTGGCAACTAATCTCTCTATCTCGCATTGAAGATTCAGAGCCGCAATTGTGCTGAAAATGGACTTCAGACGTTTTCCAGAGTTTGGTGATATTTAGCTTTGCCGCAAGTAAGAGATGTATTATTACTACCCGTGTTCCGGGTGAAAATTTCTCTATCCCAACATGCTGTAGTGCTAGGGCAGGGTTAGGAGCGACTGTGATATGGAGGAGATCAGAGCAAAGATCGGTCTCCAGTAAGAGCTTAGAGATCTGCAGAACCATAGGATGTGCGCTTTAGTCCCAGTACTTCCACAGGACCTCCAGCAGGTAGCTGGATGCCCTGGGAAGAACTTTTAGAGTCGGAATGGTGTCAGGTACCATCTGTGAATGTTTTTTTTTGGTAGGATTCCCAGTGGTTGGAGCAGTGGGAGGCTGTGTATGCAAGTTTGAAGGCCCGTGTCCACATATCAGGAGTGGGACATTCAGTTCTTCGACCCATTTCAAGAGGGTGATTTTGGAGAAAGGACGATTGACACTGAGAGCTGAATAAATTATGGAAACACCATGTTTAGGATAAACCGAATGAGTGTAGAAGTTATAAAGAGGTTCAGGAATGGTAATCAACGAGGGGGATTTTAGAAGTTTTAAGGAAGTGGGAGATTCTCATTTATGCAAAAGGTTCGGTGTCAGGTATGTTGTATTCAGTTTGGAGCTCTCTGAAGGGTTTAGGAGAGCCGTTGAGTGTGCGCAATTTTAAAGCGTGACATGTTAGGTATCTATTTTCTCGGCGTAACATCATCTTTCACATTATACAAAAAAATTGGGCTAACTTTACTGTTTTGTTATTTTTGAATTCATGAAACCATTTTTTCCCCCCAAAAAAGGCGTTTGAAAAATGATTGCGCAAATACCGTGCGAGAAAAAAAAGTTGCAATGACCGCCATTTTATTCCCTATGGTGTCTGCTAAAAAAAAAATCTATAATGTTTGGGGGTTCTGATTAATTTTCTAGCAAAATTTTTTTGATTTTTACATGAAGGAGAGAAGTGCCAATAGGCCCGGTTGTAAAGTGGTTAATTTAGAGAACATGCCCACAACTTTGAAAATATATATTTTTTTATTGTGAAACAAAACAAATAGGACACAATAACAGAAAAAGTCAATGTGCATAACTATTCACCCATCTAAAGTCAATACTTTGTAGAGCCACCTTTTGCAGCTATCAGAGCTCCAAGTCGCTTTGGGCAAGGCTCTATGAGCTTGCCACATCTTACCACTGGGATTTTTGCCCATTCCTCCTTGCAGAACTGCTCCGGCTCCTTCAAGCTGGATGGTTTGCGCTTGTGCACAGCAATCTAAGTCTGACCACAGATTTTTCTATTGGACTGAGGTCTGGGCTTTGACTAGGCCATTCCAACACATTTACATGTTTCCCCTTAAACAACTCAAGTAATGCTTTAGCAGTGTGTTTGGGGTATTTGTCCTGCTGGAAGGTGAACCTCCGTCCTAGAATCAAATCACACACACAGTGGTACAGGTTTTGCTCAAGAATATCCCTGTATTTAGCAACATCCATCTTTCCCTCAACTCTGACCAGTTTCCCAGTCCCGACTGCTGAAAAACATGGTGGTGGGATGGTGTTCTTTGGGTGATGTGATGTGTTGGGTATGCACCAGACAACGCATTTTCTTTGGGCCAAAAAGTAAAATTTTAGTCTCATCAGACCAGAGCACCTTCCTCCATACATTTTGGGAGTCTCCCAAATGCCTTTTCGCAAACAAAAAACGTGCCATTTTGTTTTTTGCTGAAACTAATGGCTTTCTTCTGGTTACTCTGCCATAAAGCCCAACTCTATGGAGCGTACGGCTTATTCTCGTCCTATGTACAGATACTCCAGTCTCTGCAGCTCCTCCAGGATTACCTTTGGTCTCTGTGCTGCCTCTCTGATTAATGCCCTCCTTACCCGGGTCCGTGAGTTTTTGTGTGCGGCCGTCTCTTGCCAGGTTTGCAGTTGTGCCATGGTCTTTCCATTTGGTTATGATAGATTGATGGTGCTTCTAGGGATCATCAAAGATTTGGATATTTTTTTATAACCTAACCCTGACTTGTACTTCTCAACACTGTCCCTTACTTGTTTGGAGAGTTTCTTGGTCTTCATGGCGGTGTTTAGTTATTGGTGTCTCTTGCTTAGTTGTTGCAGCATCTAGGGCCTTTCAAAAAAGGTGTCTTTGTCAAAGCTTAATTGAACAAGCTGAAGTTAGAAACTGATTGGCTACCATGCACAGCTGCACCAGATTTTGCACTCTCCAGTGTTAGTAACTTAACCCCACTGTATCTGGGATAAAATTACTTACAGATCGTGGCCTGCAAATGCTCTATCTCCTTTCACAGGTACTGTCTTTGTGAGAAGAGAAAGCCAATGGACGCACCTTGCAGCCTTAGTTTACATTGTGTGATCGCTGTGATTTGACACATCCTTCAAATGCTACAGGGCCAATTTCATTGGACCTGTACCCGGTCCTGGGATCTGTGCGCTCGGGGGATGCAATGATCGCAAGGTACACCACTGCAGGCTCTGTGAGCTGTGCAAGACTGGCTGATGTGGGAGACTGTATGCGTGTGTGTGTGTGTGTGTGTGTGTGTGTGTATATATATACCTCCCACATTAACACTACTCCTATCCGGCCATTTTTCTACATGGGCCAGATAGGAATCTGCAATAATGGTTTTCCAAAATACTTGCAATATACAGAATTTATCTGATCTGGGTGGGGAAAAATATTATTATATTATACAGGATTTAAATAGCTCCAACAGTTTGTGCAGCGCTTTAGAATATAAAGGGGGCCAATACAGCAACAATACAATTGAATACAAGAGGGTTAGGAGTGCCCTGCTCCTGGAAGCTTACAATCCAATAGAGAGGGGCTGGTGGAACAAAGGGTAATAACTGTGAGGCATGAACTAATGGGAAAAAAAATGCTTTGGTTATTAGCTGAATGCAGGATAGGCTTCCCTGAAGAGATGAGTTTTCAGGGATCACCTAAAAGTAGAAGATAACTGGACAAATTGGGGTAGGGAGTTCCAGAGGATGGGAGAAGCTCTGGAGAGGAGCATGGGAGGAGGAGACAAGGGAGCTAGAAAGCAGGAGGTCTTGGGGGAGCAGAGAGGAAGAGAGGATGGTTTGGGTAAATTTTGGAAACAAGATTGCTGATGTAGCTCAGGGCAGACTTGTAAATGGCTCTGTATGTTAGTTAATGTTTACATTTTATTTGTTGGGCAATGAGAAGCCAGTGGAGGGATTGGCAGGGAGGGGTGGAGGACACCTAATGGTTGGTTCATTACAGACTGAAGGGGATAGCCTACGAAGAGGTATGCCTTTGAGGAGGGAGTTATAATAGTCAGGGCAAGAGATAACAAGGGAGTGAAAAAGTTGCTTAGTGGTTTCAACAGTTAAAAAGGGATGTATTTTGAGACCATTACAGAGGTGAAGTCTACAAGATTTGGACAGTGATTGGATTTGGGGCTGAAAGGACAGATCAGATTCCAGGACTACACCTAGTAACCTGGCATGAGGGGAAGGACTAATAGTTGCAATATTAATCTTGATAGAGAAGTCAGGGGAGGGGCATGGGCAAGAGGGAATATTATGAGCTCAGTTTTAGAAAGATTGTGTTTGAGGAAGTGGTGTGACATCCATGCTAATATATCAGTTAATAAGTTAGTAATGCGAGAGGAAACTGAAGGAGTGAGGTGAGGAGTAGATAGATAGATTTTGGGGTCAACAGCATAGAGATGGTACTGGAGGGGAGTTTATCAAGTGACCAAGAGAGGGGTAGATGGAGAAGAGGAAGGGCCTGAGGACAGAACCTTGGGGACCCCCGCAGAAAGAGGAGGAGACCAAGTTATAGGCAACACTGAAGGAGCACTGTGAAAGGTAGGAGGAGAACCAGAGAGCAGAGTCCTGAAGGCCTAGAGAGTGGAGATTTTTGAGGAGGAGTGGATGCTCAATAGTATCAAAAGCCACAGAAAGGTCTAGTAGTACGAGTATGGAGTAGTGGCCAAACGTTTTAGCAGTTTGTGAATCATTAGTGAGTTTTAGTAGGGCAGTTTCAGTGGAGTGTAGTAAGCGAAATTCAGACTGTAAGGGGCCAAGATGGTGGTTGTCAGTGAGGTAGGAGCTCAGATGGTTGCAGACTAAGCATTATGAATGTTTAGAGGTAAACAGGAGCAGTTGTTCAGGCTGATGGGGTCCAGTGAGGGATTTTTAAGTATGGGGGTGTTCAGGGCATGTTTTAGAGGGGAGGAAAGGTGCCGGTACAGAGGGAGAGATTGAAGATGTGAGTGAGGGAGCATAGGATAGAAGAAGAGGGTGACCGTAGTTGTTATGAGGGAAAGGGGATCAGCGGACAGGTGGTAAGATGGGCTTCTGAGAAAACTTTAGTGACCTCTTCAGTAGTAGCAAGGTCAAAAGAGGAAAGGGTTGCGAGTGGTTTAGTACAGGGTATATTAAGAGGGATAGATATCTGTGCAGTGAAGATGCCTCCACAAATTGCATCAATCTTGTTTTTAAAAAAATTGGCAATCTTGTGAGCGGTGAGTGGTTGACTGGTTGGAGGTGGAGAAAGAGAACTAAAAGTAGGGAAGAGACGAGGACTGGGTGACCGAGTATTATTGAGAGTGACAAAGTAGGCTTGTTTAACATCATGAGAGGGAGGAATTGTATTTTAGCAGGGCAGATTTATATAGGGTGAATGCTTGTTGGGATTTTGTTTTACGCCACAATCGCTCCAGTACACAGCTTTGTCTCTTAAGATTTTTGGTGTCGTCAGTCTGCCAAGGTTGTAATGGTCGGGTCCTTACAGTTTGTACAGTGAGAGGAGCAAGTGACTCCAGTGTGGATGAGAGTGAACAGTGGCCAGGTCAGGGCTGGACAGGGGTGTGATTTTGTTATTAGGTGGTCAGTTGCAGAGTAGAAAAGAGAAGGATTAAAGTGACAAAGGATTCTACAGGTAATCGTTTTCTGCTTGGAGATATAGGTGGTTGAAGACAAGGACACTATAAAAGTGATGAGGTTGTGATCAGACAGAGGAAAGGGGGTGTTGATGAGGTTACCAGGAGTGCAAAGATGGGAGAAAACAATGTCAAGAATATTACCATCAAAATGAGTGGAGGACTGTGTCCATTGTGTTAGGTCAAAAAATGAGGTTAAGTTGAGATGTAGTCGGGCTGTTAGCATTATTGGGGATGTTAAAAACAAGAATAATGGTGGGTATTACAGAGGAGAGAAAGAAGGGTAGCCAAGCAGAGAAGTCATCAGTCCAGGAGGCTGATAGATCACTGTAATTCTCAGAGAAATGGGAGCAACCAGATGAATACAGCGAGTCTCAAAAGAATAGAAGGATACAGAGTGAGGGGTAGGAAGGACTTGAAAGGTGCTCAGTGGGAATAGAAGAAAACCATTTCAACTTCCTTTCCGACCATTGGGTCTGGGTGAGTGAGTCCAGTAGAGGCCTATATGGGAGAGGGCCGTGAAAGAAGCAGAGTCTGATGCTTGAAGCCAGGTTTCTATAATTGCAAGTGGGTTAAGGGAGTGGGAGGCAAAAAAAGTAATGGACAGAGGTGAGCTTGTTACATACAAAGTGGGTATTTCAGAGGGCACATGAGAAGGGGGTGGTTATTGGGAGCAAGGGGAATCAAGAATAAACTGAATGGATTGCGGCTACTGCCGGAGGAAGGAGGGTGTGGGGGTGTGGGGGTGAGATACTGGAGGGCCAGAATTAGGGGAGATATTCCCAGAGATTAGATGGAGGGTAAGAAAAGTAAGATGGGAGTGACAGTGCACATACCTCCCTGTCCTGGTGTTTTGGTCAGAATGTGGGTTAAGTATTTGCAAGAGCTGATGAGAACAGTAGTAAGGAGAGGGTAGACGTGAGGGTTTGGGGTGGAGAAGATGGGTAAAGAAAAGAGAATTGGAGAACAGAGGATACTAATATGAAAAGGAAGAGTAGAGGGGGCATATTAAAGGGGTAGAGAGAGAAGGAATCAGACTTGGAAGAAAAGCTTTCCAAAGTGTTGGTTTGCTTGCTCCACAGTGGAGCAGAGTTTTTTTGTTGTTTCTCCACGCTGCTTTAAGTGTCCTGCTTTAGTTAAACTGCTGTGTTCAACTGCTGAACACTCCTGCAAAAAAAAAAAAAAAAGCACTCACACAGGAAAAAAATGCCCTGACTGTGCTCCTGTCTGCAAATTCCCCCATAAGTTGATCTAAATTTATAGGAAGATCGGGCAGGGAAGGTTTACAAATTAGGAACTGATATGGAACACATAAATAAAAAGATTACTCCTGTTTCACTTTATACAAATGAAAAATCCTTTTAAGAGATCTGTCAAGCCACTGAAGAGATACAATGCTTCCTTTCATTTTCCTACCAACTCACAACGGATGCACACTCTACTGAAGACCCCAAATTTCTTGATAAATGGGGCAAAGAACTTCGAATTACCCTGCCAGAGAAAAAAAAGAAATCACAGTTTTATTCTTCACCCATAAAGCCTCTATTTGTAACAAATATCAAGAGATTTCCTACAAACTTGTGACTAGATGGTACAGGACGACACCTGCACTATAGTCCTCGCCAAACATTTTCCAAATAGTATCCCATTATGTTGGTGCTGTGGCACCCACCTAGGTTCTTTCATGCATACATTTTGGAAATTCCCTGCACTATACCCCTTTTGGTGGTCAGTCTTGGAGATAATTCAAAAGGTAACAGATTTTACTCTAGATAATAAAGCTGAAGCAGTATTACTCCACCTCACACCCATGTCCCAGAAGAGGTAAAAGAAACTGCTATTAATTCACTTTCCAAGCCTTGTATCCCAAGCTCCTGGAAACATACCAGCCCACTGACCCTAAAACAATGGTTTGGCAGGGTGCTACCCTTTGGGGTCCAATTTTAAGATCCCCTTCACCTTCTGGTTCTTCCACAAACTCCCCCCCCCCCCCCCACCTCACACACACACACACACACTCCAGGCCTGCCTTTCCCGGACTCCCCTTTAAGTCCTGAGTCCTTCTCAGGACAAATACCAAAATTAAAATGAAAAAACACTTGTTGATATGTTCCCTGAATACTTAATGCTGATAATTTCCCTTTTGTTTTTCCTGAAAGATTATGTTGGGATGAATAGAATGTTCCTTGTGTCCTGTCAGACTGTCTTGTATTTTTTTTACGGTAAATTTACAAATCTTGTTGGACTGAATGACTTCAAGCACACAGAATACTTGTTAAGTGCTTTATTTTTCCTGTTATAGTGAACCACTCTTGTAAAAAAAAAAAAAAAAAACATATGAAAAATCATCTCTTAAATAAAATGAAAGGTAACAGCACTGTAAAATATATAAAAATATATATTTGCAAAAATATTAACATGTTCCACAATTACATTTCCCCCCCAACAATAGTCCTATACAACGCAAACATTAATGAAGACTGTATAACAATGCTTACAACCCAGCCTTTGACTGTAGCCCCACAATCCAGATGGAAACAGGCAGCTTGAGTCTACAGAAGATTTCTGAATCCTTCCACTCTCTCTTGGTACAAACGATGAAATGCTTTTGCCAGTGCTCGAAATGGTTGATCATAGTTTTCCAGCTCCTTCTGCAATGACATCATATCATATTACATCACATCATATGATATATCACATCATATCATATTACATAGAACAATCGCTCAGTTAACTTTAATTTATTTGAAAAAAAAAAAAAGGAAAGAAAAAAAGGTTTAAAAATTATTTCTAGAATGTTTTAATGTTCAGATCCCCTACAGTCCAGACTTTTTGAAGGTTTACAGAACTTTCTGCACCAGTCAGTCCCTGCGATTATAACCTGTTATCCATAGCAATGCCACGCTGTATGATGTGGGATAAATTGGGAAGAGTGAAACTTAAAAATAATACATCAATAGAAATGTTTTAGATATTTGCATCCAATATTGCTGAGAAGGTGTGCACTTTTAACGCAAATTAAATCAATGGGTTTGTGTAACACACACTATCAATTCTCCAAAAGCCACAAAGGTTCAGCCCCCGCTCCCTCTTATCACCCATTAATCTTATCAGTAAGGGGTGGAGGTAAAGCATAGGGACACGGCCACCCCTAATGATTTTCCATCCTCTCTTAGACAAAAGTGGAAAACCCCTCTAGAAATGGTACATACTGTACATTAAGAGGAGATTAGAAACTAAGCATGTTGAGATCATATAATTTGTTATCATGGTTATAAACTGAAGAACCTCTTTCAAAAATAGCTAGCAAAAGAGATAAAAGTACATAGTTGGTAAGGTTGAATAAAGACATCAGTCCATCCAGTTTAACCTGTGTGTGTGTGTATTGGTCTCTCTTACATAGTAAAACATTTTGCTCAAACTTAATCAAAGAGTTAAATTCACCACTCAAAATGTACTTATCATATCACTATATAAAGACCTAGTTTCTAGTTTGGGAAAAAAATAAGACTTATTCTAAACAAGTGATAGCGTAATTAGCTACTGAAAACTTGATGCTGCCAACACCAGATTAACTGAAAGAAAAAGGGGTGGATTAACAAAACTCTCTTATGTAGAGAAGCAAAAAGGTAGAAGAATAGTTCTTGAGATCGACAGCTGTTTGGTACAGCATGCAGCCAAGAATAGTTTGTCTCGCTTATCTGCTTTATACACAAGATGTAATTACCGCGGATGTCTCAAAATACTCCAATCCGTGGCTCACTGCCCACTCTTCAGCTTGATTCTTCTCCACCACTCTGCGGCCAGTTAGGTCTGTTTTGTTTGCCACCAGAACTCCTAATGAGAAAGAAGAACAGATAAGCGATGGATCTGAACCAATATTACAGGGACAGAAGGCAAAATAAGAAACAGAAAATGGGAACCAGAAAGCAAACACAGTGAATAAATGCAAATTTTGAAAAGCATTAAGCGACAGACATCCATATTTCTCTTCATTATTATGATCACCACAAGGGATGGAAAGTGGGCTAGCAGCAAAGTTCTGCAGCCACATAGCCACAGCTATATTGTCAGGTAAAGCTTTTGTTTTATTCATAAATATACATCTTGTCATTAATTAGTCTTACCCATGGCTTACTCCCACAGGTAAAAAAAAAAAAAAAAAGTGTGTGTGGGGTCCTTTGAATTGCCCATGATAGTGTAAGAAGTTATGTTATTTAGAATAGGATAATAAGAGAGCAGCATACATGTGAAGCCTTGTCCTATAGTATGAAAATATCAAGACCCTGCCTTGAAGGCTCCACCTGAAGCAGTTCCATGTATTTCCTAACAGAGGAGGCTGGTCCTAATGGAAAATTGGACAAGCATGCCTTGTTCAAGTAGCAAACATTGTCATTAAAAACAGAGGGTAAGTGGCAGGCGTTTTCTTACAAATCCGGTTACTGCTGTAGCCAATAAAAATAGGTAGCCGGATTCAGAAAGACTTACGATGGCGTATCAGTAGATACGCCGTCGTAAGTCCGAATGCGCGCCGTCGTATCTTTGCGCGCATTCTTAAAATGAGATACGCCTCACTGTTGCTAAGATACGACCAACGTAAGTCTCCTACGCCGTCGTATCTTATGTGCATATTTACGCTGGCCGCTAGGGGCGTGTACGTGGATTTACGCAGCGAATATGTAAATGAGCAAGATATGCCGATTCACGAACGTACGTACGCCTGTCGCAGTAAGCTACGCCGTTTACGCAAGACATACGCCGGCGTAAAGATAAACCACCAAAAAGATGGCGCAGCCCATGCAAGGTATGGACGACGGAACAGCCGTCGTATTTTACGTCGTTTGCGTAAGCGTACGTGAATGGGGCTGGGCGTAGGTTACGTTCACGTCGAAAGCATTGAGCCGACGTCGTTTCGTAGGGAGTATTTGCGACGTGATTGTGAGCATGCGCCGTACGAACGGCCCTCATTTACATGGGGTCACGGTTAATTTAAATGTAGCCCGCCGACTACATGCCTACTTTGAATTAGGCGGGGTTACACCGGCCCATTTGCGCTACGCCGACGTAACTTACGGAGCAAGTGCTTTGTGAATACTGTACTTGCCTCTCTGTTACGTCGGCGTAGCGCATATGAGATGCGCTACGCCGGCTTAAACATACGCCGCTCTACCTGAATCCGGCTAAGGGTCTTCACTGCCATTTGCACAGGCAAGAAAATCAACATGGTTCTGAATGGCTTTGTTTGCTCTGGATCAAGTACTTCACTTGCTTCTTTTAAGTGAAACATTTTTTCCCCCCAGCTCTTCTGATGCTTTGCATCAGCAAAATACAGTGGGTGAAATAGGTACTGAACACGTCACCATTTTTCTAGGTAAATATATTTCTAAAGGCGCTACTGACATGAAATTTTCAGGTCGGTAACAACCCATGCAATCAATACATACAAAGAAACCAAAAACGCTAACTTGGGGCTGGACAAACCCCAGGCGCCAGGTCGCCATTGCGACCAGAAACTGCGTCCTAGCGCCTGGGCTTCTGCCAGCCCACTCACTGCCTGCACTCTCATTGCGGAAGTTTGCCATCTGCCCTGATGCCTAACATTTTTATGCCTTAGCAGCAGAGCGCCTTGTAGACTGACAGCAGAGTGCTGAGTGCTGGGTGCTCGGTACGATCCTACAGGGAGCACAAGAAGCCTGAAAGCTGTACTGCTTGTCAGACGGAGTTATCTATAACTGACAAGTAAAAGTACCAGCCTGCCACTCTAATGATGATCTCATTCTCGACCAGAGAGCGATAGGTGCGGCGTGAGAGCAGGGTGCCAACTGTGCACTCTGGGCGATCCTGCACCTGGTACAAGAAGGAGCCTGAAAGCTGTACTAGGGCAGAGCTATTTCCACCCAAGAGGTAAAAGTCCATTCTGGCTCGCCCCTCTAAGATAATATTCCCAGCCTAGAGAGAATGAGCAGCGTGGTGTGGGAGTGGATAGTATTGGATTTAAGGTAGATTAAAAGTAGTTGCAATGTTTACTGTTTCATGCAAAAATGCTCAGTTGGTGTTTATGGGTGGTTACTTTTACTGCAAAAGACTTCAAGTCATATATAACATAGATTTTAGGTATAGTTTATGATGTACAAAAAATGCTTGAGATGGGGGGCGGGGGAATGCAGTTTGGCATGTTCAACGAATGACCTGCCCCGACACTGCAGCAGAGCCAAAGTTTCTCTCCACACACTGGTATCCCTGTGCACTCCTCTCCCTCTGCACCAGCCAATTCGTGGTCACTGTGGCCCACCCTTCCTCCTTCCCGCCAGTCCATGCGCTTGATGCTGGAGACAAGGAGGGAGGCAACCAGAATCCAGGCCACACACAACGCACACACACCAACAAATTCAAGTGTCAAATACCCACACCCTGAAAGCCCCAAAGGGACACGCATCCCCTGAACCACTTACTGAGAAAGCGGTCCCACATGCACCAGTCCCATTAATGTGCAAATTCAAAAACTGCCATCCCCGTCATCGAAAATACAGCTCTGTTAGTAGAAAAAAAAACTGGCTAATAGATTCAAAAGCAAATTTGTCAAGCCCTGTGCTAACTGAAATTTATTTAGAGCTTCGTACAAAATCGTTTGTTAGTAATGATAGCTTCAAGATGCCTCCTGTATGGCGAAACTAGTCGCATGCATTGCTCAGGTGTGATTTTGGCCCATTCATCCACACAGTCTTCAAATCTTGAAGGTTCTGTGGGCCTCTTCAATGATATGATCTTCAGTTCTTTCTGTAGCTACAATCTAAGATCGGCACAAAGCTACATTTATTGGGAACGTTAACACCTATTTTGGCTAAGGTTTACATGGATAACAAAATATTCTGTTAAAATCTTCCACATTTTAAAGAAATAACAGGAAACTGTCTGGTTTGCAAAGATGCAATGCAAATTATATATGATGGCAAATGTACACATAGTTATAAAATGTAAATATCAAAGAAAAGAAGAGCATTAACTGACAGGAGGTACATATCAACAAGATATTCAAAATTAAGTGGGCGATTGTCACCAACCTGGGAGGTGAGGGCTCATGGTTTTGGATTTCACTCTCTGCAGCCATCTTGAACAGTCAGTAAAAGATGTCTCACTGGTTACATCAAACACCAAACACAAAGCACCAGGCTGGTCCCACTGAGAAGGTAAAAGCATATCATACCATTAATGTACCATCCCTGTGGGCACCCTTTCACTAACATGCACACTGCCAGATTTATGTCCCCAGATAGGTGTTATGAAATAAGGATGGTGCCCGCTAATGGCCAGCGATGCCTAGAGAGTACAATACTGGCAGTTTATACAAGAGGTCCTGTGTATCTTTGCCATATGCCCAGTTCTGTAAACTGAAATCTGAAGACCTATCTTGCTGGTGTGTTCTGCCCACGGTGAGGACATGCACCATCAGTGAACCTTTATGTGTTTATGTGTTAAATGTATTCACTTTTGCTAAAACATCATGTCAAAATACACAGTTTATATCACTAGGCTTCTGTTCATGACAGGAGGAGCTTCTAGTCCTCTGCTGCTGATCTCAAAAAAAAAAAAAAAGCATTTGGAATACAGAATAAAAATAAATAATATCAATAAACTGTTAAATATACAGTATATTTGAATTCAAATCTTTATTATTTTTTGAAAATAACATGACGTGGGCGGATTTATGCCAGTCACAGGCTGTCGCACCCCTCCAGGAAAAAAAAAAGGAAAAAGAGGCGCCTTCTTAGTGCAGACAGTGTAGTATTTAATCACTTAACCCCCGGACCATATTGCTGGTCAAAGACCAGGCCACTTTTTGCGATTCAGCACTGCGTCGCTTTAACTGACAATTGCACGGTCATGCGACGTGGCTCCCAAACAAAATTAGCGTCCAAAAAAAAACGCAATAAGTTTATTGACTGGTTTGCGCAAAAGTTATAGCGTTTACAAAATAGGGGATAGTTTTATGGCATTTTTCTTAATATTTTTTTTTTACTAGTAATGGCGGCGCTCAGCGATTTGTATTGGTACTGCGACAATATGGCGGACACATCGGAAACTTTTGACACATTTTTGGGACCATTGGCATTTTTATAGTGATCAGTGCTATAAAAATGCATTGATTACTATAAAAATGCCACTGGCAGTGAAGGGGTTAACACTAGGGGGCGAGGAATTGGTTAATCATGTTCCCTGGGTGTTCTAACTGAAGGGGGGGGGGTGGACTGACATGGGGAAATGACAAATCGCTGTTCATACATTGTATGAACAGACGATAGGTAATTTCCCCCCCTGACAGGACCGGGAGCTGTGTGTTTACACACACAGCTCCCGGTTCTCGTTCTGTAAAGAGGGATCACGGGTGCCCAGCAGTGATCGTGACTGCCAGGCACGCGCGTCAGGGGCGAGCGGGGGGCGCGCGTGCGAGGTGACGTATAGCTACGTGCTCTCGCCCAGCAGAGCCGACCTGCCGCCGTATAACTGCGGCGGCTAGTCGGCAAGCAGTTAAGTAGACAAAAATATAAAAACACTCACATGGAGGCAAGTGTCAGCTTGTAGGGATAGTCCTGCAGTGGTGTGTCTCTATGCACTCTGGTCTGGGTAGCTGCATTGCTCTATTACCTATAGGAGCTGTCCACCGGCTCTGTGTGTAACAAGTCCAGGGAGGAAGGCTGGAACACACATGGACCGCAGCAGCGTGTGACGTCACCGGAAGTGATGCAACGCGTTTCAGAGTGTGCGCACTGTCGGTGGAGAGGACAGGCGCGCACCTTTCTCAGGCTCGAGATGGTGGACGGCTCCTACAGGGAAACTAGAGGCATAGCTACCCAGACCAGCATGCATAGAGACACACCACTGCAGGACTATCCATACATGCTGACACATACTTACCTCCATGTGACTGTTTTTATTCCTCTGTCTAAGTAAATCCTACACTGTTTGCGCATGGATGGGCATAGATGGGCACTATTGTATGTGTTGTACTAATGGATGCCAATCAGTGCCAAACAATGCCTGCCAATCAGTGATGCCCATTGTGGGCACTGATTGGCATCCATTGCGGCACTGATTGGCATACATTTTGTGTGTCCTCCTCATCCCTGGTGGTCTAGGGTGGCATCCTTTTTTTTTTTCACTGCTGTTCTATATGCCCATGCCTGGTGGTCCAGTGGGCATCCTCGGGGGGGGGGGGGGGGTAGGGGGGGCTGTGCTGATGATCGATCAGCACAAACCCCCCCGTTACAGGAGCAGCCGATCGGCTCTCCTCTACTCGCTTTTCCTATTTACATTGTGATCAGCCGTGATTGGACACGGCTGATCACGTGGTAAAGAGTCTCCGTGAGAGACTCTTTACCATGATCGGTGTTGCGGGGTGTCAGACTGACACCCTGCAATGGATCCGCCGACCCCGGATGTTCACCATAGAGACCATCAGGTTTACGGAGTCTCTATGATCGTCGAAGGCCGGGCACGATGTTATAGACACACCCGATCTCTGCTTTCAAAAACCGGCGCCACCTCGGCTGGGAAGCCGTGATCGTTTTTTTTTATTTCAGGCTTCCCAGCCAAGAGGTGAGATGTGGGGTTTTATTGACCCCATATCTCACTGTAAAGAGGACGTGTTATGCCATATTCCTTTTACAAGGGATGTTTACAAGTGTCAAACTAAAAAATGAAAAGTACAATTAACAGAAATTTTTTATTTTTTTAAAGTGCCCCTGCCCCCGTGTACTCGCACGCAGAAGCGAACACATATGCAAGGCCTGCCTACATATATCACTGAGACTTGGGTGATCACAGATCCGTGTAAGGGGCCAGCCAATGACAGCTGATCACATGATGTAAACAAAGGATCGGTAATCGTTTTTTTTTTCTCCTCACGCCAACAGCGTGAGGAGAAAAAAAGCAGATCACCGTCTTGTGTACAAGGGACACCAGTTCCGAAGGAGGAAGAGAAAATTCTGCCTAGTCTGTGCCCACCTGCCAGTGCCTCCTGCCACCTGTGCCCACAGTGTCACCTATCAATGCCCACCAGTGGTGCCAATCAGAGCCTCATCAGTGCCATCTAGTAATGCTTCCTACCAGTGCTGATCATTGCTCATTATTGCCGCCCATCACTGCCACCCATCAGTGCCCATCACTGCCACCTATCAATGCAACCTATTGGTGCCACTTCAGTGCCCACCAGTGCCACCTATCAATGCCCTTCAGTGCCACCAATCAGTGTCAACTCTCAATGCCCACCAGTGCTGCCCCTCAATGAAGGAGAAAAATTGCCTGTTTGCAAAATTTTATAAAAAATAAATAAAACATTTATAAAAATATTATATATATATATATATATATATATATATGAAATCTGAAAATTGGTCTGGGCAGGAGGGGGGTTTAAGTGCCCAGTAAGCAAGGGGTTAACCACTTCAATATCGGACACTTCCCCCTTCCTGCCCAGGACAATTTTCAGCTTTCAGTGCTGTTGCACTTTGAATAACAATTGCACAGTCATACAACACTGTATCCAAACTAACTTTTTATAATTTTCTTCCCACAAATAGAGCTTTCTTTTAGTGGTATTTGATCTAGTTTTTATTTTTTTCTAAACAAACTGACAAACAGTGTTTTCTCCTTCACTGACAGGTACTTATTAGGCTGCACTAATGGGCACTGATATATAGAATTGATGGGCATCGTTGGGCTACACTGATATGCAGCACTGATGAGGAGCTACTGAGGGGCATTACTGATTGGCATCTGAAGGGCTCTGACAGGCATTACTGATGGGGCACTGATTGGAACATTTATGGGCACTGACAGGCGTTACTGATAGGGCATAGACTGGCAGCTGATGGGCACCTCTCATGGGGGCTGCGCTGAAAATCAATGTGCTAATTATCAGCACCGGCTCTCCCTGTCAGAGCGAACCGAGGAAAACCGTTTACCAACACTTCCTGGTTCATGGGAAAAGGGAATAGCCGCTCCAGGTGGGAACCCAGATGAATATCCTCCATTGCAGACAACTCAGGTGCAGTTAGACTAAGCACTAGTTTCAGTGCGAAACGCGTCAGCAGTCAGGTTTTAATTTTATTTTGCTGTGACTTGTAGTGCTGCCCTTCTTTTAATAAAAGGCTACAATTTGTTCAGAGTGCGGCTGTCCAGAGACAATCTTTGTTCCTACTTCCTGGTTCACGCTGTGATTGGTCACAGCTGATCACGTGGCAAGGAGCCAGTCAGAGGCTCCTTACTACAATCGGAGATGTGGTGTGTCAGAGTGACACACAGCAACAACGATCGACACGCTGTGTGCCCCCAGGTGAACAGAACCACCGCCGGCCATCATTTTGCTATAGGCCTAGCGGGAAGTGGTTAAATATAGTGCCTGAGGGTCCCCTTAGTCTGCCCGTAAAGTGGTGTTTCTGTACCGTGTATAGAACCTGCTGCAGCTGACTGACATTTATAAAGGAAAACAAAAATTACATTTAAATAGATTTTCCCTGCAAGCTTTCTTTATTTGGATAAGCTGGAATTTAAACTGGGCATGCGAGTGGCAGGGAGTGTATTTTTTTCAAAGCAGCAGCTGGGGCAGAGAAATTTGCCTGCTATTCTCCACATATGAGATATAGCAGGAGTAGACATGAAAGGTAAGGAGTGCAGAGGAGAAGAAGAATTGTGTCCCTGGTGTGTGGCTTTCAGGTGCTCTTGCCAATGGGCTGAGTGGTGGGAGGTCAAATGCCTTGTCAAGCATGTGGTACCCAAGTGGCTGGCGCTTGATCTACTTGTGGCAGAGATTGCAAATTGCAACAGTGCGATCGACTGCACATGTGCTAAAAAAAGGCCCACACAGCTGAGCTGTGGGAAGTGGGCCGGGAGATAACAGCTCCACAATCTGATGGAATAGGGTGGCTGCTCTCTACCCTTTCATAATGGCTGCCTCTGGAGGACATCCTGCCTCATTGGGGTTGTGCCTCCCCCTCACTTTCCTCCTCTGCTCTACTCGGCACCCAAGTCGCATCAGTGACCTCATCATCATCATCCCCTCCATCCTCATCATCATTGGAGCCAACTTGGCAATACGCTGCGGCAGGGGGAACTGCCAATTTGTTGTTCATCAGTGTTCTCCCCTCTCTGTGTGCTCATGTTACTCCCTTCCTCTACCTCAGAACCAACATCAGAATAAAGTAATGTATGTGTGTCATGGACCTTGGAATGCTGAAGTGTATCTCCCTGAAATCTGTTACACAGTGGGGGGTCTTTTGCCCTGTCTTAAGGCTAACCCCCCCCCCCTCCAGATGGCTCCATGGTCTGGAGGAAAAGCATTGTTCTGTGTCTGGCTGTTTGTGTACTGTGATTGCCCCCTGGGGCTTCTGTCTCATTAAACAAATCAGTCCCCCTATTCAAGCTTTCGGACCATTTGCATGGCTAAGAGGACCAAATTGAGAACTACAATGTACTTTACAATTGACCAATAGGAAAGCGGTTGTTGGGGGCGGGGTGTTCAAACTGCTGTATAAAAGTGTGTTGTGTGCATCCAATAAAAGAGTTTCCTGTTTGAACTTACATACAGCCTGCCTGGTGTTTGTTCTGATGGATTTCGAACGGCACATAGCTGTAGTTCGAATCCCAGAGCCTTGGATGACCGAACCATCAGACGTTGCGATCTGCAATCTGATTCAATAGCAGCAGAGGAGTGTTGGGAGAGTGGAACCGAGCAAGCAAGGGTCTCGTTACAATGTGCATCCTCAAGAAGCAAGTGGCTGATATGCAATAGTTGCTTTAGATCCCACATGCACAATACTATGTAGATGTAAAGGGCACGTGATTGGCCTACTGCACTCCCTTCAGGGAAAGAAAAAGGTAACAAGGCAAAGTAAAAGGTTAAAAAAAAAAAAGATGCATAATGCGGCAGAGGGTGGATTCAGATTACACTGGCGTCATAAATTCACTTTTACATTTATGGTTTTTCCTTTTCACATCCAAGACCCTAATAATATTGCGATTTCACACTGCCCAAATGTTGTCATCTATAGATCTTTCTTTTTATTAAAAGTTGAAAAAAGAAAGAAGACTTACCAACATTTCTGTCATCTCATAAAACATTGCCTTCCCAGGAGAGTCACACAGAAAAAGTTCCTAGAAGTAAGGCATAGATTTAGTATTGAATGGAATTATAAAAAAAGTTCTAGAATACTCAAATTCTTTAACAAAAGAATAGTATACTTGGTTATGTAACTAAGCCTTATATACATCCATGCCATATCTGCCCATATTGTAACATATTTTGGACCCGACAGACACTCCTACAGTAGTTTAGGCATTCACTACATACAGTAGGGTCTTCTACCAGAGGGGGTAAGACGAACTTCCCTCTGCTGACAGGAACAAAAGAGCATTGCTTGCGCTCGTTCCTCGACCACTCAGAAACCTCCGCTTTGTATTATTGTCAATGAATATTAGGCGTTTGTATTTTTGTCAATGAATATTAGGCAGGTTCCGATTGGCTGATGTGGAGATTGTGACACCATCTGGTTCTCCTGTCCACCGCACGCAATCTGAGCCTACTTAATATTCATTGACAGATTACAAGGGCGCTCCTGAATAATGGAGCAGTAAAAATTTCTCCTACCCCTCGGGAAGAAGATTTTCCCAGTGGCCATACAGTTACAAATACTGTAGCAGCTGACTTTTATTAAACAGACACTAACATGTCCAGGGTCCAGCGCCCGTGCTCACCTGAAACGCTTCTTCACCAGTCTTCCGGTCCACAGCTGTCGGGAAAGGTTTCACCTGCTGGTGGCACTGTGGCTCCAAGATCTATAGGCTACAGTTCCTGTGTCTGCCAGTGGGTGGCCTTTAGCAGCCAGAAGCTCAGATCATCTCATGTAATCACCTGATGCTTGTTGCAGGATGTGTATTTAAGCCCTGCCTATGCTCTTCCTTCCTGCTTTGGGGTTTGTCTCCATGTGCCCCTGACCTGTGTTCCTGCATCCTGATCCTGGACCCTGACCCCGACCCTTCAGCCTGATCCCTTCCTACCTGTTTGTGCAGTCTTCTGTTACCCCCTTTTGTCCTGTCTTGTTCCCAGCTCCCTCTGCTTGATCTCCCATGTATGACCCTGGCTCTGTTATAACTACACTTCGCTGATCCTGTTTTCCTGTAAATACCTGGTTTGGGCAGTTGTTCATTGGGTGTCACTATTTGTTTTGCAATCTGGTTTGACTTACACATTTTTGGTAAATTGGAGGTGCATTTACCTTTATGTTATTTACTTATTTTTAAATAAATTATATTATTTTACACTTTACTTGTGTATGGTATTCTCTGTGGCAGGCAAACAAATTTCTGGTCACACCTGTTCCTGACAAAAGTGCTTGCATGTTAACTGTGGGTATTTGGCTGTGACTCCTTACAGCTTTACAGCCAACTGCCCACTGCACATGTACAAACCACTAGACATGTGCAGACTGCAGACTGGAATATTTTGTTTCGTTTTCGTTTGGAAAATACATTTATTTAGTTACTCCCGAAAATCGTTTTGATTTAATTCGTTTTTCGTTGGGGGGAATAGCTTTCGTCCGAAAATCCAATAAGACTTGATTTCTGTCGAATGGTCAAAAGAATATTCGCCGGAACGTCGAATCTTTTTGGTTTCTGTCAAATGGACAAACAAATATTCGACGGAACGTCGAATCTTTACGTCGAATCGTACATTTCCGTTCAAATATTCCGCCTACAAGAATTCTAATGTTGTATGACTAGTATTATTACTAGTCATACAACATTAGTATTCTTGTAGGTGGAATATTCGAACGGAAATGTACGATTCGACGTAAAGATTCGACGTTCCGTCGAATATTTGTTTGTCCATTTGACAGAAACCAAAAAGATTTGACGTTCCGGCGAATATTCTTTTGACCATTCGACAGAAACCAAGTATTATTGGATTTTCGGACGAATCTATTCTCTATAATGTCGAATCTATTTTCTCATAAATCAAAATCTATTCTCTGTAATGTCGAATCTATTATTTCTATAGTGTCTAATCTTTTCTCTATAATGTCGAATTTCTTCTCCATGGTGTCGAATCTTTTCCCTATAATGTCGAATCTCTCTATATCGAATTTTTACCGCAACGAAAACGAAAACGAAAATAAAGCATTTTTTATGTCGGATCTTTCGGTTTTCGTTTCTTGCACTTTCGTTATCGTTTGTTAAAACGATAACGGAAAAAACAGATTTTCAGACGAAAATGCATTCTAACGAAAACGAATGCACATGTCTACAAACCACACTGTGCTTAGCTAATAGTCCCAGTCTTCTGGGACCATTACATGATTACATGTGAAGGTGAGAACGTCCGGTGGATTGCAGCAGCAATCTGACTGGAAGTGGGAGCAGGAACCTCAGGTACCCGCTCTTCGACCTTCCCAAAAAAGTGCCATGATTAGAAGAGGAGGGGGGAGGATGACATCAAGTGAAACTTACCCTTTTAGGTTGAAGTTCTGCTTTAATTTGTTAGTCAAGTCCATAAATTTGCTACTGCATCTAACTCTACTATCTCACCAGAATGACAATGCTGTTACCCAATGGTGTCTCCGTTGCTCCCCCAGGGTGGAGACACTCTATGACAAGAAGTGTGTTATTGGCCATGTCACCAGGTGAATATAAAGGAAAAAAGCTTAAGTCCTCATGCACACAGGGCGTTTTTCCTGATGCTTTTAGGAGCATCAGGCTTTCTTTTTTTTTGCAGCTTCTTATCTCTTCCCTTTTCATCCTCACATCTTACTTTTTTCCCATCCCCTTACCCCTCCCTTCTCACCCTCTTGTCTCCCCATTTGCTTCCCTTATACTATCCAACTGAATCTAAACATCATGTTCCTCTTTTCAACGCGGTATTCCAATATACAGATTTATAAGTCTGACAAGATCTGCAAATATTGACTGACTTTGGAGGATTGAGTTGTGTTCCCCGCAGACTTGGCTGACTAGATGATATCAGTGTCTCACACATTGATTATACAAATTACTATAATATTCACAAACATTTCGTTTATTATAAAACAATTTTGAATCCATTCCTCCGTTTAAAATTATAAATGAATGTAAAATACTACATTATGAAATGAGAATAATATTCAAATATGTCCTTTAATCACTAGATAACACTAGGATAATAAAATGTATAAATGTCCTAATGAATGTTTGTAATCAATTACAGTACCTTCTAGAGGATTCAAGGCCCTGATGAAGTGGGGCAGCCCGTGAAACGCATTGGAAAATATTTGGAATCCTAAGGCCTAAAGATATACTACCATGGCCGCCACATGTGTGAATATGTTTTTAACATATATGGTTTAATTGTCTTTTGATATGAAATAAAACTGTATGTAATTTTACATTCAACGAGTTGGTGTTTAAAGTGGAGGTTCCGCGGTTTCTCAATTTTTTGGTTTTATGTGCAATGCATAGTAATACAGATATCGATGTATCACAAACTTGCTAGCCGCTTGTAATACCATCGCTTCGTTTTACGTCAGAAACAAGAACTTTTAAAATTTCATCCAGGGGTTTTCCATCTTGCTTGTGGGCATTGTGAAGCCCACAAGCAAAGACTTCCTGGAAGCGGTGATGCGATGCTCAAATCATGCACCGCATAATCTCAGGCATGTACTGTGTTGACGGCGAGCAGCGCGGGTGACATCAGTTCAGATAAACGCCCCGTGCTAGCCCCGTTCAGATCGTCTCCTGGGAATCTTGACACGCAACTCCCAGGAGACATTGCGCACAGCTCCCATCACACACTGGGCCGTCGAAGAAAAGGAGTGACACGCCCACTCCCGCAGGGAACATGACCCGGAAGCGAGCTGAAATACATCAGAATCAAGGTAAGCATAGACCCCCGAAAAAAAACCCCTGTAGATTTTACATGTATTAAGGCTACAGTTCACGGTAATATATTGTACAGATTGAGGGTAAACCTCCGCTTTAATATACCCGAAAGGGCATACAAAGTCCCATTCAATTTCATGTATTGAACAGATAATGTTGTTGTGTTGTATCAAATTTTATTTTTTTTAGTTGCTATGATGTACTACAGCACTACTCAATTTTTACTTCAGTGTGGGGGTTAACAAGTACCGTATATACTCAAGTATAAGCAGACTTTTTCAGCACATTTTTTTTATGCTGAAAAAGCACCCCTTGGCTTATACTCAAGTGAGGGTCTCCCACTGAGTCAGTCTTAACTGTTCGGCAGCCATCCACTGTAACAAAGCCCCGCCTCCTCCTCATCCGTGATAGATGGAACACTAAACACTGATAACAATGCTGGGAAACTGAATCAGTGCTTCGTCTATCACAGACGAGGAGGAGGAGGTGGGGCTTTTTACAGTGGACAGCCGCATGACACAGCGGGAGATCAAAAGGTACATGAGGCTGCAAATGGGCACAGTAAGGCTGCAAATGGGCACAGTAAGGCCCCATACACACGATAGAATCCATCCGCTGAAAAATCCCAGCAAATGGGTTTCAGCGGATAGATCCTATGGTGTGTACACTCCAGCGGATCTGTTTCCGCGGATATTTCTCCCCTGGGATGGATTCCAGCAGATCGAATATTTGCTGACATGCCAAACAAATCTATCTGCTGGAATCCATCCCAACGGATGGATCCGCTGGTCTGTATAGACTCACCGGATCCATCCGTCCGAAGGGATCCCCCGCATGCATCGTAATGATTCGACGCATGCGTGGAATTCCTTATATGACAGCATCGCGCCCGTCGCCGCGTCATAATCGCGGCGACGGTGCGACACGTCATCGCCAGAGGATTTCGGCGCGGATTTCAATGCGATGGTGTGTACACGCCATCGCATAGAAATCCGCGGAAATCCTCGAGAGGATTTATCCGTGGAAACGGTCCGCTGGACCGTATCCGCGGATAAATCCTCCCGTGTGTATGGGGCCTAAGGCTGCAGTTTGGCACAGTAAGGCTGCAGATCGGCATTGTTGACCCTCTTTTCCACTTATAGTAGCTTGTGCATTTCCTATCCTAGGCTTAAACTTGAGACAATAAGTTTTCCCAGTCTTTTGTGGTAAAATTAAGTGCCTCTGCTTATATTCGGGTCGGCTTATACTTGAGTATATACGGTACATTATTTCACACAGAAGTAAAAGGACGCGTTTTCCTCCGTGTAGGGTAAATGTATGTAGACTACAAAGGATACTGTATACCTTTGCCTCGCACAGGGGGAAAAGACACTGGAAACAGACGATTGTATTTTTACCTAGTGCCAAGAGCCACAAGAGAAATAAAAAAAGACAAAAAAGGTACCTTGGAAAAAATGTATTCAAAGAAAAAAACATTTTTGTTAAAAGGCAGTAAGCAGAAATAATGCAGAAAGAACAAAATATATTACATGCATTGATCATGCCCTGATACTTCCCCCTCCGGTGATACAAAAAAATCTGCAAACTAATTGCTGATAGTCATGACATGTGCAGTTGACCTCAAGTCTATAAACTGAACATGTTGACTTTTGTGGCTCTGGTTCAACAGTGCCTCTCTCCTTGTCCTGCAGAACTTTATGAATTTACAGAACAGGCCAGTACCACAATGATGGCATTTTTAATGTCCAGATGCATGCATGACAGCAGTACTCTCCACTGTGCTGTTCAGATGCCCAAGGCACATTCAACAATGGGGGACATGGGAGGCGTGGCTTGACTATGGAGGAGTGAGGACGTGCATTGCCTTAGCTCCTCGTACACCGCCGCATTTATCACCAGCACAGAGGGGTGACTTACCCCCACAACGGCAGAATCGATGTCCCAGGGACGGTGGGCACTCTCCCAGCAGTCGAGGATGGATGGGACTCAGGCTTTCTTTGGTGGGACCCGCGGACCGGGCCCTGAGGCCTCCAAGATGGCGCCGTCGCTGAAGGGGACTAAGGCATCCAAGGCAGCAACAGACAATTGGTGAGTGACACTGCTCCCTCACCTTCCCCCGGATCCTCTACCTCCCATGATCGGGGCCCTGACATGGTGGATGTCCTGAGTGACAGGGATTTAAAGCGCCATATTTGGTCTCTCCCCACACGTGAGGACCTGGAAAGATTCACTGCCAGGGTTGAGAATGCCTTCAAAGCTGACATAGCCCAGCTAAAAGCAGACACTAACCACCTGGGGGCTAGAATGGAGTCAGTGGAACAGAGGCTGGATGAGGCCTTGCCAGCCATCTCCATGCTACAAGACGGGTGCAGTGCCTAGGACCGGAAAATAGAAGCTTTACTCTGCCAGTTAGACGATTTTGAGAATCGTAGCAGGAGGGCCAACATTCGCATACGCGGCCTGCCAGAAGCCACTGCTCCCAAGGATATTGTGCCTACATTGGAAGATGTATTCAGGGAGATCCTGGGCCTGCCTGCAACAGCGATCATTGAGATCGACTGTGCCCATAGGGCCCTAAGACCCCCCTCCCAGGATGTGGATAATCCTAGAGACGTAATATGAAAGCTTAACAAATATACTTTGAAGGACAGGATCATGCAAAAGATGCGTGGGAGGCAGTACTTTGACTTTGATGGGGCCCAACTTTAATTTTACCAAGATATCTCAAGGCGTACCCTAATGCAGCGCAGGGCCCTCCGCCCACTGCTGGAAGCTATACAAAAAGCGGGACTGCCTTACCGCTGGGGGTTTCCTTTTTATCTTCAGGTGACCAAAGATGGCAAGCAGGCCACACTGCATAATAAGGATGACCTCCCGCATTTCTTGGACACCCTGGGGCTAGAGCCGGTGGATTTCCCTGACTGGAGGGGACTGAACACCCCCACCTGCAACTTCCACAACAATGGATGCCAGTTAGCCGCAAGAGTCGCAGGCGGGACCGAGGACGTCCCTCTAACAACTCCCCCCCGGGGCTTGGAGCCTCCAGGGAACTAATGGAACTTTCTCCTTTGTGCTCCTTTTGCTGCTCCCCAGCTGCTGTCCCCCCCCCCCTCCTCAGGTCTATCCTCACCCATTATTACTTTTGCAACTTCTTCCCTGCCCAGACCTTGTAAAGTAATCTCCGTTTTGGGGGGGTGGGTTTAGACATTGTTGCGCTATGCGCCTTTGCATGCCTTACTACAGGGACTGGGGCCACTATTGGAGCTGCTGAGCTGGACTCCCTGTCAATGGCCATTGTAGACGAACTGTGGTTGAGGCCTCGCCCCCTGTCTGACTCTGATCCCCCTGATGGCTTCCCTGATGTCCCAGTTTATGTTTTGTTAATTTTATTAGTTTTTTTTTTTTGGGTCTGACAAGCTGATTTACAACTACAAGAGTCGATTAAAAAATATGATCTAGAAATTCAAACAAAAAAACAGAAAAAATTCAAACGGGATATTACTGATTACAAAATGAACAAGGTATACAAATGGCAAACAGAAGATGAACAACTTATAGACATAGATGAATTATGCACAGAAGAAAGCTCCGAGGCTGATAGTGAGGAATTCAACAGTGAGTAAGAATTTAGCCGTCCTATATTAAGATTTCAGACACCCCCGCCAAGGGGACACCGCTCCCCAAATCCATCCCACTCTACCAGATATAGAGAACAAAGAAGTCCACACAGAGGAGCAGGAAATAATACACCAAGACACTCCAGAAACCCTAATTACCAACGAATCAACACCCCCAGAAGAAACAGAAGCCCCTATGAAAGAGAACAAGATGTCAGAATGAATGCTGGAACACGCCAAAGAACCAATCAAAGGGATAACAGGGGTTTTCAGAGGGCAAACTTTCAAGACAGGCCGCCAGGAAGATGGCAAACCAGACCCTCTTACAAAAATCCAAACTGGAGAGGACATACGTGGAAGCAACGAGGGCAAACTGGCGAACAAGGGACTCCACGAGACATACAGAGAGGACAGGAAGGAGCAGGATATCAGATACGTCAACATACTCAAGACCCTCAGGGAAGACAAGGGAGAATGCCACAATGGGACAGGAATACAACAACGGAAGATTGGACTACAGAAAGAACCGAAGACCAAGAGGGAAGAGAGGTGGCAAGAAGAAAAAGACAGCGAGAATATTAGGCCAAGGAATTTATAATTTGAGTGATGCCATTTTTTCCGATGAAGAACTGAAGGTGCTTGATTTGGGACTCAAATATGCCCCGGAGAAAAATTTGGATCACTTTAACACGTATATCGATCTCCAAAAATTCCTAAGGAAACTTAATCTGAAAAAACATTTTACCCTTAACCCTAATGAAACAATACAACAACAATCCATCTATAAACAAACTAAGCTCAAAAATCGCTCTGTCTATAACCCACAAACAAAAGGGAACCAATGTGTGTCAGCTTTCAAAAAAATGGTGGAACAAGAAATAAAGCAGAATGGAAATAAAGGAAAGAAACATACACGAAACACTTGGAAAACTATTAAAGAAATCTCTAAGAAGGGAGTGGTCTTTAGACCAGCAGATAAAGGGGGGGGGGCTTGTGATTTTAAACATTAAAGATTATGAACAAGAAATGGAAAATTTACTGAAGGTGGAAGGAACATATAAGAAACTAAAAGGAAATCCAAAATTCCAGTATGAGAAACTACTCAGGACCTTTGTCAAGAAGGGCCGAGATATGGATATTCTGACAAAAAAGGAATCTGAGTATCTGGTGACTGAAGCCACTAAAACACCTGTAATATACCAAGTACCAAAAATTCACAAACGACAAGTTAACCCGCCTGGCAGGCCCATCATTAGCGGCATAAATTCGGTCTTTTCTAGATTAGGTGAATACCTCGACCAGTACTTGAAACCAATAGTGTCCCATGGGAGATCTCACCTGAAAGACAGCACCCAATTGATTAAAGAACTTCAAAACATTAACAATACAGAAAATCTCCTACTCGCTACCATAGATGTAGAATCATTGTATACCAGCATAAACCAAGCAGATGGCCTCAAGGGTGTAGAAGAAGCACTACATGGAAAATCCGACATGAGACAGGAACAAATTTGCTATGTTTTAGAGGGACTCCAACTAGCAATGCAGAACAACAATTTTTGGTACAATAAAGAATATTACGTGCAAACAAGGGGAGTAGCGATGCCCCAAGCGTCGCAAATCTATTCATGGATATGTGGGAACAACAGTACATCTATAATCAACACATCCCACAAATGAAACTATACAGGCGATATATAGATGATATCATTATCCTATGGGAAGGATCATCTGACACACTTGAATCCTTTATGCAACAACTTAACCAGAACCGTTTTGACATCAGATTTACGGGCAAATGGCACAGGGAAATTATCGAGTACCTAGATCTGGAGATCTTCAAGAATGAGGGAACATTATGTACTAAGACATACTTCAAGCAAACAGACAGAAATGGATATATACCCACATCGAGCTGCCATCATAGTAAGTGGATATCAAACATCCCAAAGGGCCAACTCCTTAGAATAAGGAGAAATTGCCACAGAGTTGAAGACTTTGACATACAAGCGGATGTGCTGCTTAAAAGGTTTGAAGAGAAAGGCTATCAACACCTACCATTACTGAAACTAAAAGAAAACATACGAAATATGGATAGAGCAACATTACTTAATCCGAATCCAAAATCTAAGAGAAATTCGTATGACACAGCCTTTATAACAGGGTACAGTAACCAACACCGGCAACTGGAAACAATTATGAATAAATACTGGCCCATTCTCAAAGAGGACATTACATTAGCAAAAATTCTACCCAACAAACCTCATTTCATCTATCGGAAGGCACCCACCTTGAGGAATCAATTAGTACATAATGTGGTGAATCCACCAAAATCTGTGGAACTGTACCCGGAATTAAAAGGATTTTACAGATGTCAGAGATGCCTCCCCTGTAAAAAGAGTAAAAAACAAATCCGCAGACGCCTCACTTTTACATCAAATACTTACCATAAAGAATATCGCATTAGAAAACTCATAACTTGCAACACCACGCATGTGACATATGTTGTTGAATGTCCCTGCAAATTGCAATATGTGGGTAGGACCACAAGACCCCTAAGAGTTCGGATTAGGGAACATATAAAAAACATCCGCAAAGGGTTCCCATATCATAGCTTGTCTAAACATTTTAGCGAAGTTCATAATAGAGACCCTTCCCAAATGATATTCTACGGTATAGATACAGTACAAGATCACTGGAGAGGAGGAAATAGAAAAATACAAATCTCACAGAACGAAACCGAATGGATTTACAGGCTGGCATCGTTGGCACCAAAAGGAATAAACTTAGACATCGACCTTAACTGTTACATATCCAACTACTAGGCCTTGGAAATCTAGAAGAATTTTTGATACCTGCAATAATGATATGAAGATTGGATGACAGTTTCTTCGGCACTATCATTATACAGGGAATAGATCATATAAAACATAGGATTCCAGTTGTGATATTGGACTCTAGTCGACTAATAATTGGATTCAAACAAATCCAGTAGAAGTCAGATGAAATAATATTAAGCTTAATTCAACTACCACCGCAGTAAAATATTCTTGTGAAAACTTTTTGGACACAGCCTGTCCCACCTATATCCACCTTTATCTTGAGTTCATACGCCAGTTTTTTCACCCCCACATTTTTCTAAGGGGGTTCTAACACATAAAAAAATGAACAAGTGGGAGTGCAGAACTTAAAAAATAGAGCTCACTTGTATTATTTGTTTGCTTATTTGTGCAGCTGGGGAGGCGCATGGTGAGAGGAAATGCAGAGGGGATATCCAAGTTCACCATGGGGTGCCTATGAGATGCACATTTCAACAAACGTCCTTCTGAAATTCTGGGCTAGGTTTAAGAATAATTGTATAACCCCACACTTTCATTTAAAAAGATAATTCTTAGTAGTGTTTAGAATCAGCCCATGCTGCAATCAGAATTAGCCTTACATCAGATTCAGGATTTTTTACAACAGGGGTTACCTGAATAATGGTTTCATCTACAGAAATTTACCACATATATATATTTCCTCTCATCCATGTTTCATCTTTCTATATATACAGATATTTCTCTCATCCTCATAGAGTATTCACTTGTACACCCAAAGTGCATTACCACCCTTAGTTCTTAAATAACATAAGCTGCTCCTGATACAGCAGGTACACTAGAACAAATTACACTCAAAAGCATACAAGTGTAACCTGCAAAACATGAGGTAACAGCTTGACAGAGGGGTCTGTATGATTTAACATGTCTTATTAAATTATATGCTGACTAATGAATCGGTATACTAGCCGGCATCCAATCACCTGTTTAACCAAATGTACACCTACATCAGCATATATGATGTACAGGCGCACAGATTGCAACATATAGTATGTAAAGTCCCACCCTTTGTTAACCCACTCATGGGTTAAATATATAGCTGAATTAGCTGACCAACTAATTAAAATCCAATTGCCACGTATCCAGCAAATACGCCCCCCGTATTAGATCTCAGCGCTTTGATTTGACCATAGGGACACAGCCACTCCCTGATAGGAGGGAATTGGCTGCCGAGTAATATACAAAACTTAGTGTGAAGTGAAGGATGGCTATCGCCTTTGAAAAAGTCCTATTTGACTAAACTAGTCAGGTGACTTAGCCTCTGTCACGTCACACGCACGCACCGCCAGCAGACACTTCCGGGTACGGACCTCAGAGCCGTGGAGCGCAAACAGCCACACGTGCTGCGGTATACCCCGCTGGACTGTTCCATCAGAATTAGACCCAGAAAGTGCATAACGAGGCGGCGGACTGGACATTGTCTTACACCTACCGTTAGCAGCAGAACGGTTTTTATTTTATTTTGCTTTGTGTTTTTTTACTTTTAGTATTTTTAACCATTTTGTACTTGGTCTGATCTTTCTGCATTAAAGCTGATCACCAAGCACCGACCGTACTACTCTATGTGGATTTTCTTTATTTTTTATACAACCATCACCTTATGAGATAAGGCACGGCACACGGGGAAGACGCCATCCCACACCAGACCGAACAAAACAGGAGAGGTAACCACCTGACATCAGATAGCTCACTGGAGCTTATTCAGGCAAGCTCTACACCCCCTTGAGGGGTCATCTGTCCGGTGAGTGGGGACCCAATAGGGGGGATCGTGAGCCAAGCCAGAGAGGGGATACGGGAGAAATGCTGGCAGGAGGATAAGGAATAATTATATGACCCTGCTGTGGATCGCACTGCTTATATAGCCTGAATTGAGGACTGCATTGTTTTTTGTTACTGTTTTTTACTTTATTTGGAATCCTTAATTAAGACTTTGACGGTTCATTTTTAAATATTGGTATACCTCTTTGAAGTATAAGTCTGAGCAATAAGAAGTAGCAAATACCCTGATTAGGATCACAAACCGCGGGTTTGACAACCAAGGGGAAACTTAATGTAATGTTTGATACACCTTTGATATAAACCAGATTATACCTAATTTGAGGGGTTCACAGATTAGCACATACCTCAGCAGAGGAATCACCAGCACAGAGCACTTTAATTGTTTGATGTTTGATGAAATCATATTTAGTTTATATTGAAATTATTTATACTATGCATTAGTAATTATCCATATGTTTGACACATGATACAGACAGGAGCCATAAACCACGGATAGTGACATACCTCTCCAATAGGGTTGCACGTTGGTTTGTCACATACACACACAATTTTATGGTTTGTTTTCTTTTTCTTTTTTATATGGATTGATCATATCTATTGGTTCACATAAGTGGTTAATTTAGGTCTTTTACCACACACAGGGCGGACACCTAGAGGCCCAATTGAAATTGACACGTTGATCTGTTTTATCACACACAGTTACCAGGGTAGCCAAATATTGACTACCCTTCTTCCACTGTTCTTCTCGCATTTTCTATTTATTTTCTACAAACACTTTTTTCTTTGGTTTTGTGGAGGACACACAGGGTCATCACACTAGCACAGGACCACGCGGTTATATACTGCACATCAATAAAAAGGGGGACCTCACATCCTAATGGTGGCTCTACATATGAGCTAACCACAGGAAGGAACCCGACATCATTTATCGGATCACATACTTGTCCACAACCCAGCGAACTATAGTCTAGTACCAGGCTAGCAGCGCCAATTTCCCTGATTATTAATATTATTTACAATCACTGACTCTCACCTGGGGGTACCCACGGAGAGGCAGCAGCGTTTAACATTCAGTCCTAGCGCGGAAATACTTAATTATCGGTTTTGACAAGCTGATTTACCCTCCTAAACGATTGTTATATGTTAAATGTGCGGTGGTGGGCGGGGGCTGACCCTCGCGCCCTGCCCTCTCACGTTGGTCCACATTCCCCTCAGTAGGCCGTACCTTGCTAGGTATATTTCCTTTTTGGAAATGGGAATGGGCCCCTTGTAGGGCTGACCCCGGGCTCATCCCCCTGTTGTCTTGGAATGGGGCACTCTCCCCCATGTTACTATATGTGTTGTGTATTTGTTTTACGGTCTCTCACCGTTTCTCTTTTTCCCCCTTCTAATTTTTCTCTCTTGCTTTCGTTATTTTCACAGGAACGACCTCCGGCTCCACCCTCCGCGCTACACCCGTCTCTGTGACACAAATACCTCCCGCAGCCAGACTCCCTGATGGTGTCACTTAAGGTACTCTCTTATAACGTCCGAGGTCTTTGCTCTCCATGTAAGCGTAGTAAGCTGTGGTGGGAATTGAAGCGGTCTGGGGCACAGGTGATCCTTTTACAAGAAACGCATTTTACCCCCTGGTCAATGCCTAAACTGCCAACCCATCTGTACAACCAATGGTTTTTAAGCAACGCACCGGACACTAAATCTAAGGGCACGGCTATTGCCATACATAAATCTTGCCCCTATCAAGTCGCAGAGAGCAGAGTAGACCCTTGGGAAGGTACGTTTTTCTGAAGGGTTCAGTAATGGGTCAGAAACTCACTGTAGCTACGATTTACTCCCCTAATTCAGGTCAACTTTCGTTCCTTGATAGCACCCTGGATAGCCTGGTGGACTTCAGGGAGGGTCCTCTGGTCTTAGCCGGCGACTTTAAAGTCAGTCCTCATCCGCAGCTTGACACTTCCCACAATCGCCCCTCCCATTCGCACGCCTTCTGTAGGCACTTTTTGTAGATCCCTACAGACCCACCGTTTGTTTGACAGCTGGCGTGTACTACACACCTCTGACAGAGACTACAGTTATTATTCGAAAGTCCATGACGTCTATACCCGTATAGACGTAATCTGTGTAGATCATCTGGCCCTGGAGGTGCTGCTGGCTTTGTCCATTGGGAATCTCACTATATCTGACCATGCCCTTGGGACGACCACGTTGGCCTTGCAGCCAGACGCCCTTTGGGCTTGGTCATGGAGGTTGAACGAGTCTCTGCTGGACGATGAGGTGGCGGTCTCAAAGGTTGCGGACGTTCTGTCCCATTCCTTTAGGGAAAACATGACTGAGGGGGTGAGCAAAGGGATTGTTTGGGAGGGTCACAAGGCAGTGGTGAGGGGTGAATTGATCTCTCAGGATTCTAGGCTTAAAAAAAAACGGCAGGCAGACTTCAACAGGGTGCTGCAAGCTCTTCAAAAGGCTGAACTCCGGCATAAGCTCCCCATCCAGTAGTAGCTGGGGCCCGAAGAGTAATGCCGCGTACACACGGTCTTTTTTCGATATGAAAAAATTTTACATTTTTATAAACATCATTTAAAATCATTGTGTGTGGGCTTCACATCGTTTTTCGGCTTCTGAGTGAGTTTTGAGACGGGAGCGCTCGTTCAGGTAAAACTATCGTTCATAATGGAGTAAGCACATTCATCACGCTGTAACAGACAAAAAAGCGCCAATCGTCTTTTACTAACAAGGAATCAGCTAAAAGCAGCCCAAAGGCGAATAGAACTTCCCCTTCAGAGTGCCGTCGTACGTGTTGTACGTCACCGCGCTTTGTTCATCATTTTTTTTAAATGATGGTGTGTGGGCAACATCGTTTTTAATGATGAAGTTTGATGATGTTTTTTGGACATGCTGAAAAATGTCGTTTTTTTTCATGCCGAAAGACGACCGTGTGTACGTGGCATCAGACTTGAGAGGCTGTGAGGCGGGCGGCAAAGGGCAGAGAGTCGCTGATTGTTGCCATTACTAATAAAGAAAAAATATGTCCCCGGATTTCATTTTAAAAATCTGGACACCTTAATGTAAGGTGGTCTTGTCCGAGCATTAATAGATACTGGAGGCAGGTCCTGGATATACTGTAGGAGGTGATGGGAGGAAGTGTCCCCCTCACCTTGGAAGTATGCCTTTTGTGACTAGTCGAGAATCAGAGGTGGAATAGATACGCTAAGATCTGTCTACAAGAAACTTTATTTATGGCGCGCAAGCAAATTGTACTTGGATGGATGCAACAAACGCCTCCCTCAAAGGAACAATGGCTTAAAGCGGTAAATCAAATACTCCCATATGAGAAATTACTGTATGAGCATAGGGGAACACCTCAGAAATATCACAGAATTTGGGATGAGTGGTTAAACTCAGCATTAACGATTGGTGGTGAAGTAGAAGAGGGGCATAGATAGAAGGGAATTCTGAGTATTAGAAGTCAATGAAAGGGGGGTGAGGTGGAGCTGCAACTAGAGTAATGGGGTAGGGGCATTGTGAGTGGGGGAGAGAGAGGAAGGGCAGTGGGGAGTGAGCCCTGCAACCCTTCAAAAAAATAAAAAAATAAAAGGAATGCAGCCACCACATTTGATTACCGTATTTATCGGCGAATAGTGCGCACCCCTAATCTAGACGTGAAATTCCTGTTTTGTTTTTTTTTATTACTTACAGTTTTGATGTCTTGCCCGGCGTCCTTGTCCGGTCCGGCGTCCGTCTGCGGCCTTCGTGGTGTCCTCCCCGCTTCTCCCGTGCTGTCTCTGAGCCGATCCCGCCGATCCCCGCGCTGTGTTTGAACGCCGCCGCCGATATATACCGAGCGCAGTACACTCGGGCATGCTCGGCTCCTCTTGCATAACCGCGAGGGGAGCCAACCCTGGCCAAGTGTACTCGAGTGTACTGCCCTCGGTATATGTCGGCGGCGGCGGTCAAACACAGTACGGGAAGCGAGTATCGGCGTATATCGCGCACCCACGATTTTGCCCTGATTTGAAGGGCAAAAAAGTGCACAGTATACGCCGATAAATACGGTACTTGGTAAGTGGCAATATATAAATATATTTATGTTTTGTTTTGGGGATTAATGCTGCTTTAACTCTCCAGCATTTACCAAAATATAAGTTTTGGGTTGACTGACCCTTTAATAGTTTTCAACTGACATTGTAGTTTAAAAGGCATCCATTTGCTGTTTTTAAACATAAAACATTTCATAATAAAAGGGAAAAGACCATTAAACGTCTTTGCATTGCCCAGGTTCAATGGTTTGTGGCTTTCTGCTAATGTTCCTTCATGTGTTGCTCTTGGATACAATGAATAGCAGCTCTGTCGTGAATTCCATCTTTGGATGCCGATAGCTTACAACATTTTTGCAGATAAGTGATTTTTGGAGTACTTGGCAACCTGTTAAGTCAATTTATGACCATTAACAATACAATAGGACTATAGTATTTTCAAACAGCTACACACACCCACGTTCTGCATCTTGTTTGTTATCTTTCACACTATGATAAAGTGCTGTTTCTTCTTTTGTTGAAGGACACTTTTGTAAGCCAGTCAAAGTTGTTTTCAGAAGAGTACCTGATGGCTTTTTTTTTATTTTGCACAAGCAGCTAAAACCCGAACATTCATCCCTTCTTTGACCATGAGCCCTGCAACCACAGATTTCTCATGTCTCAATTTACAAAATGCTAAATTGGCAATCAATCCAATCAACTTTTGCAGCTGTATTTGAAATTGAGATTTCTTTCAAGGTTAACTCCTATTTTGTATAGTGTTCTTGTACCACTGTAATATTTAAATTACATATGTCCCTAAAATAAAGGCTGGCTAGTAGGAAGTACTCCTATGCTGTAGATATACACTTTTTTTTTACCCTACTCCTAAGAAACCTTGGAGTTCTGATATGTGCTATAAGCTAATGACCCAATTTCAGGCTGACTCATGTTATTAGTCATTCCGAACTCTTTTATACAAGTAGAAATAAGCAGATCAAATTTCTGTAGCATCTTGGCAGAGATTTTTTAGGATGGTGGGTATTTCACCTATCATTTTAAAAGGAAATATGCTGCAAATGTCAGTGCATTACATTTCAATGTTAGTAGTTTTCAGTCCAGGACTTTTTGCAGTAAAAACAATGAAAATTAATTGCATAAGTATCTTTTTAACCTTGAACCTATCTACCTTTTTCTTATTTGACACTCTTAGGCCCCATACACACGACCGAACATGTCTGCTGAAACTGGTCCGCGGACCAGTTTCAGCAGACATGTTCGGTCGTCAGTACAGCCGAGCGGACAGGATTCCAGCATACATTTGCCCGCCGGGCCTTTTCCGAGCGGGCAAATATTTCCAAACATGTTTAGAAACATGCCTGCTGGAATCCTGTCCGTCGGACATGTTCGGTCGTCTGTACAGACCTACCGTACATGTCCGAGCGGCCGCCATCCCTCGCATGCGTCGAATGACTTTGACGCATGCGTGGAAGCATTGAACTGGCAGGGCCGCGCACGTCGCCGCGGCGACGGCGCGGCCTCGTCGCCGCGTACGCGCGGAATTCTGTATGATGGTGTGTACAGCCATCATACAGAAATCCCCGGGCAGACATGTACGCTGAAAACGGTCCGGCGGACCGTTTTCATCGTACATGTTTGCCCGTGTGTACAAGGCCTTAAAGTGGTTGTATTGGGGGTTTTGTAACTTTTACCTACAGGTAAGCCTAGAATAAGGCTTACCTGTAGGTATAAAGAATATCTCCTAAACCTGTACGGTTTAGGAGATATTCCCCCCCGCAATGCACTGCTGATTGCAGCGGCGCATGCGCAGCGGGGATCCTCGGCTAAAGGGCCGGCAGCCGTCGGACCTTGCCAGTTTGAAGTCTCCCGCGCGCATGCGCGGGAGTGACGACATCGCCGCTCCAGCCAATCACAGCGCTGGAGCGGCGATACCCGGGAGACACGCCGAGTCAAGATGACATCTCGCTCGGCGTGGACCAGGTAAGTTCTCTTCACCTCGTTCCGAGGTAAGTATTTCATAATGAGCTAATATGCGGTGCATACTAGCTCATTATGGCTTTTGCCTTTCAGGTGAAAAAATAAATCGCGGGTATACAATCGCTTTAAAGGGGTTGAAAAGGTAAAAAAAAAAAAAAAACGAAATAGCTTCCTTTACCTTAGTGCAGTCCTCTTTCACTTACCTCATCCTTCAATTTTGCTTTCAAATGTCCTCATTTCTTCTGAGAAATCCTCACTTCCTGTTCTTGTGTCTGTAACTACACACAGTAATGCAAGGCTTTCTCCCTGGTGTGGAGAAAGCCTCTCCAGGGGGGAGGAGGCAAGCAGGCAAGTCAGGACACTCTCTACTTTGCAGATAGAGAAAAGAGCTGTGTGTTAGTGGGCGTCCTGACACTCCTGCTCGCCCCCTCCCCCCTCAAGAGGCTTTCTCCACACCAGGGAGAAAGCCTCACATTACTGTGTGTAGTTACAGACAGAAGAACAGGAAGTGAGGATTTCTCAAGAAATAAGGACATTTAAAAGTAAAATCGAAGGATGAGGCAAGTGAAGGAGGACTGCACTAAGGTAAAGGAAGCCATTTAGGGAAAAAAATTGTACCTTTACAACCCCTTTAACGCTTGATATTTCGCCCCCTAGAATCTGACAGATTTAAATTTTCTGCAATATTCGTGATTGGCTCTCGAAAGTAGTGTACACACGATCCGAAAATCATACGATTCTTCCTCGGACAGTTTTCGTCTGATATTTGGATCGTGTGTATGGGCCATTAGCTAGACTAATCTTTAAAACTTTACCCAAAACTCATAGGGCTTGTTCACATGGGCAGCAAATGGGCGGTGAAAAAAGGCAGTTGATCCACTTTTTACCACCACCGACCACTCATGGGCAAGTTCACATTGCAGGTCTGTATATACTGCCATGGCCACATTTAGCAAGTAAATAGGAGCGCACCGCAAACATTATACATTCACTTTCTAAATGCGGCGGGCACCAACAAAAGGCATTCAAGAGGCGGCACATCGCCTTCCCACTGGCTATTAACCAGCTTTGAAAAGCTCTGAAAAGGCCACAAGTTGCTGACTGGAAGCTAAAGAGTGGAGAATGAAAAACTATTTTGTTTTCTTCTTTGGTTCTTTGCGTGCAGCTTTTGAAAACACCTTTTTTGTCACTTTTTTAAAATAGTACTTTTTTCTTTCTTTCCTTCAGTAGTCTGCTAGTTAAAGTGGTTGTAAACCCACTACAAAAAATAAATAATAAAAAAAACCTGCAAGACAAAGGCATCATGAGCTAGTATGCATAGCATACTAGCTCATTATGAAATACTCACCTTGGCTCCCGCTGTAAGGTAAGGTGACCAGATTTTCAAAATAAAATCTGGGGACATGTTTTTTTTTTTTTTTTTTACTAGTAATGGCGGCAATCAGCAAATCTCTGCCCGTTGCTGCCGCCGCCCGCCTCACAGCCTGTCAAGTCTCACTCTCTGGGCCCCCGGCTACTACTGGGTGGGGAGCGGAGGAAGATCACTCCGCCAGGGAAGGCAAGGAGATAAGCAGGCAGGCGGCTGGCCAGGACTTGAGCCAAGGCAGAAGAACATGCAAGCGGAGCTGAATGGGCATGCACCCGAAACTGAAGCAATATCCCCTCCGACCACCACATGATCATCAGAAAGGGGCACAGATAATGGAAAAGAATACACCCCCTAAACTAGTGGGGGTGTAATTCAGATTTTTTTTTATTCTGCACTGTCTTTGAAATTGCTCCAGCCCCTGTTCAAATCCAATCTGGGGACAAAACCAGGGACAGACTTGGTCCGGGGACATTGCCCTCAATCCGGGGACTGTCCCCTGAAACCGGGGATGTCTGGTCACTTTAAGGGTGATCAACATCTATTAATACATAAGTGCTCCATAGAGTTTGGTTTTGAGTTATTCACTTTAAGATCCTCACAGAGAACGAGGGGGCACTCTTTACGTTTTTAAAAAGAGAGATTTCATCTTTAAAATATGGAAAGGCTTCTTCACAGTAAGAGCTGTGAAAATGTGGAATAGACTCCCCCAAGAGCTGGTTCTGTCCAGCTCAGTAGATTGCTTTAAAAAAAAAGCCTGGATTCTTTCATAAAAGTGCATAATATAACTGGATAATAACATTTAAGGGCAAGGTTGATCTAGGGAATATCCTATTTGGGGATCAGGAAGGATTTTTTTCTTCTGCTTTGTTTTTTTTTGTTTTTTTGCCTTCCTCTAGATCAACTGTGGGTATGGGATTGTGTATACCATGTATTTTTTTATATTTATTGGTTGAACTAGATGGACTGGTGTCTTTTTCAACCAGACCAACTATGTAGCTATCCAGCGTGTATCACTTTTTAGAGATGAAAAACATATGCCAATATGAATGAGGCCTTAAAGTATATGTATAGACAGACAGTTGTTTTTTGTTCTAGAATAGGGAAGGCTTAAAACCCTTGCAAGGTTATTTTTGTACAATCTGTACACTGAGGAAATTTACCTTCAATTCCAACCCCAATGTGAGGTGAATTCCCCTCTAAGGACTCATTCACACAGGCAGAAAGCTCTACCGCCCCTCTGAAAAACATTCCGTGGTGGATCCTATTTTCAGAGGTGGTTTAGAGTCAGTTTATAGGCATTCACGAGGTGACATGCCTATACTAGGGCCAATTTCGATAGGAGCAAATCAACCAATGAGCATGTCTTTGGAGTGTGGGAGGAAACAAGAGCACCCAGAGAAACCCCACACAGGCACAGAGAGAACATGCAAACTCCAAGCAGGTAGTGACATGGTTGGAATTTGCACCAGAAAGTTATTAATGTTATTCAGACTATAATGCAACTTTAAGTGTAGAAGTTAACAAAATGTAACTTGATATGACTTCTGCATAATGTACTAGAATCAGTCACTTACACTGTACTTCCGGTGTAACTTCTTCCCTCTAAAGCTTGCAAAAGTCTGCTAAAAGTTTGTTGAAAGCAGCAGCTAGCAATGGTTAGATCTGTTATTCATTCCTGCAGCTGAAGACTGCTTTAACCACTTCAATACAGGGCATTTTCATCCCCTTCCTGCCCAGGCCAATTTTAAGTTTCAGCGTTGTTGCACTAACAATTGCGCTGTCATGCAACACTTTACCCAAATGAAAAAAAAAAATCCCCATAAACAGAGCTTTCTTTTGGTGGTATTTGATCTCCTCTGCAGTTTTTATTCCTTGCGCTATAACCAAAAGAAGAGTGACACGTTAAAAAAAAAAAAAAAAAAAAAACACAATATTTTTTACTTTTTGCTATAATAAATATCCCAATTATTTTTTTAAAAAATATATTTTTCCTCAGTTTAGACCGATATGTATTCTTTTACATTTTTTAATAAAAAAATTGCAATAAGCATATATTGATTGGTTTGCGCAAAAGTTATAGCATCTACAAAATAGGGACTAGATTTATGGCATTTTTTTTTTTTTTAGTAATGGCGGCGATATGCGATTTTTATTGTGACTGTGACATTGTGGTGGACATATCGGACACTTTTGACACTATGTTGGGACCATTCACATTTATACAGCGATCAGTGCTATAAAAATGCACCGATTACTATATAAATGTAACAGGCAGGGAAGGGGTTAACACTAGGTGGCGATCAGGGGGTTAAATGTGTTACCTAGGGAGTGATTCTAACTGTAGGGGGAGGGGACTCGCAAGGGGAGGAGACCGATTGGTGTTCCTCTGTACTGAGAACACATGATCGGTCTTCTCTCCCCTGACAATCGCGGGTGCCCGGCGGACATCATGGCCGCTGAGCACGCGCATCTGCTCCTGAGTGATGCGGAGGGATAGATAGACGGCCAAGAAGGATGGGAGATCCTTCCTGTGGACGTCATTTGACTATGGGCGGGGAAGCAAGTGGTTAAAGAATAATTCCAGGTATGGTTATATTATACATGGTTACATCGGTCCAGCTAGAACCAATGCGGGAGAATCCGTAGCCCTGTGAAAGGATGATTTTAAAACAGAGAGCCGTCACAGATCCCCCCACAATCAGTACACCAAGCACCACTGTCACCCCTGTGCCCATACACGTCTGTGACAGATGTTATGCCCATCACATCTGTCACAGTGCACAAAATATCTGTCAGTCCCTTATCACCGCCGGTGCCTGATCAACATCTATCATTGCTACCATATCTTAAGGACTCTATAACTTTCATACAGACCAAATAAAATATACTGATTTGGTCTATTTTTAAACAAAGAAATGTAGCAGCATACTTTTTGGTCAAAATTTATGAAGAGAATTTACTTACTTGCTAAATTTTAAAACAGAAACTAAGAAAAGCGCATTAAAAAAAAACAAAAAAAAATTTTTTTTTTCATTTGTAGTGTAAAAAATAAAATTCACAGTGGTGATCAAATACCGCAAAAAGAAAGCTATTATTGTGTGAAAAAAATTATAAAAGTTTAATTTGGGTACACTGTTGCATGACCGCGCAATTCTCATTCAAAGTGTGAGAACGCTGAAAGCTGAAAATTGGTCAGGGAAGGAGGGGGGTGAAAGTGTCCAGTATTGAGGTGGTTAATGCAGAACTCTGGGAATAAATGTTTTCCATGTCCTGGTTGCTGATCTCCTACCTTTACCAACCATGCCATCCATCTTCTTCTGAGTGCTGTAGTTCCTCTGTAGCAGCCTGATTATTTTGCAGAAAACCTGTTAATCCCCAGTGCTTTCCTGTTCACAAGACTGCTGGCTGCTATTCCTCTTAAACCCTCAGCCAGCAAACCTGGTACTTTTCCCTAGTAGTTCTCTAAAGCAAGCAGGGACTTGTACATCTGTCCCTGCTTGTTGTAGTGGGAGGAAGAAGTCTCATAGACCCCGGTCTGTATCGCCCATGGAGGTGGTGTCCTCCTCTGCTCACTGCCAGCACCGCCTCCAATCCCCCCCCACCCCTCCCGCCATCTCTCAGTGCATATCGGGGATCGTTAACAGACATCAGCCAGATAATAGAGCGGGTATCTCTGGCTGTGACAAATCTTGTATGTGAAACCGCAACGTCCCAAAATCAGTGTGTTACATACAAGATCTGTCACAGCCGGAGATCCCCGCTCTATCATCTGGCTGATGTCTGTTAACGATCACCACTGCACATATGGACACTGATGGGCACAGATGAGACTGCACCAACGAGACTGCACCGATGGGCACAGATGAGACCACACCAATGGGCACAGATAGGTGGCACAGATAGGTGACACTCATGGGCACAGATAGGTGGCACGAATGGGAACAGATGAGGCAGCACTTATGGGCACAGATAGGCAGCACTGAAAAAGGCAGCACTGATGGGGCTGCACTAATGAGGCAGCACTGATAAGCTCCACTGAGGTGGCACTGATGAGGCTGCACTGACGGTCACTGATAAGGTACACTGTGGCGGCACTAATAAAGATGCACTAAGGCAGCACTGATATTCTGCACTGATGGGTATTGATAAACTGCACTGATGGGCACCGAGGTGGCACTGATGGGGCTGCACTTATGGGCACTTATAAACTGCACTGATGCAGCACAGATGAGGCTGCACTGATAAGACTACATTGGACGAGGCTACACTTATGGGCAGTGATGAGGTTGAACTTATGAGCACTGATAGGCTGCACTAATAAGCAGTGGACACTGCCGAATATCTGTAGGAGGGGTTACCACCATCCCTGCAAAGTTTGCAGTTATTTTGTATGTCTTATTCTCAGTTTGATGTGTATTATATGCAACGTTACATATCACAGAGACCGGTATTGTGGCGATATTAAAGCTTATTGAGATTTCCATACATAACTTGGAGGGGACAGGGAGGAGGCGGGAAGAGTGCCGTACACACAGGATTATTTTCTGTTTAAACGGCAGCCTCTGTAATAAGAAGTCCCGTCTCCGTTGCTGCCATTGGACGACTGTTTAGTACTCACCAGGCCCGGACTGGCCATCGGGCAAACCGGGGCGCGACCACCAAGATGCCGACAGGCTGCAAGCCGCGCCGCTCATCTAGCCTCTCCGCGGCCGCCCGGGTGGACGTAAACACAGAGGGGGAGGAGCTAGATGAGAAGCCTTCGGCCTCTCCACGGCCGGGGGGGTGTGACTGCGAGGGGGAGGAGCCAGAGCCGACACCTGCTGGCTGCTGCTACAACACCGGACCGAATTAAAAACTAAAATAAGCTGCACTTGATTTTGGTCCCTCCCTAAAAAGCGACTACAAACCAGATTCGTATAAAAGGCAACTTCCTCTTCCACTGACTTTGGACACGTTTTTTTCTTTCCCTTTTCCTTCTTTTTTTTTGGTCAAGATGGCATAAGAGCTACCTGGGGGGGGGGGAGAGATGGGACTGGGGGGGGGAGAGATGGGACTGGGTGGGGGGGAGATAGGATAATTTAGTATATATATAGCACGACCACGGTCGGCGATTGCTGTTTTTCCTGTTGTATGTAACACGCATCATTTGTATGGGTGTGCGAGAATTTTTGTAATACACTGTATTTTGGAAAGAAAAATAACAAAATAAAAATATTAAATTGGAAAAAAAAAAAACCAAGGTGCATAAAAACCTTACCAATCCCCCAAGTCGCCCCATTGTGGCAGCAATGGAGAGCATCATTACTGGTTTTACGTTATACGTTGATTAATTTCTTCCACCTCTCACTCACACTACAATCCTACATAAGAGATGGTATACACCTATTGTAACTTCTCTCCTACTACACATGAGAAGAATCTCATCTCTGGGTATCCCTCGATGTACAGTCATTCTACCCCTCTATACCTCATGATGTTGGACTACGAGCCATACACAACTTTTTTGTGAGGACTCCATGCTCAATCCCAGACAGGACTCTTTCATCTTGGAAGCCATCTCCTGTTAATCTTCCAACATTTGGCAGGTTAACCCCTTCTCTTTCAACATCGTGTTCTATGGAAGGTACATCAATGACATCATCATTATTTGGGATGCTAGCCCATCTATGGTGCAGGATTTTGTCTCACATTGCGACTCAAACAATATGGGTCTTTCTTTCACTTCTGTCATCGACAAAGACCGCTTAGCCTTTCTTGATCAAGAATTGTATAAACTTAGGTAACAAAATACATGCTCAAAATTATACTAAACCGACAGCAGGCAATTCATTTCGCCACTATGTAAGTTGCCACCACCCTCGGTGGCTTAATAACATTCCTAAGAGCCAATTTTGCCAACTGTAAAGCAACTCTACTCGAGTCTCTGACTATCAAAATCATAGTACAACTCTTAAAGCCAAATTTCATGAAAAAGGCTTTCCAACAGATATTGTTGAAGCAGCATACTCCCAAACTGATACCAACAGTATTTGATTCATTATCCAGTTTCATTCTAGCTACCGACAGATGGAACACATTATCAAAAAACATTGGCCATTATTACAACAGGATCACCTTCTTTCAGTCCTTACTGACAAACCGTGGTTTGTATATAAAAAGCTTCCAATATCAAAAGCAAAATGGCTCCAAGTAAATTAAAACGTAAATCCCCCCCCCGGTAGCTTCATCTCTACTTTTCTGCCCTAACTGGGATGTTCCAGTGTCGCAAGCCTCTATAAGACCTAATTTCGTCCAACACAGACAGAAAGAATTCCAGGTAAAAGGGAAAACATACCCTGCTTCACATGCCCCCATGGCCTCTTTTATGTAGGGCGTACTATTAGAACATTACGTAAACGTTTTGGTGAGAATCGTTGTTTCATAACAGAGGGCCTGAACATTTTTTGTTAAATCATAAAAAGTCTACGGCTGGTTACCTGCCTAGCTGTATTCCCGAGTCTGGCTCAGGATGAAATTTCAGTACCATTAGCGGTATCACCGAGCCAGACTCGGGATCGCATTGCAGGATCCAGGCAAAGTTACTTACCTTGTCCCCTGGATCCTGCAATATCTCCCCGCTGTGTGAGCGAGCTGTCTCCTCGCTCGATTCACACAGTGCCTGAGTCCCGCCGAGCTCCGTTCCCTGCGACGTTGCGACGTACGGGGCGGAGTTCGGCGCCAAATTCAAAAAAGTAAAACACACAATACATACAGTATATTGTAATCTTACAGATTACAGTACTGTATAAAATAATTACACATCCCCTTTGTCCCTAGTGGTCTGTCCAGTGTCCTGCATGCACTTTTATATAATAAAGACTGTTTTTTCTGCCTGGAAACTGTAGATTGCCCATAGCAACCAAAAAGGTCGGTTTAGAGCAGCTAGAAAACAGCGATAATAAATTAGAATCACTAGCAGAATTGAGCGATAGCGATTTGTGGGGCAATTCATCTTCAGACACTGAAAGTAATGACAGCGACAATTCTGCAACTAAGCAAATTTCAGTGTATTTGATTACATTGGGGCAGATTCAGGTAACGCTGCGCACTTCTTACGGAGGCGCAGCGTCCAGTTTTTGCCCTGCGCCCCCGCAAATTATTTGCGCTACGCTTCATTCACGAAGCAGTAGCCACGTAATTTGCGTGGGCGCTCCTCAAAAATGCCCGGCGTAAGGGCGCATAATTTAAATGATCCCGTAGGGGGCGTGGATCATTTAAATTAGGCGCATTCCCGCGCCGAACGTAGTGCGCATGCTCCGTCGGGAAACTTTTCGCAAGGACGTCATTTGCTTCAAAGTGAACGTGAATGGCGTCCAGCGCCATTCACGATTCACTTACGCAAACTACGTAAAATTTTAACTTTGCGACGCAGGAACGACGGGTATACGTAGCATTGGCTGCCCCTGCTATTAGCAGGAGCAGCCTTACGCGAAACCCGACGTACGCAAACGATGTAAACTGCGTACGCAGGGCTCGCGTAGGGTTGTGAATCGGCGTTAGTATGCAATTTGCATACTATACGCTGACCACAACGGGAACGCCCCCTAGCGGCCAACGTAAGAATGCAGCCTACGATATGACTGGCATAAGAGCCTTATGCTAGTCATATCTTAGGCTGCCGTCGGCGTAACGAGGTTCCTGAATCAGGAGCATTTGAAACGCCGGCGCAAGTAAGCAATTGCGCTGCGTAACTATGGTTACGCAGACGCAATTGCTTCTTGAATCTGGGCCATTATTGATAAATTTTTATTATTATTATATTATTATTTGTTATAATTATTTATTATTACTATAATTTATGATTTTGTGTTTCTAACGTTATCATACCCGGGATGTCTACTAGACTCTTGTTTGGACAGATTTTGGTGGGTTAATTCCTAAGAATTACAGGCCTACAATATAAAAGGCCAAATTTCCATACAAAATAATAGTACCGCTTTCAGCACCTAAAATTTGACATAATCATACCGCTAGGGAGGTTAAAGGTATGGGTTGAGGTCATGCCCAGAGATCTCCCCCCTGCTGAATGATTCCAGAAACTGTGCAATAGGGAGATGTACTGGATTTATTCCCTTGATGTTTTAACACCTGGTGGGATCAATGAGGATTTCGATGTAAACACGTTATTTTAATTAATACTTTTTATACCATTACAATATCCCTATGCTCCCAATGTAATATGCTAATATATACATAATAAGCTAATACTGGAATTCTTTTATATTTTTTATATGGTATTGCTGAAATATGCCATGTAGCATCCCCACCGTTACCGGTTACCTAGTGTACCCTCCCACGTTCTCTCCATTTCCCAAAGATTCATGGGAAATGTGGTTTGATTATGGTGTAGAGAGAGAGGGGAGAGGATATGATGTAATCCCTGTTCTAACATCTTATCCTTGGCAGAATAGATGCCAAGGATACAGAGAGGACTTCCTGAAAATTCAATTAGACTTTTCTCGTCAATGGTAAGGAATTTCACAAATGTAGTAACTGTTTAGTATTTTGTGTAGGGGTGTACTAATGGGGGATTCTTTGCCAATCTCGTTCTGTTTTAAGGTTTCTTGGCTGTCTCTTGGCAAACTCAAAGTTTCAGCTCCCTCCATACATGACCTTAATGTGACAAGACCACTCCATGAACTTATTGTGCTTCTTTTTGACCCATTCACAAACTCATCTTCAGTGTTCTGGCTGAGAGAAGAAGGTTCTCATCCAAGATTTTACAATACATGGCCCCATCCATTGGCCCCTCAATGCGGCAAAGACGGCCTGTACCTTTAGAGTACTTTAAGGTCCAGTACACACGAGAGGATCGATCCGCTGAAATTTATCCGCGGACCGGTTTCAGCGGATAGATCCGCTGGTGTGTACGATCCAGCGGATACAGACTCACCGGATCAATCCGTCCTAATCCATCCCTCGCATGCGTCGTAATGATTCGACGCATGCGTGGAAGTCCTTATATTACAGCGTCGCGCACATCGCCGCGTCATCATCGCGGCGACGGCGCGACACGTCACCGCGGAGGGAATTCCGCGTGGATTTTGATCTCATGGTTAGTACAACCATGAGATCAAAATCCCCCAGAGGATTTATCCGCGGAAACGGTCCTCCGGACCGTTTCCGCGGATCAATCCTCTCGTGTGTACTAGGTCTAAGGGTTTCAAGACAGTTTCTGATTTTGAATTGCAAGCCTTGGAGCCATCATCCGTATCTGTCCTTCACTACTAGTTTTGCCACTGATCTATAGAAAGCATGTACGTGCCAGCTGTTGGAACTCTTAATAAACTCTTGTCTGTTCCAGGTCAATGCCTCACCTAATATAGGAAGAATAGGGACTACTGCTATGGAGCAGGCACTTTTAAAAATAGGCCAGCCATAATACCTCATATTTTTCTCCGAAAGGTTCCTTTTTAAAAAATGGCAATGAGTCTTGGGGCTTATAAAGTGGCTCCTCAGAATTTATTTACTTGAAAACAGTTAGTTGAATTTGCCTGGATCCACTGATCACTAGCATCAGTCCCAAATCTGCTGATGAATAGAACTTGTCCAGAATCTGCTGATTAATTGACCCGCTTCCTGAGTGTTAAGGATTAGCTGTCCTGTACAAGAACTGAGCACTCACCACATTTAAGAATGATTTATTTTATACTCCTGTTAGAAAGCTAGCTTTTCATATATCTGTGAATTAACGTTGATGTAACAGAGTGTAAACTGTTTTACACTTATTAACTCATTAGGTTTCATCAACTGTATATAGCATTGTGTATACAAAACATTTAGATGTTAATTTAGATTTAGTGTTATGCTGGGTCTCTGTATGAAGTAGAAAGGAACCATGCAATTTCCCTTTCTAAATCAAATTAAAGGCATATAATGCCTTATAATAAAAACTGTGGCATCTGTAAAATTCAGAAAATATATAATTATTGCACTTGTTTAGGGAAAAAAAAAATTGTACAACGTCTCTACCTAACTGCAAAAAAAGCTATGCCCTATGCAAAAAACAAACCAACAACAGAACAAAAACGACAGAAGAATATCTCTGCACATATTTCTACGTTTAATCTCTTTTAGTCACGGTTCACACTTGTGAGATGCGGGAACCAGCGGGCTTCCTGTGCGAGTTCCCGCATCACATCTGACTTACAGGCAGTTCACACTGACATTTGCGATACGCTGTGGGTGTCAAAATAAAGCTACTGACACCCCTAAATCGGTTCACAGAACACAATGCAAACTGTGGAATCGGCTCGCATGGGTCTGAACACCCATGCCAATCCGGTTACAATGAGGACCAAAAAAAGGGTCCTTCACCATTTTGGTGCGAATGCGATGTGATTTCAGTGCATAGCCAGGCTTACATGCTCTTAGAAAAATACACAGAGCTAAGGCTACGAGTAACCTGTTGTGTGCTGGAGGGAGGGGGGGTGGACCATCTCCCTGCTGGCTGTAGCGCCCAGAAAAACGGTCAGAAGTGACTCATGAGTGAGTGAGTGAGTGAGTGAGTGACTTGTATAGCGCAGCAAATGCGAACTTAATCGCCTCAAGGCACTTGGAATCCAGCCTCGTACCGGTCTTTCAGAAGAGGTGGGTCTTTAGTTTTTTCCTAAATGCCCGATGGTTTTCCTCTAAGCGGATGGTGATGGGTAGAGCATTCCAGAGTCGTGGTCCTTGGACCGAAAATCTTCGTTCTCCCTTCGATTTGTAGCGGGATTTAGGAATTTGGAGAAGGTGACTGGAGAACGCGCTTGGTGACGTACGGTTTTATTTTCTCGCTTAAGTATTGGGGAGCCTTCCCCTGTATATATTTGTGGGCGAGGCAGAGTGTCTTGAACGTCACCCTGTCCTGTACGGACAGCCAGTGGAGGGACCTCAAGACTGGGGAGACCGATTACCACGGCTTTTTACCTGTTACCAGTCTGGCTGCCGTGTTCTGGACGACTTGTAGACGTGCCATCTGGTATTTCGGTAGTCCTAAGTAGAGGGAGTTTGCGTAGTCGAGTCGTGAGTTGATGATTGTTCCAACCACTACCGCTGTGTCCTCTTTCGGGATGAAGGGGATGAGTCTACGTAGCATGCGGAGCAGATGATGAGAACCGCTGACGCATGTCAACAGGGAGAGGACAGATAGGAGAGGAACCACACTTGGTGCTTTGGATGTAGGCTAGTACTCAATATAGCAGGATGTGCTTTGTTCGTTTTTCATGTCTAAGGTTTTTACGACGACTTTAAGTGCTTACTGGATTTCTGGGAGACCAACACGTTTTCTGTTCAGCATTTGTAAAAAAACAAAACATGGAAAAATGTGCATGTATTTCAAATATGTACTAAATATATTTTTTATTTTTATTTGTCACAGAGAACCAATTCACCCATTTGTCAGGAAGCCCTGTTGTGGACTAGTTTGTAATGCAGCAGAAGTACTGTATTCATAAACACACCTACTGCGGGGTCATTGTGATCTTTCACATACAGAAAACCTGATGTACTGTCAATACTAAAGTGTTTCTTACAGCCATCAGATTGAATCTTATGGTCTGAAAATCACTTAATTTACAGACTAACATATGCTGTCCATGTCCAATGGAATGTCCTGCCATGAAGGGGGTTAGAAACAGACAAACACACTATTTTCTATTATTGCTGCAAAGAGTCTCGACAGTTTTTCTGGAAATTTTGTCAAGCTATGCAATATAATACCAACTTTTTTTTTACCTTAATGCATTCTCTCTCCAATACCATGCCTTCCTCCCAGGAATCCCCAAACACTTCTAGGCTTCTGCTGCTGTCAGTTAAAGTGGGGGGGGGGGGGGGGGGACATGGCTGAGCCACGCTGTGAGTCTAGGGATGCACACAGCCTGGGTCAGGAGTGTTCCTGCACGACTGCCCCCTCAGCTTGATGAGGGGGCACTCAGAGAAGAGGAGGAGCCAAAAGCTCTGATGGGAGACTCGAGAAGATGAAGTAAGCCACAACTCACAGCTAACAGCGAAGTATAATATGTTGTTATTTTAATGCATATAAAAAAAGAAAGAGCCTTTTTTACAAACACTTCAAACATCACACTAAAGCTGTGTTTGTATGGTTTAATCTGGAGTACTTCTGACCTACCATTTAGCTCATGAGGTTTAGAGAACCTAACAAACCTTCCTTGCTTACATGATATAAGCATTACAAGCAAGTTCTGAAATAGCCCTTACCTAATGTGTATCTATTATAATATAAGGTTACTGAAAATGATCCATCTTAGCCACATATGCATACACATTAGAACACAATAATATGCAAGCTTATTCAAACAAGACAGAAATAAATGAACACTCCCCCCCCCCTTTTTGCCACTAATCATAATTTATCTGTAAATATAAATATTCTAAATTAATAAATGCATACTGCAGATTTTTACTGCTACTTACAAACTGTTTTAATGTGTTACTAAACCCAGGACCCTGTATTTACTATATCTGGTCTCCCACAGTACGCAGAACATGGAAATGCAATTATTTTAGTAACTATAAGCTGCCAAATACCTTTTCTCAGCAGAATATAGCAGTCGTGTGGACTTCTACCCTGTTTCCCCAAAAATAAGACCTACTTACAGTTTTGCCTCTTGCCGAAATATAAGGCACCCCCCGAACATAAGACCTCCCCGATAATAGAGCCTCCCCCGAACATAAGGCATCCCGATAAATAAGGCTCACCGAAGCTCACTATTGGCCGCAGCGCAAATGGAGCAGACAGGAAGGGCGTGGTCTCTTTTCATCAGAGAGCCCGCACCGCCACCAGGACAAGCTGCCGCCTGCTGCTCGCTCTGCCCTGACGGAGTCTGACCGACTCACAACTAGACAGTGAGTAGCGCGGAGCAGCAGTTGGGCAAATATGTGGACACACAGGGGTGACTGAGGTAGGGGGGAAATGTCTGATAAAGGGGTGGGGGGATGTCTGGTGAAGGTGTCCACTGGCACAGGGGTGGGGGGAGGGGGATCACTTAAAATGACACAGGAGGATCAGAGGGGGGAATCAAAATGACACAGGAGGATCAGAAATAAGACATCCCGTGAAAATAAGACCTAGCGCATCTTTGGGAGCAAAAATTAATATGACACTGTCTTATTTTCAGGGAAACAGGGTAGCAGTGTCCAGCAGAGCACTGGTTACAACCTTGAAGTAGGAGTTTTCATTCTCCTCTTGCTGCATGACCCCTGACCCTCTGTCTGGAAAGTGCCAATTGTCCCTGTACTGATCACATACACACTCCCCCAAAAAAAGAAAAGAAAAACTCTCTAGCAATACACACCAAACTGAGAATGTGCAGAGTGCCCCTAATGCTCTGTATTATCAGAGTCGGATTGAGGACAGTAGAAGTAGGGGAGGATCAGATAAGACAAATTCAAACAGCCTTTTTACACGATGCAGAGGATAAACCCCTTAGGAACCAAAATGAGTGTAACAAGATTGCTTTACTGCATATACAGATTTACACTACTGTTGTGGGTTTAGTAACACTTTAATGTCGCGTACACACGGTCGTTTTTCAGCATGAAAAAAAAGACGACGTTTTTCAGCATGTCCAAAAAACGACGTTTTTCCAACTTCATCATTAAAAACGATGTTGCCCACACACCATCGTTTTTCAAAAATGATGAATAAAGCGCAGTGAGGTACACCACGTACGACGGCACTCTAAAGGGGAAGTTCTATTCGCCTTTGGGCTGCTTTTAGCCGATTCATTGTTGGTAAAAGACGATTCGCGCTTTTTTGTCTGTTACAGCGTGATGAATGTGCTTACTCCATTATGAATGGTAGTTTTACCTGAACGAGCGCTCCCGTCTCATAACTTGCTTCTGGGCATGCGCGGGTTTAAAACTTCGTTTTTGCCCACACACGATCATTTTTAACAACACGAAAAACGACATTTTAACAAAACGACGTGAAAAAATGCAGCATGTTCAAAAAAAAAATGTGGTCGTTTTTCAGAACACGATCATTTTAAATTACGTTTTTAAAAACGTCGTTTTTTTTTTCATGCCGAAAAACGACCGTGTGTACGCGGCATAAGGGTCTTTTCACATGGCCCTTCAGTTCAAATTCCCCTATTGGTTTTTCAGAAGAATCTGAATAGAAGCTACATTTATGTCTATAAGCAGGTGGTTGTAACCAGAAGTGTGTTTGTTTATATCTGACTACCTCAGAGTCTGTCTAGGCAGACAAAAAATGGAATTGCTTTTCAAAACTGTATCTCGACTATAAACCTGATGGATCTGAGGTAGTAGGATGTAAATGTCCATTTACATCCACCGGCCCAGGGACCTAACATGGGTGCCTTAATGTCCAGGCAGAACAACTGAATGGACTTGGATTTCACAAAGGCGACTTCTATACAAACTGGCTCCAATATCGGATCTGTTGGCCAGTATGAAGGGGGCCTTGCTGATTAGGTCAGATAGTGAGTAGTAATTTTAAATTAAACCTTACAGAATAAAATCCTTTACATACCACACTATCACCAGTATCTGGAATCGGTACAGTTTTCATAATCACATCCATGGTAGTGGTCTGAAAGAAAGTAAAAAAAAAAAAAAAACATATTTAGCCCTTTACATACATTTGCCACTGTAGGTCCCGTTAATAAAACAGCAGAATGGACTTCATAGCAGCAACAATAACATAGCTTTAGAAAGGACATTGCGTTAGAAAGGAGAAAAATGTGGTAGTAAGGAGGAATCTGCCAACTACAGGCTAGTGAGTTTAACCACCGAGCACTCTCACCCCATTCCTGCCCAAGCCAATTTTCAGTGCTGTCATACTTTGAATGACAATTGCATGGTCATGCAACACTTTACCCATATGAATTTTTTTATAAATTTGTTGAGACAGATAGAGCTTTCTTTTGGTGGTATTTAATTAACACTGGGTTTTTTATTTTTTGCTAAACAAATAAAAAAAAAAATACTGAAAATGTATAAAAAAAAGTTGTTCTTAGTTCCGGATATAAAGTTTTGCAAATAATAGGATTTTTTGTACTCACCGTAAAATCCTTTTCTCTGACGTCCATGGACAGACACAGCTCCTTAAATCTTAATAATTGGTCAGGCAGCAAATACCAGCGGTTGATCTACCTTGAATACAGAATGTCTGTGTCCAGGGACGAGCATCTGCAGGTAATCACTGTATGTCCGATTACATGCAAATGGCTGTAAATAGCTGAAAGCGCTGTCAGCCTTCCATTGTTTTGAATAGGTCTTCCCACCCACAGTTAGTCACAAGGAACTTGCTGAGTCTCCCATGGCTAATCACAAAAGACCCCATTACTAAATATCTAAATGGGGGAATCAGGACTTTTTCCTGCCAGTGACCCCTCTAGTGATGCACCCCACAATACTACTCTTTCTGCCCTCCATGCTGCTTTGGGTCCAGAAAATTATGCATGTTACATTTATTTATTACAGGTACTTGTATAGCAACGTCAATTTACGTAGTGCTTTATAATAGGGTTGTCCCGATACCATTTTTTTAAGACCGTGTACAAGTACAGATACTTTTTTTCAAGTACTCGCCAATACCGATACTTTTTTTTATGTCATGTGATGTTTTCAAACCACAATACAGACTGTTCCCTACATTGGTGATCAGTGGGAAGAATGTTCCTTACATTGGCAGTCAGTGGGAAGAATGCCTGCCTTACAGATAGCGAATACATTCATTGGGGGTCACTATTTTATTATCTGTGAGTTGGAAACAAAAACATGTGATCACTGCTGAAGAAACCCCAGGCAACCTCTTGAGGAACCTGTCATTTTTCACATAAACTTAATAGAGATTGGATTTTGGACCCCAAACCAAAAACCAAACAAAAAGAGGGTTTTTTGGGTAATTGGACTATTGTGGTACGATAAACAATTATAAAAAATGCAAGTGTAAAGGAATGTATACATTTTATTAACACAAACAATAAGATACAAACAAAGATGCAATTTAAAATAGTGACAAAGTTGCATCTTTGTTTGTATTTTATTGTTTGTGTTAATAAAATGTATACATTCCTTTACACATGCATTTTTTATAATTGTTTATCGTACCGCAATAGTCCAATTGCCCAAAAACCCCTCTTTGTTTGGTTTTTGGTTTGGGGTCCAAAATCCAATCTCTATTCAATTCTGATTCCTGGATGATGGTTCTTTTAACTAATTTTATACTATATGTATTTTTTTTAGAGTCCAATTCTTTTTCACATAAACTTAGTTAAAAAAAGACTGGTTTACTGATTATTAAGCACTACAGTAGTTCCAATAAAGAAGAGCTGTCAGCAGGTGGCACTGCAGTTCAGTTGATTCCAGGGAAGAAGTTGATATTGCACTCTCTCTCTCTCTCTCTCTCTCTCTCTCTGAGCTCATATCCTGCCCTCCTAACAGTTCTTAAAGGGGAGTTCCAGCCATTTGTATGTTTATTAAAAGTCAGCAGCAACAAAAAGTGTAGCTGCTGGCTTTTAATAAACAGGCACTTACCTGCTCCAGCGCTCCAGCGATGCGCCGGCCGGGGCTCCGCTCCTCTCCCCCCCTCCCCGGCCGGCGTCTTCATCTTCAGTGTGGGCACCGGGCCGTGACAGCTTTCGGCTTCACGGCCGGGCACCCACTGCGCATGCGCGAGCGGCGCGGCACTGCGCATGCCAGGAGATAGGACCTGTGACGTGTCCTAGGCGATCGCCTACAGCAGCCACTTCCTGAAGGCGACTAAGCTTAGTCGCCTACAGGAAGGAGGAAGTGGGACAGGAAGTCCCACTCGTGCTGAAGCCCCCACTCCCCCCCCAAAAAAATTACATGCCAAATGTGGCATGTAAGGGGGAGAGGAGTGGGTTAAGAGGAAGTTCCAAATTTGGGTGGAACTCCTCTTTAATTTTTCACCAGAGAAAGGCAGGACCTCTCCTCCCCATGGGCCGTTCTCAGTGCTGATGAAAACTCCCTCCCTCCCAGCATCGAGTCACCTATTGAACAGCAGAACAAATGCTGCAAGTTTTCAGGATGATGAGAAAGACATTTAATTTCACAGTTCAGCAGTTTACTTACATGCTGAGGACTCGCTCTCCGCCCGCTCTGCTCTGCTCTCCGCCCGCTGACGCTGACTCTGCCCATCCAAGGTATCGGCTAGGCATCGGGAGCATTTGTGCGAGTACAAGTACTTCCGCAAATGCTCGGTATCGGTACAACCCTACTTTATATAATTATATATATATATATATATATATATATATATATTACACACATACATACATACATACATACACACACATACATAATGTAACATTTACATCAGTTCTTGCCCTCAAGGAGCTTACAGTCTAAAGTCCTTAACTCATATTCATACATACACATACTAGGTTAAGTTTAGACAGGAGTCATTTAACTAACCTGCATGCCTTTGGAGTGTGGGAGGAAAGCGGAGTACACGGAGGAAACTCACTCAGGTACAAGGAGAATATGCAAACTCCAGGCAGGTAGTGCCGTGGTTGGGATTCAAATTGATGACTTTAGTGCTGCTAGGCAGAAGTTCCAACCACTTAGCCACTGTAAATGAGCATTGATCTTTTTTTAGAAGTAATTCCACGCATTTTACTACCACAGATGTTAATAACCTCAGACCCGTGCTATAGCTGAAAGACGGCTACAGCATGGCTCTCTTGTTCTGGGAGGGCGTCCTTAGATGTCCCCCCAGAAGCATGCCCCCCCCCCCCCCCCGTGCACCCTGGGACACGCTTTGTGGTCGCTGTGTCCTTTGAACCCAACTAACCACAAATCGCGGTATAGGGCCAATCACAGTGGCTCTTTACCATGTGATTAGCTGTGTTCAGTCACAGTTGATCACTTGTAAACAAACGTGCCAGTTATTGGCATTCCTTTTCTCATGCACTGTCACAGCATGAGGAGAGAAGAGCCAGTAACAGGCAAGTGTGACAGGGGACATTTACTCCAATAATCGGGGCACTCAGTGCCTCTTTATCAGTGCAGCCTCATCAGCACACATCAGCGAAGAAGAAAAATAACTTTTCTCTTATCGTCCATGGACGGACACAGCTCCTTAAATCTTGACAAGTGGGACGTCCCCAAGAAATGTTATTTTCTTTTCTTTGAGGAGAGCCTTTCCTATAAAAAGGGGGGCTTCTCCTGTAGGGGTGGACCCTCCAGTTCCCAGGGTGTACACCCACTCTCCCAATTGCGGGAACCCCTGCTTGTATGGATCTAACTGATTGGAGATCCGAAGCATTGACCCGTTTCATGTTTACCATGCTGGGGTCTGCCTTGCGGCCTATTGTGGCCCCTATTCTGGGAACTCAGTTACTCACTGAGTGAGCATTTTGTACCAGACTGTGGAGGAGCGTCGGCTCTCTCCCAAAGTTTTTAGGCTAGCGGACCAGCTGGTCCAGGACCTTGTATAAGTCTGGGATGCTTCACTGGATGCCGCTCCCTTGATATCTAGGGCTTCTGTTTCAGAGATGGTTTAAGCCGCTTCCTCTGGTTGGAATGCTGATCTGCTGACCAGGCCTCTAACATATGCCTTGGTGGATTTACCCTTCAGGGTGGGAGGCCCTTTGGGTCCTCGCTGGATGACATTATCAAAGATGTCACTGGAAGGAAGAGCTCTCTCCTCCCTCAGTCCTCCAGGGGGAAGGTGCCCCGCCGTCGGCCGGGTCCTTACTTTCCCACGCCAAAGCGGTATTTTCGTCAGTCAGGGTACACAGGCAAACCCTCCCAGGCTCAGATGGGGGACTAAAACGCCCCTAGGTGCGTAAGCTGATCACACCAGCTACCAAACCCGCCAATGTATGTAGCCTTCCTCCACCCGTCTCTCTGGGGTGGGAGGTCAGCTTTGCAGGTTCACAGCTTGGTGCACCTCCCTGCTCACTGACCAGTTGGTCTGCGAGGGGGTCTCTTCGGAGTACAAGATAGGGTTCCTTCCTATCCACCGAACAGGTTTTTTCCCTCGTGTCTACCTCTTCTTCTGGCTCGTCGGTCTGCCCTGGGGCAGTGTGGGACTTGCCAGGTTGCAGGGGGAAGTTTACCTGTCCTGCAGGACGAGAGGTTTGAGGGTTTCTATTTGAATCTGTTCTTGGCAAAGATGAAACAATCTTGGGCCTCAAGCCCTACATGCCCTTGTGAACGTTGGGTAGTTGCACATGGAATTCAGGTGGTAGCTGTGCTCCATCCGGGGGACTTTCCGGCGTTCCTTGGACATCAAGGACACATACATGCATGTCCCATTTTGTGCAAGTCACAGAGTTTTCTGTGCTTTGCGATGGTGGAGGAGCACTGTCAGTTTGTGGCCCTTCCTTTTGATCTGGCATCAGCACCAAGAGTTTTCACAAGGGAGCTTGCACTTATCCTAGCTTCACTGGGCCTGCAAGGCTTTGCCATTGTAGCTACTAAGTCGACCTTTTTCTGAGAGCAGTTTCTGGCTCAGAATTGGTGGCTATGGCTGTAGCCATTCAGACCCTCCGAGAATTCGAGTGGATGTTAAACAGTTTGGAGTCAGTCCTGGTTCCGAATCAGCGTTTGGAGTACCTAGGGTTGACCCAGGCTCCTCGCTGGCGAAGATTTTTCTTCCCCTGGGGAAATTGCAGACTCTTCAGTCTGCAGTGAAGGTGTTGGCATCACGCAATCGGTCATCTCCCCGTTTTGCATGCGTGTCCTGGGCCTGTTAGTAGCCTCCTTCGAGGCGGTGCCGTATGCCCAGCTCCACACTTGTGCCTTCCTGAGGGAAATGCTGTCCAAGTGGTACAGTTGTACAGAAGTTATTTTTCTTCTTCGCTGATGTGTGCTGATGAGGCTGCACTGATAAGCAGGCACTGAGTGCCCTGATTATTGGAGTAAATGTCCCCTGTCACACTTGCCTGTTACTGGCTCTTCTCTCCTCATGCTGTGACAGTGCATGAGAAAAGGAATGCCAATAACTAGCACGTTTGTTTACAAGTGATCAACTGTGACTGGACACAGCTAATCACATGGTAAAGAGCCACGGTGATTGGCCCTATACCGCGATCTGTGGTTAGTTGTGTTCAAAGAACACAGCGACCACAAAGCGTGTCCCAGGGTGCACGGGGGGGGGGGCGTGGTTCTGGGGGGACATCTAAGGACGCCCTCCCAGAACAAGAGAGCCACGCTGTAGCCGTCTTTCAGCTATAGCACGGGTCTGAGGTTATTAACATCTGTGGTAGTAAAATGCGTGGAATTACTTCTAAAAAAAGTCCGGTTTTATATTAATTTTGGCAACAAAAGACACAGTAGGGCTTATTTTCGGGGTAGGTCTTACCATGTAATGTGTTGTCTTCTCTCCCCCTCTCCCTCCCTGCCTGTCAGGAATCCCCAGTGTGAACTGAGTCTTGTAAAATCCTATAATCCACTCTATTACAGTATTATATAATATACAATGTGTGCGTTTCTGTAATATAATTGTGCCAAATACCTTTGTTATAACGCCCCTCTGCGCTTCTGTGACCCGCTGGAGCTCTCCTCCCCGCAATTATATTACAGAAACACACACACTGTACATTATATACTCCTGTAACAGAGTGGATTATAGGACTTTACAAGCATGTTAAACTAGGGCTCATTTTCGGGGTAGGGTTTATATTGCAACCCTCCTGGAAAATAACGCTAGGTCTTATTTTCGGGGTAGGTCTTATTTTCGGGGAAACACAGTATTTGTGAATAGGGTCTTTACAGATTAGCCAAGGGAGAGTTAGCAAGTTCCCTGTGATTAACTGTGGGTGGGAAGACCTATTCAAAACAATGGGAGGCTGACAGCGCTTTAAGATATTTACAGCCGTTTGCATATAATCGAACATACAGCGATTACCTACAGATGCTCGTCCCTGGACACAGACCGCTGGTATTTGCTGCCTGACCAATTACATGTGGAAGGCCACGAATAGCTGCTGTGTGAATGGGGCCTCAAACCTCAATTAGAATTCTATATCTAGTTCTGGAGACCTTACTTACAAAAAGATAATATAGACTTAGTCCAGAGATGGCCAACAAAAATGGAGACCAGTCTGAGGGATAAAACATATCAGTCAAAAGTATATCAAGACAGATTGCAGAAAATTTAGGAAGTATCATTATAGTTTAAAAATCTTTGTTAAATCCCCTAAGGGACCAAGAAAATAGCAGCTGTAACTTTCTAATTTTATAAATCCTGGATGCCATGATGTGTGTGGGAATAAAAATGAGGAGAGTGAAACGTACCACCTTCCAGTCATGTGGTGGTGGGTTCCAAATTGAACATGGCTAATAAAGTGGGTTTGGCTTCACAGCATATAGTGCAGTGTTGCACCTTTCCCTTTTTGTTTTTCCGTTTTCGAAAAAAATAGGGCAGACTAGTACACTGAAGAACAACCAAGAGTAAAATAAGTCATATCATTGGTATCAGTGTGAGAAAAGTAAGCCCAACTGTTGATGTCAGTGTGATAAATTAAGCCCTACATTGTTGGTGTCAGCAGTAGCATAATGATACAGATCTTCGGTGCCAGCGGCAGATAGAATAAGCATTGGCATTCAGTGGTTACTTACCTGAGATTTTCCATAGATTTGTTACCGTACTGCCACCCTGCATCTGCCAGGAATACACAGTACTGTCAGATAATCACTCCACTGCTATTCTGGATCCTGCATGACAGCCTGGGACATTAACAGTGCAGGACAGTGTCCAAAATCGCAACACTGTCCCACAAGACCCAGAACATGTGGCAACTGAGAGCGACTGTACCTACTGTATTTGTGGAAGATGTTGGGGAGGCAAAGAGTTTATCTCTTTTACAGTAAGGCTTCTCGTTTTTTTTTTCTGTTTACTCACAGGCACTTATATTTGTAGAATATGCAGAATTCTTAAGTCAGCCATACATGGATCAAAATTTGTCCGGATCAGCAGGGACTGGCCATATTTAGATCCATGTATGGGCACCCTGGTTTTACTCAAGTCAGTCGAGAAACAACCAGCCTGTTAGTGCCACCGGCTATAGATGGCAAAACAAATCATTGTGTTCTGCTGGTAAGGAGCTACAGTAGCGCTGCAGGAGGAATTCCCTCACCAACACTGACTGTGTTGATGGGGTTATCAAGCAATTTTCTTTCCTTCTATCTGTTATGTCTGTTAGGTGGGGTGGGGTGTAATTATAAAAAGAGTGTTCCTTAATGGCACATCCTTACAACTGCTTTTCAAGGTGCTGTTATAAGGTTTAATAGTGATCACAGTTACATGCTAGGCATTAAAAACATCTGTATGCACTATTAAAGGTTATTTAAAGTGAACTTATACTGAGAGACGTCTTGGTAGGTTTGTAGTTGTGCCATACTCTTTCCATTTTCAGATGATGGATTGAACAGAGCTCCGTGAGATGTTCAAAGCTTGTGTTTTTTTTTTATATAACCCAACCCTGCTTTAAACTTCTCCACAACGTTATCCATGTCCTGGCTGGTGTGTTCCTTGGCCTTAGTGATGCTGTTTGCTCTCTAACAAACCTCTGAAAGCTTCACAGAACAGCTGTATTTATACTGAGAGATTAAAGCGGAGTTCCGGCCACAATTTCACTTTTTAAATATAAATACCCCTGTAATACACAAGCTTAATGTATTCTAGTAAAGTTAGTCTGTAAACTAAGGTCCGTTTTGTTAGGTTGTTAGAGCATTTAGACACTTTATAAAATAGAAATTGACTGGGGCCATCTTAAGTGTGGGCATCATGAAGCCAGACTGTATGACTTCCTGGATTTCAGCCTTGCAGATCTCGCACATGCTCAGTGCTGCACAAGCAGTGTAATAGGTTTCAGATCAGGTTTCAGCACCTGTACTGTCCAAGTCACATGATTCTTCGAGACTGGGGAGTGCACAGACTCCTGGAAAGTTACACCCACTACATTCCCAGGAGTCTGTGCGGTGTAGGTTAGGAAGCTTAAGCACCTAGGTGCAGGAAGTGGGAAGATTAACTATTCTGCCTAGCAACAACACTTTGAAGGCATCTAAAAAAAAAAAAAAAAAATTCTTAAAGGACTAATGACATTTTTTTTTAAAACTACTGATGTAATGTTATATTTATGGGTGGAACTCCACTTTAAATTACACACAGGTGGACTCTATTCACAAATTAGGTGACTTCTAAAAGCAATTGGTTCCACTAGATTTTAGTTAGGGGGCTGAATACAAATGCACGCCACACTTTACAGATATATATATATATATATATATATATATATATATATATATATATATATATATATATATTTTTTAAATGTTGAAACCCATTTATCATTTTCCTTCCACTTCACAATTATGTGCCACTTTGTGTTGGTCTATGACATAAAATCCCAATAAAATATATTTACCTTTTTGGTTGTAACATGACAAAATGTGAAGAATTTCAAAGGGTATGAATACTTTATAGTCTTACCATAGTGTAGTTCTTCTGGAAGTGGCTTCCATCACTTCGAAACAGCTGAATCAGTGTGCTTTTCCCAACTGTTGAGTCACCTGTTTTCGAAAAACATACAATTGTCAGATCACATTATAACCTCCATATTATAAATCGGCAACATCAATACTTTTTGCTTGTAAAAAAAAGTATTTAATCACTTATTAAAAACTCCACTTGTCCCAATAACTTGACTTCAGAGCCCAGTTTGTGCTTCTTTAACCGATTGAGGACCGCCGCGCGACGATATACGTCGACAAAATGACACGGCTGGGAACAAGGGCGTACATGTACGTCCCCTTTAAGATCCCTGCCGTGGGTTGCGACCCGGTCCTCTTCTCTGTAACCGTCCCCACGGGAACAGCGGACACGATCGCCGCCGGTGTCCTGCGATCGGGTCACAGAGAGGAAGAACGGGGAGAGGTAAGTGTAAACAAACCTCTCCCCGTGCTTTCTAGTCAGACTGTCACTGATCGTCTGTTCCCTGTCATAGGGAACGACGATCAGTGACGTCACACGCCCAGCCATGCCCCCCCACAGTAAGAATCACTCCCTTAGGGCACACTTAACCCCTACAGCGCTCCCTCCTGGTTAACCCATTCACTGCCAGTGTCATTTTTACAGTAACCATTGCATTTTTATAGCACTGTTTGCTGTAAAAATGACAATGGTCTCAAAATAGTGTCAAAAGTGTCCGCCATAATGTCGCAGTCACGATAAAAAAAAAATTAAAAAAAAAAAATCGCTGATCTCCGCCATTACTAGAATTTTTTTTTATAAAAATGCAATAAAACTATCTCCTATTTGGTAGACACTATACATTTTGCGCAAACCAATCAAACGCTTATTGCGATTTTTTTTTACCAAAAATATGTAGAAGAATACGTATCGGCCTAAACTGAGGAAAAAAAAGTTTTTTTTATATTTTTGGGGGGGATATTTATTATTGATTTTTTTTCAAAATTGTCGCTCTATTTTTGTTTATAGCGCAAAAAATAAAAAGTTCACAGTGCACCAGGTCTTCTTTTTATTCTTTAATCTGCAGCATTCTTATTAGTTTATTTGTTGGCTTTTGTGTATTTTTCTGGCATTGTGCTACATCCACTTCTGTTCAGTTAGACCCCTTTCACACTGAGGAGTTTTTTAGGCGGATTCTCCGCCCGGTACCTGACTCCAGTCTTCAGGTGCTGAGATGCGAGGCCTTAATATAGGCTTACCTGTAGGTGCTGGAAATATCTCCTAAATCTACATGTGTACCCATGCGTCAATGTCTTTGGCGCATGCGCACTTTAGAAAGGGCACGATCGTGCCCTTTTTAAAGGGGTCATGTCGTTACTGGCGGCTCCTGCGTGGGAGTGACGTCACGCGACTCTGGCCAGTCACAGAGCCGGAGTCCGTGGCCCCCGGAAGGAAGAGAGCTGAAGATGGACACTTCCAGCCAGCAGGGACATCGCAGGCTTCGGTTTCAGGTAAGTGACACATAATGGGCTATTATGCGATGCAAAGTAGCCCATTATGCTTTACCTTTGCAGGGAAATAGAGGAAGTAAAACCCATTAGGGTTTACTTCCTCTTTAACTACTACCTGTCCAGCGACATACCAGTAAGTTGGATTGGAGGAGCGATATCTGGGTCATCACTGCAGCAATGATCGAGATATAATTTTTTAGCTCCAGCGATTCTTCACAAAGTAAAAGTAATCCTAGTGACTATGAAGCCCCCGGATTACTTTTACAGGCAGTGCCACCAGTGCAACTAGTAGCATTCAGCTCTTGGGATACAGTGAGAGGGATGGATGTCATTCCTCCCACTGTGCAAAGTCAGAAATTGGAAGCAACAAGAATTGTGTTGCTTCCAGTTTCAGTCTGATGTAAACAAGCCATTACCAGCTTGAACAAGCATCTGATCAAACCGATCTTGGTTTGATCAGATGCTTTGGAGGTCAGATACAGATCTCTCCATAGATCTACAGATCTCTCATCCCTTGTAAAATAAATATTTTTTTTAAAGCTATAGTGTACATTTTTTCTAATTTTTAATAAAAAAAATAAAAAAAAATGTTTTATTTTTTTTAACTACCCCCCTCTCCTTCATGCAATTGTAAACACACAAGTTGTGTAAACAGCAACAAACCTGCATTTTGTTTTGTGCCAGGGACAGGGTGTGGTTAAAGGGGGCACCATTAGGCAGGCTGTATGGGGCCCCATAATTTGTAACAGAGGCCCTGTCCCTTGTAATTGTCACTGCTATGTTTGTTGAAAGTTTCATTCCTCTTTCACCTCGAATAATCTTCAACACCTGTGATCTTCCAGAGCTCTAGGGCTTTATACAAGCTGCTGAAGCTGTCACATGCACATGTCTGACTATAGTACTGACTATGCCCGCCCTTTCCACCTGATCTTCCATTCATTAAAGCCGTACTCACACTCAATGGGGGAGGCAAACTTTCATTCATCCATCCATCCTCTATTCAAAGAACCACCTTTGCCAACTCATTGACACGTTTCACCTTGTATGGTTGTAATACGAGTGTCCACTCTTCCCCAGGTTCTTTAATGAGGGTTTCACCTCTGAAGGTTTGATCATCAAAACTTACTGCAAGTTTTTTTTGTTTTGTTTTTTCTAACCTAAAGCTGGGTATACATGTTCAGTTTTTTTCATTCAACCAGCAAGATAGATCCCCACATACCCACAATGTGTGGTGTGGGGATCTCATCCAGTGTGCTATTGTACTCTGACAGGGGCACTCCCAGCCCCCTGAAATAAGAATGCTGGTTTTCCAGCAGGATTGTTTAACAGAAGAATCGGCTTCTGTTGAATAGACAGATGTACATATATATATATATATATATATATATATATATATATATATATATATATATATATATATATATATATACACACACACATACGGGTGTACTGGGCTTTAGTCCCCAGTTAACCGCTTACGGACCAGCCACCGCAGTTATACTGGGCAGGTTGGCTCCACTGTGCGAACCGTCGTAGCTGTACTTCGGTCGCTTTAAGCGGGCTAGCAGGTGCGCGGGGGTGCCAAAGCTTGTGACCGGCGGTTGCGATGACAATCGGCCGCCTGCCGCGAGCGATTGCGGGCACAAGAGGCAGAACTGGGACGTGTGTGTAAACACACAAATCCCTGTTCTGTTCGGAAAGGCAGATCGTGAGTTCCTAATAGCTAGGAGCCACGATCTGCAATTTACTCTAGGTCAGTTCCATCCCCCTACAGTTAGAACACAAATTAGGGAACACAGTTAACCCCTTGATCGCCCCCCTAGTGTTAACCCCTTCCTGGCCAGTGAAATTTTTACAGTAAATCAGTGCATTTTTATAGCACGGATCGTTGCCAATGGTCCCAAAAATGTGTCAAAAGTGTCCTATGTGACCGCTATAATGTCGCAGTCCCGATAAAAATCGCAGATTGCCGCCATTACTAGTAAAAAAATATAATAATAATAATAATAATAAATGCTATAAATCTATCCACTATTTTGTAGACACTATGGCCCAGATTCAGGTAGATTTGCCCATTAGTTGCACATGTGAAGAGCAGCTGATTTGCTCTGCGCTGGGGCAAATTGGAAAGATTGCCACCTGATTCAGGATTCCTTTTGTCTGCTAACTTGCTCCTTTGTAAGGCAAAAATCAGGGCCTAAGGCAGCGCAAGTGAAAGTGGGTGTGCCCTATGCAAATGATCTTTTTTCCACTCAGCAGTGGTTTGCGCCTATTTTCAGGGCAAATTTTGCCCAACTGCTTGCACTGATTACATCCTGCTTGTTCCACCCCCCCCCCCCTGAGCAAGGTAATTTTGCCCTTTTCTGCCCAAAAAAAAAAAGAGGAAGGCTAATTTTGTGGCAGTGGAGATGGAGATCATGCTGGCGGCACTGACGCGCCATACTGCTGTTCTGTATGGCGCTGAACGCCAAAATACTACCGTAGCCCAAAGGAGGGCAATATTTGAGGCGATAACCTTAGACATCAATGCCCTGGGCTTTGAGGACCGGACTTGGATGGACATCCAGAAAAAGTTCACGGACATGCGGCGTTGCGTCCGGGACAAAATTGTCCTCATTAAAAAGCACAGCAGGGACACCGGAGGAGGACCAGCCTGTTCTGTGCGACTCAATCCGTAGGAGGAGGTCATCTCTCAGAGTCTAGCGCTGGAGCAGGTGGAGGGACTGCCAGGCTATGACTCCACTGTTGGGGACTTGTGGACTGGTAAGTTTTTTGTTTCTCATATCTGCTGTGTATCATGGGAGGGGGTAGAAGTGAACATATGAGGGGGTAGAAGGGAACATGTAACAAGTTTTTGTTTCTCATATCTGCTGTGTATCATGGGAGAGGGTAGAAGGGAACATATGAGGGGGTAGAAGGGAACATGTAACAAGTTTTTTGTTTCTCATATCTGCTGTGTATCATGGGAGGGGGTAGAAGGGAACATATGATAAGTGTGTTGCTCCAGCAACATTTTTGTTTTGTGTCATCCACAGATGTTGATGTTGAGGCTGGGCCGTCGTCGGCTGTAGGGCGACCCACGCCATCCCCAGAACATCATGGGGTGCAGTCAGGCCCTCTGCAGATCCTGGGCATGTTGGTGGAGGAGGATATCGGCCAGAGTCCATCTAGGGAGGAGGAAGTGGTGGAGGAGGCCGTTATCCTCAATCTGGAGGAAGCAGTGTCCCTCCAGGAGGATCCCACCATCCCTGACCGACCCACCACCCCCCGACCATAACATCATCCCCCTCCAGGGCAAGCCCCTCCAGTGTCCCTCCCTCCAGTGTCCCCCCCTCCAGTGTCACTCCCTCCTGTGTGACCCCCTCCCCTTCTGCTCCCTCAGTTCGTGCCCCAGCCTCTCCTCCAAGGAAGGCTCTTTCTAAAACTAGGGGTGTACCCTCCAGCCTCTGTGAGGGTCTGCAGGAGGAGCAGGTAGGGTTGCCACCTCATCCCTTTAAAACCGAACACATATGAATTACACAGGTTCTGTGGCTGATTTAATTTAGATAAGGCTCCACTTGAGTTCAATTACCACCTTAATCAGCCACAGAACCTGTGTAATTCATATGTGTTCTGTTTTAAAGGGATGAGGTGGCAACCCTAGGAGCAGGCCCGGCAGACCCACCATATAGGGGAGATGGTGGGAGACCTGAGGCGGGTGGCGGACAGCCTGGCATCCTCCTCCTCCTCTGTCCAGCAGGCCCTCACCCACCATGCTGACCGGGGGGACCGACAGAATGAGACCTGGAGGATGTTAGTGGCAACTGCGCAGCCATTGTGACCTGTCTGGACAGCAGGATGCCACTGCATTATTAACTTCGGAGGTGAGCAGGTTGGCAGGTGCGGTGGAGGCCAACACTGCTGCTGTGCGGGAGGAGGGGAGACTTACCCGACGGCAGTTGAGGATCACCACCACATGGCAGATGAGGATGTTGGGACAGACCAACACCGTCCTCAACCGCCTGGCCAACGCCATGGAGGGCTTGCAGGCACCACCTGCCAGGAGAGATGAAGTAGGGGTTGATGTCCCCCCCCCTCCATCCCCACCCCATGCTCCACCACGGCGTCTGAGGAGCCAGAGCCGGGGCACCCTTGGGCCAAGGATGTCCAAAAGAAAAAAAAAAAATTGTGACCATTTTTTTTTTTTTTTGTGGCTCAGATTATGAGCTTGTTTTTTGGTTATGCTCAGATTTTGAGTTTTTTTTATTTTATTGATGCTCAGATTATGAGCTTTTTTTTATTTTGTAGCTGCCCCTGGCATGTTGGCACACAGATGTGAGATCCAGAAAGTGTGGGTGCTCTGCTTGTTCAGCTCATCCGTCTTGGTGCTGCTGTAGTTGCTCTCCAGCTGACCTGTGGCCATCTGTTGCTAACTTGCCCCTGCTTTTATAAAGTGCAAATTTGCCCCGGCCAAACAGCTTGCGCGCTTTGGGAGCAAAATGCTCCTCACACGCGCAAGTTTATGAATCAGTGGCAGTTCCTCATTTGCATATTTGCTGAGGGAAAACCATGAGAGCGCAAGTTGCTCCCTGAGCAAAATTGCCCCTTGCAAAAATGGCACATTTCAGGCTTAGCTTGCTTTCTGGGTCACCCGCAAATTTGCCTGGGAGCAAATCCGTACTTGCGCGGCACAAATCACACTTGCTCCCGCGCAAGTCGTACCTGAATCTGGGCCTATAACTTTTGCGCAAACCGATCAATATACGCTTTTTATGATTTTTATTACCAAAAATATGTAGAATACAAATCGGCCTAAAAACGGAGAAAAAAATTAGCTTTTTAAAAAAATAAAAATACATTGGGGATATTTATTATAGCAAAAAGTACAAAATATTGTGTTTTTTTTTTTTTTTTCAAAATTGTTGCTCTTTTTTTGTTTAAAGTGCAAAAAATTTTAAATCACAGAGATGATCAAATACCACCAAAATAAAGCTCTATTTGTGGGAAAAAAAAGGACGTAAATTTTGTTTGGGTACAGCATAGCACGACCGCGCAATTGTCAGTTAAAGTGACGCAGTGTCGAATCGCAAAAAATTACCCAGTCATTGGGCAGCCAATTCTTCTGGGGCTGAAGTGGTTAAGGTCCCTCAGTACTGCAACTTCTAGGTGCTGAGGACTGCTAATCCAGTACTGCAGATGCTTTCTCGCTGGTCGGTCTGCTGCTTATAATGACAGACCTACTTTTCTGGGTTCTGGCGGAGCCTGCCACTGAACCACCAATAGGAAGCGTCAATGCCATACAGGTGACCTGACAAAATAGGCAACTCGGCAGAAAATCGAACCACATCACTTCCGCTTTCTTTAAACCATCAGTAAATGCCAATTTGGACACAACACTGGCTACCGAATACAGTCCAGTAAAAGAAAATGTTGCGGTTTTCACAGCACAGCGGCTAACAAGGAGAAAGTTGTCGCCACCTCAGAGGCGGACATTTTCTTGGTTAGTTTCAGAGCGGAGTAACAATCTCTGCTCATATTATTGTGCACCGGACTCTATTCGGTTGCCGTTGATGTGTGCAAACAGCAATTTGTGAAAATAAACAGCAGTTAGTCAAAATCTGCAATTTATGATGGTTTAAAGAAAATGGAAGTAACGCGGGTTGCTCATTCTGATGTGGACCCCCAAAGAAAGACTCCACCAGAAGTAAACAGAAGAGGAAAGCAGACTCAGGATTACAGTGCCATGTGACTGTAGCTTTAAGAATGTAAAAAAAGGCACTTGGATTTTTTGTTTTTTAATACAGTGATTAATTAAAGGTGTGTTGGTGCTTGCATTTGCTGGAGGAATGTTAGACAAACTGTATATGGCAAAACAATCCAACCCTAGTATGGAGCTGGGCTGTTTACATCATGGATTAAAGCGGTGACCTCATCAGTGTTGTTAAAGTGGGTGTAAACTCTCGTTTACAACTTTATGCTACAGGTAAGCCTATATTAAGGCTTAAAGTGGAGGTTCACCCAAAAAACTTTTTTTTTAACATTAGATTGAGGCTCGTTTTGTCAAGGGGAATCGGGTGTTTTTTTTACAATCGAAGCAGTACTTACTGTTTTAGAGATGCATCTTCTCCGCCGCTTCCGGGTATGGGCTGGGGGACTGGGCGTTCCTACTTGATTGACAGGCTTCCGACGGTCGCATACATCGCGTCGCGATTTTCCGAAAGTAGCCGAACATCGGTGCGCAGGGGCCGTATAGAGCCGCACCGACGTTCGGCTTCTTTTGGCTACTCGTGACGCGATGTATGCGACCGTCGGAAGCCTGTCAATCAAATAGGAATGCCCAGTCCCGAAGACCATACCCGGAAGCGGCGGAGAAGATCGCTCTCTAAAACGGTAAGTACTGCTTCGATTTTAAAAAAACTACCCGATTCCCCTTTACAAAATGAGCCTCAATCTAATGTTAAAAAAAAAAATTTGGGTGAACTCCCGCTTTAACTGTAGCTAACAAGGATATCTCCTAAACCTGCACGGTTTAGGAGATATCCCTGTATTTGCATGTGCTGACGTCATGTGGCACATGCTCATTTAAGCCAACTGAAGCAATGGCACTATGTGCCGCTGCTTCAGTTGTACTGTGCCGTTCCCGCGCACATGCACGGGAGTCACGTCATCCGGCTCCGGCCAATCACAGCGCCGGAGCCGCGATACGTGGAAGTCCCTGCGGGACAACATGTGTGGCGGCCGGAGGGGGAGATGTGGATGGCTGCGCGGGCTTCGATCGGAGGTATATACTGCACAATGAGCTAGTATGCTATGCATACTAGCTCATTATGCCTTTGTCTTGCAGGGTCTCTTTTTTTTTTTTCTTGAGGAGGGTTTACTTCCTCTTTAAGCTACTTTACTGTCTATTCAGGCTGATGGTGAGTCCTTGAAGTGTTAAAAATCCCCAGTGATATGAAAACTGTCATTATATACCCTTTTGGCTGATCTGTATACCACCGTCACTGATAAACTGCACAGTTTCTCCAGTGCTGAGAGTTCAGGTAGGAGGAGATTTCCACTTCAGCCTGTATACACGCCCACGTGTGTGATGCCAATATCATGTGACCTGGTTAGCTCTGAGAACAAGTCAATTATTCTCTCCAGCATAAAAGATACAACTGAGCATGTGCAGGTCGGCTACCCTGCCCGTGTTAGCTGGCCTTCCCCAGATAATCAGCGCAGGGAGGGAAGGCTCTCAGCATCCCGGATAAAACAGTGGCCCGGATTCAAGAAGCAATTGCGCCTGTGTAACCATAGGTTACACAGCGCAATTGCTTACTTGCCCCGGCGTTACGAATGCTCCTGATTCAGGAACATCGTAACGCTGACTGCAGCTTAAAATCTGCGTGGCATAAGGCTCTTATGCCACGCATATCTTAGGCTGCATTCTTGCGATGGCCGCTAGGGGGCGCTCCCATTGTGCTCAGTGTATAGTATGCAAATTGCATACTAACACCGATTCACAATGTTGTGCGAGCCCTGCGTACGCAATTTACGTAGTTTCCGTACGGCGTGTTTAGCGTAAGGCTGCCCCTTCTAATAGCAGGGGCAGCCAATGCTAAAGTATACCCGTCGTTCCCGCGTCGCGACGTTCGAATTTTACGGAATTTGCGTAAGTGATTCGTGAATGGCGCTGGACGCCATTCACGTTCACTTTGAAACAAATGACGTCCTTGCGACGTCATTTGCCGCAATGCACGTCGGGAAAGTTTCCCGACGGAGCATGCGCTCTACGCTCGGCGCGGGAGCGCGCCTAATTTAAATGATTCCCGCCCCCTACGGGATCATTTACATTAGGCGCCCTTACGCAGGGCAAGTTTACACAGCGCACACGCAATTTACGGAGCTACTGCTCCGTGAATCGCGGGTAGCGCAGGAAATTTGCGGGGGCGCAGGGCAAAAAACGCTGCCCTGCGCCTCCGTAACTAAGGGGCAAATCTACCTGAATCCGGGCCAGTCTTTTTTACACAATGCAGAGGATTAACCCCTTAAGTTCCACAGTACTTATAACAAGCATGCTATGCTGCATATACAGCCTGATTTTACTGTTGTGGGTTTAGTAACACTTTAACCAAGCTGTATTAGTTAAAGTGGAGGAAAGTGTGCACTAAGCTGTCTATGAAGTGTGGGAAGATTGGTTAGGAAAGGATTTTAGAGCATTTCCTATGCATAATTTGCGGTTTAGTCACATCATTGCTTACATTTTGCAAGCTGTAGACCACAGACTAGAAATGAAAGGGACATGGATAATAAAGTGAAAAGGGCATTATGTAGATATATTACCCACGTGTGTATGGGCAAACTATGAAGTTTTGAGACCCATGCGAGACAGTTAATATGTAAAATGAATTCTGAGCAATCTGCAGTGTAGGTGCTATGTAGGAGCAGTCAGCGAGAGACAGGGGTGTGTGGGAGTCAGCCTCGTATGCTTGTCATTTCTGGTAATTGTACACATTTTGCAACCCCCGTTTCACAACTATATTCTGCTGAAATACTCAGCATTGTTGAAGTGGGATATTTCTTAAAGGGATGTTCTGCTTTTATAGATATTTTGCTTCTATGAACATGGGGCCAGATCCTCAAAAGGGATACGCTGGCGTAACTGCTGTTACGCCGTCGTATCCCTGTTTCTAACTATGGAACTGATCCACAGAATCAGTTTCCCATAGTTAGGCAGAAGATCCGACATGTGTAATTGAATTACACTGTCGGATCTTAGGATGCAGTACCGCATCCACCACTGGGGGCATTTCGTGTCGAAATGCCGCCTCGGGTATGCAAATTAGCACTTACGGAGATCCACGAAGCTTTTACGCTTCGTTTTTTCTCCGTAAGTTTTAGTTTGCAAACGCAAAATTAGGGCTGCTTTTACAAAGTGTAAACTGTTTACACCTTGTAAAAACAGACCCTTCTGTCCAGCGACGCGATTTTTTTTTAGTTTCGAATTTTTTTTTTTTCGCCGTATCTTTTTATTTTCCCGACGCAACTTTATTGACCCGTCGCAATCCACAAAGCTCGGCGTAACGCAATTTCGCGCTATGCACGTCGGGAAAATGACATCACGAGCAGTACGGCCGGCGCGGGAGTGCGCCTAATTTAAATGGGAATCGCCCCCATGAAAAGAGGAACGCCTTGCGCCGGCGGAATTTAAGTTACACAGCCAAAAATTTCTAGGTAAGTGCTTTGTGGATCGGGGACTTAGGTAGAAATTTTAAGGCAGTGTAACTTAAATGGGAAAAATTAAGTTACGCCGGATCTTTGTGGATAACCCCCATTAATCTTGCATTGCTTAAAGGGTAGAAAATACAATTTATCTCAAATTATATTTAAAAAGCCTTACATTGCAACTAGTGTCACCTTCCTGTAATCCCCTGCACAGCTGTGTTCTGGGAAATATTGGGCCAGCACTGGAAGCCAAATGTTTTGAAATAGAGAAAAAATTTAGCAGGATGACTATCTTATCCTTATTATGATCTTATCACTGTATTTCTGCGCTTGTATTGTCCAACCAGCAAGCTGAGGGAGTGATCTTGACCAAGCTGTGTAGCTGCTATAGTAACCGTCAAAGGACCTGGCTATGCTATTTGGCAGGCGAGTCTTAACCACATGGTAGGCTGCACAAAATTACACAATTCTTTTGTAGGTAAACCAACCCTTGTTATCTTTAAACTCAAAACATAAATAATTTACTAATAACGCCGATTAATAGATAAGCAGAAGTTGCTACAAATTGATATTTGATGCTATATTAATAATAACCAGTATCAACCAATCATCTTTTGCTGATATGACTTTGGGAATGTAAGATAGGATTGGTTGCCATCTTTTATTAAATGTATATATATATATATATATATATATATATATATATATATATATATATATATATATATATATATATATATATATATATATATATATATATATAGACACGAAACGTCAGGGCGTGATCTTCACGGCAACCGGAAGTGACGTGTGCATTCCACCGTCAGCTGTCTAATTTCGGGAAGCGCACAGTATCGCTGTGTATTCAACACAGACGTCTCCCTGGGCAGCAGACTGGTGACTACACTTATGCCATGTACACACAGTCGTAATTTCCGATGGAAAAAGCCAGATGGGAGCTTTTCATCAGATATTCTGACCGTGTGTATGTACCGTCGGACTTTTTCTGTTGGAATTTCCGACGAACTTAGATAGAGAGCAGGTTCTCAATTTTTCTGACGTAAAAAATTCCTATCGGAAAATCCGTTCGTCTGTATGGAATTCCGACAGGAAAAAAAAAATATACGCATGCTCGGAAGCATTTAACTTAATTTTTCTCGGCTCGTCGTCGTGTTGTAGGTCACCGCGTTCTTGGCGGTCTGATTTTTTTCCAACGGAAAATCCATTCGTGTGTACGCGTCATTACTTTGTAATTTTATGCTTCATTGATGTTTACAATTTGTACGTATTCTGTATGAGGGACGGGTTTATGGGCTTTTTATTAATAAACTCATGAAACAGGATTATGCTATGTCCAAAAAATGTTTTATGAATACATTTGATCGGAGTGAATTATAGTTACCAAAACTGCCTCCAGTGCTGATGATCGTATATCCAAGCAATATAAGGAGATTTCTTTTAAAGGCTTGAGTTTATCTAAGCTCTGGTGAGTTTAACCCCCTGGGGGAGCGTGCCTCACATGGTGAAGATTTTGTGTTTGGTGCACACACTGACCAATCTCTAGGATCACCCACTGTGCTTAAAGAGCAACTTATACTGTCATCACATACAAATTTTCTATTTGGGATATTGATGTTGGTCAGAAGCAGAAATGGACTATTAGTAGCGCCGTTTTAACATGGGACTAATGCAGTACTCTATCTGATCTTTCTTGTGTTATAGTGGTTGTAAACCCAACCACACATCTTGCACCTACAGGTAAGCCTAGATTAAGGCTTACCTGTAGGTGCAAGAAATATCTCCTGAACCCCCCTGGCGATATTCCCAAGTCTGGCTCGGGGTGGAATTTCAGAACCAAAAGCGGTAACCCCGAGCCAGACTCAGGATCGCCTCGCAGCATCCACTGGCATGGTTTACTTACCTTGTCCCTGGATCCTGCAATGCCTCTCCGCTGTGTGATCGAGCGGTGTCCTCGCTCGATTCAGTGCCTGTGTGCCGCCAATCTCCGTTCCCTGTGACGTTACGACGCACAGGGTGGAGAACGGCGCCAAATTCAAAAAAGTAAATAAACACAATACCGTATTTATCGGGGTATTGCGCGCTCCGGCGTATAGCGCGCACCCCTAAACTGGACCCGACATTTCTGTAAAAAAAGATTTTAGTATTTACAGTTTTGGCGTCTTGCGCGGCGTCCATCGGCGTCCTTCTGCGGCGTCCTCCCCGCTCGATCCCCGCGCCGAGTTTGAATACTGCGCCGGCATATACCGAGCGCAGTACACTCGTGTATAGTCGGGCAGGCTCGGCTACTCTCGCGCTCACGTCGTGTAAGTCCAGGACGTGAGCGCGAGAGGAGCCGAGCCTGCCTGACTATACACGAGTGTACTGCGCTCGGTATATGCCGGCGCAGTATTCAAACTCGGCGCGGGAAAGCGGGTATCGGCGTATATCGTGCACCCACAATTTTGCCCTGATTTTCAGGGCAAAAAAGTGCGCGGTATACGCCGATAAATGTGGTATATACAGTATACTGTAATCTATCAGATTACAGTACTGTATGTAAAAAATACACCCCTCCCTTTGTCCCTAGTGGTCTGCCCAGTGCCCTGCATGTACTTTTATATAATAAAAACTGTTCTTTCTGCCTGCAAACTGGAGATTGTCCATAGCAACCAAAAACTGTCCCTTTATGTCAAAAGTGGTTTTAGACTAGCTAGAAAACAGCGATAATAAATTATAATCACTTGCAGAATTGTGCGATAGCGATTTGTAGGAAAATTTGTAATGACAGCGACAATTCTGCAACTGAGCAAATTTCAGTGTTTTTGATTTGATTACATTATTGAATAATTTTTATTATAATTTTATTATTATTTGTTATAATTATTTATATTTAATTATATTATAATTTATGATTTTGTTTTTCAAACTTTATCATACCCGAGATGTCTACTAGACTCTTGTTTGGACAGATTTAAGCGAGTTATTCCTAAGAATTACAGGCCTACGCCAGCATTTCCTTGCAATTTCCTTTCAGCACCTAAAATCTGAAATAATCATACCGCCAGGGAGGTTAAACTACACAGTTAAGGAGATATTTGCTGAAAACACAGCACCGATGTCTAAGGCGCATGCGCGCCGTAGACAACAGTGCAGGCGCACTAAGAGTGCAGTTTTTGAGCCTGGAAAATTTGGGGTTAATGCCGAATTTTCGAGCATGCGCAGGGATCGGACGGTCCCGTGCGCATGCGCGGGAGTGACGTCAACGCCGCTCCGGCCAATCACAACGCCGGAGCGACGATAACAGGAAGAAGATTGGAGACATGGCGGCGGCAGTGGAGGGCATGGGGGAGAACTTTGTTCTCAGGTAAGACGATCATAATGAGCTAGTATGCTATGCATACTAGCTTATTATGACTATCTTGCAGGGTATTAAAAAAAAAAAAAAGAAGAAGAACAAGGGTTTACTTTAACCTTTTTTTTTTTAAATATATATATATATATATATATATATATATATATATATATATATATATATATATATATATATATATATATATATATATATATATATATATATATATATAGTATTATTATTTTATCACTGCTCTTCACACCAGATTACTGAACAACCCCACCAATACTTGCTTGTCAGCATGTTCATGATATGTCATTGGTCAAGAGGAGTGACAGCTTATCTACCACTTGTAGTGATTTTCTGCTCTGTGTGTGAACTATTTATATATGAGCATGTCTGTGTCTGTTTATCTTTATACATAAATCAAATGCCATTCACATACAGTGCAGGTAGACCCACTAGTGGACATTAAAATCATAAGGAGAAAAAAAAAAACATAAAATGCAGACATACATTCCGGTGCATGCTGTCGTCTGTTCAACCTAGGGTACCTGGGCATCGTAATGGGATGATTAGGACATACTGCGATGAATAATTAAATACTGATGCTTGAGGGAATAGTGCCTGCAGAGTCCAACAGGCTTTGACATTTTGATACCAGTTCCCATCAATGAATTGCCTGAGTGCCCTTCACTCCAATGAAGGTTCATTTTACAGCCAGCATAGGATATACAAAGCAGAACTGTCAAGATCACGGAGACTGATTTAGGCTACTTTCACACTGTAGCCATGTTGGTGGAAAAATCGCTGCTCGTTTTAGCGGCGCTTTACCGTCATTTTAACTGCGCTTTTCGGCTGCTAGCGGGGCACTTTTAACCCCCGCTAGCGGCCGTAGAAGGGGATAAAAGAACCCGTGTTGCTGCGTTTCCGAATCACTTTTTAGGAGCTTCAGAAGCGCTGCCTATTCATTCCAATGGGCAGGGGCGGTGTGGGAGCGCTGTATACACCGCCCCAAAGATGCAGCCTTTTTTTCCCGTCCCGCAAGAGCACCGCCCCAGTGTGAAAGCACCTGGCATGAGAGGCAGTTTTCAGGCCCTCCTGCACCAAGGCACCCCCCCCCCATGTTGAGGGCATTTGGCCTGGTATGGTCCTGAAATGGGGGGGCAGCGCTCACTCATTCCCTCTCCCCTTTCCTAACCTGCCAGGCTGCATGCTCGAATAAGGGTCTGGTACGGATCTTGGGGGAGACCCCATTCCATTTTTTTGGTGTTGGGGTTCCCCTTAAAATCCACATCAGAAAGAAGGGTCTGGTATCTTCTTGGGGGGTACCCCACGCCAATTTTTTTTTTTTTGCCAAGGGGTTCCCCTTCAAGATCCTCAGCACACAAGCCATGCTGCAAATCTGCAGATCTGACTTCTAGTTGGGACTATTCAAATCAATGGGCTCCCATAGGGAACCACCGACTTTGAATAGAGGCGCGAGAAACGCCTAATGCGGCTGTATCCAGCGCTAAGCCGCGTTTTTCAGCTTTTACCAGAGTCAGGCGTTTTTACAGCTCTAACGCCATACCTCAGAACGCGCTAGGTCCTCTTTTTATTTTTGCAGCTTGAAAACGCCTAAGCCACTTACAGCTCCTAAAAGCCTGTGTGTGCACAAGGCCATAGAATAACATGAAGAGGCATATTTAAGTTCCAAAAAAAAGTCTGACGCTGCTTAAAGCAGCTGTAAAAACACCCTGGCCCGGATTCAGATACATTGGTGTATCTTTTGGTGGGCGTAACGAATCTCAGATACGTTACGCCACCGGAAAATAGGGCGCAAGTTCCGTATTCAGAAAGAACTTGTGCCCTAAGTTACGGCGGCGTAACGTCTGTGGTCCGGTGTAAGCCCGCCCTAATTCAAATGGGTGTGTTTTATTTAAATTAATGGTGACCCCGTGTATTTTACGAACGGCGCATGCGCACAGCCCTATTCGCAAACGACTTACGCAAACGGCGTAAAATTTTCAAAACTCGACGCGGGAACGACGTCCATACTTAACATAGGATACCCCTCATATAGCAGGGGTAACTTTACGCCGGAAAAAGCCAAACGTAAACGACGTAAAAAAATGTGCCGGGCGGATGTACGTTTCTGAATCGGTGTATCTACCTAATTAGCATATTCACCGTGTAAATATACGGAAGCACCACCTAGCGGCCAGCGTAAATATGCAGCCTAAGATACGCCGGGAAATCTATGCGTAACTGGATTCTATGAATCAGTTGCATAGATACGACAACACAACTCAGAGTTACGACGGCGTATCCGGAGATACGCCGTCGTATCTCCTTTCTGAATCCGGGCCCCTGTGTGCATGAGGCCTTAGATAAGCACTATAACACACAAAGCAGCACGCATATACTATCAGTCAAATTCACTCAATAGAGGATAAATAAAAACAAACATAGAATCCACTTTCCACAGGTTGCCAAAGTCAACATGTATTATTAGTAATTACCGATTCGTCAGTTTGACGGGATCCCTCCAAAGCTCAAACAAATCAATGTAGAAAAAATTGACGGTGGTGGAACAAAGAAGCAATAGGGAGAGTCAGCCACGGTATATTATATTAAAAATAGCTTTATGTAAGTTACAACTGTAAAATTGATCCACTTAAAATCTCATAAGGACATGATAGTGCAAACATCCCCCCAGTGTACCAACAATAAAAAAACACAGAGAAAAATGACAACGTTGTCACAATGTGGCGCCAATCTCTGGGCCCCACACATACATACACATGCATAAACCGTATATAGCGGCACCATTCTCTTTCTCTCCCTAGCTGATTTATGCATGTGTATGCATGTGTGGGGCCCAGAGATTGGCGCCATATTGTGACAACGTTGTCATTTTTCTCTGTATGTTTTTTTTTTATTGTTGGGTACACTGGGGGAATGTTTGCACTACCATGTTATGACATTTTAAGTGGATCCATTTTACACTTGCTACTTTATTAAATCCTATATTTCTATATAATATACCATGCCTGACCCTCCTTATTGCTTCTTTGGGACATTCCTTTGTTCCACAACCATCAATTTTTTCTACACAAATTCACTCAATAGATATGGAGGTGGATAGTAGGTTAGCCACAGGGAAGATAAGCGATTAGTCAGAAAGGCCACTGTAAACAATTACATTATTATTTTTGAAGGAGATGCTGGGAATGTCATAATTCATAAACAAGCACACTGCGAGGTATAGGAAAATTAGCTTATTAAGCAAGTTGGACGGTGTGTGCTCTGGGAAACCCTGAAAAAACTGCAGTTTTCTGAAAAAAATAAAAATCACAAAGTGCAACTCTAGCCAGCCAAACTTTAAAAAAAATAACGTTTTTAATTGGTTCTAAAGGCAACACATACACACCTTAAAGGGGTTGTAAAAAGGTACAATTTTTTTCCTACATAAAAGTTGCAATAAAAAGTATGTGAACCCTTTTGGAATGATAGGGATTTATGCACAAATTGGTCATAAAATGTGATCTGATCTTCATCTAAGTCACAACAATAGACAATCACAGTCTGCTTAAACTAATAACACACAAAGAATTAAATGTTACCATGTTTTTATTGAACACACCATGTAAACGTTCACAGTGCAGGTGGAAAAAGTATGTGAACCCCTAGACTAATGACATCTCCAAGAGCTAATTGGAGTGAGGTGTCAGCCAAATGAAGTCCAATCAATGAGATGAGATTGGAGGTGTTGGATACAGCTGCCCTGCTCTAAAAAAAACACACATCAGTTCTGGGTTTGCTTTTCACAAGAAGCATTGCCTAATGTGAATGATGCCTCGCACAAAAGAGCTCTCAGAAGACCTACGATTAAGAATTGTTGACTTGCATAAAGCTGGAAAGGGTTATAAAAGTATCTCCAAACGCCTTGCTGTTCATCAGTCCATGGTAAGACAAATTGTCTATAAATGGAGAAAGTTCAGCACTGATGCCACTCTCCCTAGGAGTGGCCATCCTGTAAAGATGACTTCAAGAGCACAGAGCAGACTGCTCAATGAGGTGAAGAAGAATCCTAGAGTGTCAGCTAAAGACTTACAAAAGTCTCTGGCTAATGCAAACATCCCTGTTAGCGAATCTACGATACGTAAAACACTAAACAAGAATGGATTTCATGGGAGGATACCACAGAGGAAGCCACTGCTGCCCAAAAAATACATTGCTGCACGTTTACAGTTTGCACAAGAGCACCTGAATGTTTCAAAGCATTACTGGCAAAATATTATGTGGACAGATGAAACCAAAGTTGAGTTGTTTGGAAGAAACACACAACAATATGTGTGGAGAAAACGAGGCACAGCACACCAACATCAAAACCTCATCCCAACTGTAAAGTATGGTGGTGGGGCACCATGGTTTTGGGCTGCTTTGCTGCGTCAGGGCCTGGACAGATTGCTATCATCAAAGGAAAAATTAATTACCAAGTTTATCAAGACATTTTGCAGGAGAACTTAAGGCCATCTGTCCACCAGCTGAAGCTCAACAGAAGATGGGTGTTGCAACAGGACAACGACCCAAAACATAGAAGTAAAACAACAACAAAATGGCTAAAACAGAAGAAAATATGCCTTCAGGAGTGGCCCAGTCAGAGTCCTGACCTCAACCCGATTGAGATGCTGTGGCATGACCTCAAAAAAGCGATTCACACCAGACATCCCAAGAATATGGCTGAACTGAAACAGTTCTGTAAAGAGGAATGGTCAAGAATTACTCCTGACCGTTGTGTACGTCTGATCTGCAACTACAGGGAACATTTGGTTGAAGTTATTGCTGCCAAAGGAGGTTCAACCAGTTATTAAATCCAAGGGTTCACATACTATTTCCACCTGCACTGTGAATGTTTACATGGTGTGTTCAATAAAACCATGGTAACATCTAATTCTTTGTGTGTTATTAGTTTAAGCAGACTGTGATTGTCTATTGTTGTGACTTAGATGAAGATCAGATCACATTTTATGACCAATTTGTGCAGAAATCCATATCATTCCAAAGGGGTTCACATACTTTTTATTGCAACTGTAGCTTCCTTTACCTTAGTACAGTCCTCCTTCACTTACATCATCCTTCGATTTTGCTTTTAAAATGTCCTTATTTCTTCTGAGAAATCCTCACTTCCTGTTCTTCTGTCTGTAACTCCACACAGTAATGCAAGGCTTTCTCCCTGGTGTGGAGTGTCGTGCTCGTCCCCTCCCTTGAGGGGGCGAGCAGGAGTCAGGATGCTCTCTACGTTACAGATAGAGAAAGGAGCTGTGTGTTAGTGGGCGTCCTGACTCTCCTGCTCGCCCCCTCCCCCCTCAAGGGAGGGGGCGAGCACGACACTCCACACCAGGGAGAAAGCCTTGCATTACTGTGTGTAGTTACAGACAGAAGAACAGGAAGTGAAAAATCGAAGGATGAGGTAAGTGAAGGAGGACTGCACTAAGGTAAAGGAAGCTATTTAGGGATTTTTTTTTTTTTTACCTTTACAACCCCTTTAATGCATTTACTGCCAATCCATGCAAAAATTAAACGGCAGCAGCTACACATACTGCAGCTGCTGACTTGTAATAATAGGACACTTACCTGTCCTGGAGTCCAGCGATGTTGGCACCGCAGCTTATGTTTCCATCAGCTGTCGGGTGCTGCCGCCGACATTGCCAGTAAGGGAACCAGGTAGTGAAGCTTTATGGCTTCATGCCAGGTCCCTACTGGCCCATTGACAGGGGAAAGAGGAGGGAGGAGGAGGGAGCTGAGGTGTCAATGTAATGAGCCACAGTCCGGTCTCCCGGAAGTGGGGACAGCAAACCTGCCCCCATTGGCTCCTGCTGCTGTCAATCAAACTATGTGAGGAGGAAATGGGGGGTGGGGTCGAGCCACGCTGTGTGTGTTTTATTCATTCCTGTCCCTGTGAAGGAACAGCCTGGACAGTAAGACACAAAACTGCAATAGAAAGCAAACAGGCAGTATACTCTTTTTATAGCAGTATGAGAATTAGGCCCATTTCACACTGGGGGGCAGACGGTGCTTTATTTTTAGTGGCGCTTTACCGTAATTTTTGTGGAGGTATTTGGCCGCTAGCGGGGCGCTTTTAATCCCTGCTAGCGGCCAAAAAAGGGTTAAAACCACCCGCAAAGCGCTGCTGCAGCAGCACTTTGCCGGTGGTACGGCCGCGGTGCCCAATCATTTCAATGGGCATGAGCGGTATACACACCGCTCCAAAGTTGCTGCTTGCAGGACATTTTTTAACGTCCTGCCAACGAACCGCTGAAGTGTGAAAGCCCTCGAGCTTTCACACTGGAGTGAAGGGAGCTGCTCTTTCAGGGCGCTTTGCAGGTGGTATTTTTAGCGTTATAGCGCCTGCAAAGCGCCTCATTGTGAAAGGGGTCTAAGGGTATTGTTGTTTTGGTTTTATCCTTCTGAGACCATCATCAGGGCAGGAAGCATAGATCTCTCCAACGGGGATACTGACAACAACAGCTACAAGACAGCTGCATGAAGATAAAAAAACCTTCTGCCTTTACAATCACTTTAACCCCTTCAATACCGGGCACTTTTACCCACTTCCTGCCCAGGCCAATTTTCAGCACGGTTGTATTTTGAATCACAATTGCACGGTCATGCAATGATGTACCCAAACAAACATTTTCAATTTTTTTGAGACAGATAGAGATTTATTTGGGTGGTATTTAATCACCACTGAGTTTAAATTTTTTTGCTAAACAAATGCAAAAGGACCATACATTTTGAAAAAAAAAAAAAAAAAAAAAGAAGTTTTTCTTCGTTTCCGTTACAGAATTTTGTAAATAAGTACTTTTTTCTCCTACACTGATGTGTGCTGATGAGGAGGCACCAATATGCAGCACTGATAACCGGCAATTATGGGCACTGACAGACATCACTAATGGACACGGATGGGCATCGCTGATGGGGCTGCACTGATAATCATTGCCCTGATTATCAGCACAGACCCACCCTGTCAGGAAAGCCTCTTATCAGCTCTTCTCTACTTATGCACTGTCAGTAGAGGAATGGCGATAAACGGCACAGTGATCAGCTGCGATTGGACACAACTGATCACTTGGTAAAGAGCCTACGTCATAAGCTCTTTACCGTGATTGGAGATGCGACACACTGAACCACTGATCGTGCGTGGGTGCGCACGAGTGCCATGTTGTGAAGGACGTCATATGACACCCTGTCACAACAATTAACCCACCGCCCAGCCATCATTTTGCAATAGGTGGACATGTGGTTAAAGTGCCATTAAAGCCTTGTGTTTTTCTTTATTTAAATAACACGTTATAGTCCGTGGAATGGTTTTGCACAGAGCACTCGCGATCTTTTCTTCTTGGGTCCCCCGCCAGCGTTCTATGCCCCTCCTCTACAGTGTGTGTGCGATTCGATTCGATTCGAGCCCTGCTGCTGCAACCATTGAAACAGACAGCGGGCCTCAGTCCCACCCCTCTCATCACAGCATTTGATTGACAGCAGTGGGAGCTAGTGGCTCCCACTGCTAACAATCTGCCCAATGAGGAGTGAGACAGTGGCTGGAGCCGCTGCTCTCGTGCACACCCCTGGTTCAGATAGGGCTCAGGTAAGAAAAAGGGGGAGATTTGGGGGACAGCTGCAGCATAGAAGGTTTTCTACCTTGATGCATAGAATGCATTAAAAAGTGAAAGATCATAAGGCTTTAGAACCACTTTAAGATGTTTTTCACATGGGTGCTGATTTCCGTACATGGTAAAATGAGCCATTTGGCTCTGTGTTCCTAGCTGGCAGATGCTTTATGCAGGCACAGGACACAGCCGCTTGTCCTAATGTGAGAGGCTAGCAGGTGAGCACCCTGAACGTATATCATCTGAGATGAGGGTCGCTTAATCCCACATCTGTCACAGCTGCTGCATCCTCATAGGCTTAAATGCACATGCCAGCTAGGGGAGCAGAAACTAATGGCCTGATCCCCATGGGCCTAATACGTTCTTATATTATTTCTGTTCATCAATTTAACCTATTGGTGCTGAGAGCATGCAAATATGTATCCTCTCGGCTGGTGGGCCTTGGCCCAGAGCGGTAGCATATTTGCGTGCAATATTGCAAAAACAGCCACGCCTAGAGCGCACGCCCGGTATGCTCCCGATACAGTTACCGGCGGCTAACGACAAGCAGTGATTGGGAGCTTTCCGATTATGTGTCACAGCAGTCACTGGTTCTAGGGACCTAGGATATACAAACATCCAGGACAGCAAAAAAAAAAAAAAAAAGTTTGAAATTGCTAGGCACTGGCTGCTGTGACTACTTTGCTAGAGTTGTTCTTTATGACTATATGTAGCAATGTAGCCAACCTCTCATACTTGCTCCCAAAATGGACAAGGGACCATGGAATTTGTAGTGTGCATAGAGCAGTAGAATGACCACAATTAAAGCAAACTGTCCGTCCCAAACAAACAGCAGTGAGAGGGAATAGAGATGTTATGGAGCTTGTGTAGTACATTATAAAGGTGGCAGAAAAACACAGTAAGAAACAAGTTAAAACGGAGTTCCACCCAGAAGTGGAACTTGCGCTTTAAGCACTCCTTGCCCCCTGACATGCCACATTTGGCATGCAATTTTTTTTTGGGGGGGGTGTACCTTATTTTTAGTGGGAATTCCTGTCCTACTACCTGCTTCCTCTTTTTGTCCGCCTAGGCGACTCCTTCTCTCACCCTAGGTGGCCCCTCCCTGCCAACGATCTTCTGGGACATAACACAGGTCCCAGAAGATCGGTTGGCCAATAGCAGAGTGCAGCACGACTCGTGCATGCACAGTGCGCCCCTGGCCGTGAAGCCATAAACTGCCATGGCCAGGGTGCCCACAGTTGCTATGACGCCCCCGAAGAGGGGGAGAGAAGCGAGCCTCCGGGTGGCCACATCGCTGGACCGTGGGGCAAGTAAGTTTTGGTTTATTAAAAGTCAGCAGCTATGCTTTTTGTAGCTGGTGACTTTTAATAATCTAAAAAACGGGTGGAACTCCGCTTTATTGAAATATAGATTACAAGGCAATGTAGTTGTCAAAATGTATGGATTATTGTTGGAGATTAAAGCAAAACATACATGCATAGTTTTTTTTTTTTGCTGTTCAACCAGCGGCCAACCGATTCCGTTCAAGGTGGATGATGGAATCCTCTTTACTGTGTGTCCTTGTATTCTGACAGTGGAGGACCTAAATTTTTTCATCAATTATAGGAAAAGGACAAGTCATAGATGGATCAAAATCCATCTATGGACAGCTTCAGGGTATCGTATCATTTAGTATCACTTTAACCACTTCCCACCCGGCCTATAGCAGAATGATGGCTGGCCGGTGGTTCAGTTATCCTGACTGGACGTCATATGACGTCCAGCAGGATAACAGCCGGCGCGCGCCCGTGGGGTTGCGCATCGCGGCAATCGGTGGTCCGGTGTGTCAGTCTGACACACTGCTACACCGATCTTGGTAAAGAGAAGGAGGCTCTTTACCACGTGATCAGCCGTAATTGGACACGATGTAAACAGGAACAGACGTTGATCGGCTTTTCCTCACTTGTGACTGACAGACGCGAATAGAGGAGAGCCGATCAGCTTCTCTCCTGACAGGGGGGGGGGGGTCTGTGCTGATTGTTTATCAGTACCACCAGGGATGGCTATCACACTGGACCACCAGGTATACCACCCTAGACCACCAGGTAAGTGCCAATCAGTGCCCATCCCCAATGCCTGCCAGTGCCGCATACCAGTGCCCATCAGTGCCACTCATAAGTACCCAACAGTGCAGCCTTTCAGTGCCCACCAGTGCCGCCTATCAATGCCCATCAGTGCTGCCTATCAGTGCCCATCGTCAATGCCCATCAGTGTCACCTCATTGGTGATGCCTTATCAGTGCTCATCGGTGAAGGAGAAAACATACTTATTTACAAGATTGTATAACAAACAAAATAATTTGTTTTTAAAAAAAAATGTGGTCTTTTTTTATTTGTTAAGCAAAAAATAAAAACCGCAGAGGTGATCAAATACCACCGAAAGAAAGCTCCATTTGTGGGAACAAAATTATAAAAAATTCTGTTTGGTTACAGTGTAGCAATTGTCATTTAAACAGCGCCAGCGCTGAAAGCTGGAAATTGGCTTGGGCAGGAAGCGCGTGCAAGTGCCTGGAATTGAAGTGGTTAAGTCGAGGTACAAACAAACACACACCTAATTTCATTCAATCACTAAAAAGTCCATGTGAGGCCTAACATTATCAGTAACAAGACATGCTGCTTCCAAATCTCCTTGGGGGGAAAAAGAAAAGAAAATCTCAGGTTTGTTACTCTGTGCTCTTTCTTTCCCAATAAAAGGTCTCTCTCATTCCTTAATACAAGAGCAATAAACTCTTCGGGGGTCTGTAATTACGGAGAGTAATTCTGCTGCTCGCTTGTCTGTTTAAAGGCACTCGAGACGTACAATTTCTTTACCCATGTAATCACGTAGCCTGCCGCGTGGTATTGTGCACATTATACACAATATGATAATGTATATAATCAAAGAGCTGCTATGTAACGTTGCCACTTTCTTGGCCACTTTAGACCAATAAGTTGTTGTGATTTTGTGTCATATAAACAGAATGCTTAGAAGATGATCACAACTCCACCATGCTCCTTAGGTGCAGGCATGGGAAACCCCGGGTGACAGCAATAAATTCTACAAATCTTATGCAAGTTATATCTGTAACAAGGTTTTTGAACAGAAATAGCCAGATTCAGATAGACTGGCTTAATTTTCAGGCGGCGTAGCGTATCGCATATACGCTACGCCGCCGTAAGTCAGAGAGGCAAGTGCTGTATTCATAAAGCACCTGCCTCCTAAGTTACAGCGGCGTAGCGTAAATGGGCCGGCCTAAATGCGCCTAATTCAAATGTGGAACAGGGGGGCGTGTTTTATGTGAATGACTGGTGACCCAATATGATTGACGTTTTTAACGAACGGTGCATGCGCCGTCCGTGGACATATTACAGGGTGCATTACTCCAAAGTACACCGCTAGGACGTATTGGTTTCGACGTGAGCGTAAATTACGTCCAGCCCCATTCAGGGACGACTTACGCAAACGACGTAAAATTTTCAAATTTTGACGCGGGAACGACGGCCATACTTAAAGTGTAGGTTCACCCAAAAACTCAATTTTTAACATTAGATTGAGGCTCATTTTGTGAAGGGGAATCGGGTAGTTTTTTTTAAATCGAAGCAGTACTTACCGTATTAGAGATAGATCTTCTCCGCCGCTTCCGGGTATGGGCTGCGGGACTGGGCGTTCCTATTTGATTGACAGGCTTCCGACGGTCGCATTCAGGGCGTCACGATCTTCCGAAAGTAGCCGAACGTCGTTGCGCAGGCGCCGTATAGAGCCGCACCAATGTTCGGCTTCTCGTGACGCGATGCATGCGACCATCGGAAGCCTGTCAATCAAATAGGAACGCCCAGTCCCGAAGACCATACCCGGAAGCGGCGGAGAAGATCTAGCTCTAAAACGGTAAGTACTGCTTCGATTTTAAAAAAAAACACCCGATTCCCCTTCACAAAATGAGCCTCAATCTAATGTTAAAAATTGTTTTTCGGGTGAACTCCCGCTTTAACATTGGCTAGGCCAGCTATTTGTTGGACTAACTTTACGCTGGAAAAAGCCTTACGTAAACTATGTAAAAAAAATGTGCCGAGCGCACATACGTTTCTGAATCGGCATATCTAGCTAATTTGCATATTCTACGCCGAACTCAACGGAAGCGCCACCTAGCAGCCAGCGTAAATATGCACCCTAAGATACGACGGCGTAGGAGACTTACGCCGCTCGTATCTTAGCCTAATTTAAGCGTATCTGGTTTCCAGAATACGCTTAAATTTACGACGGCGTAGATTCAGAGTTACGACGGCGTATCTACTGATACGCTGGCGTAACTGTCTCTGAATCCAGCCAATAGTGTACAATTACAAGTAGTTTAAAAAAAAAAAAAAAAAAACTGGTTATAATAGAACAAGAGACAAAATAATACAAATATTAAAATTAGCAACAGGATTATGTATAAACAAGCCATAAAACAGGAAACAAAATTAAGGGTTATGTCTAGTTAAACTTTTGAGCTTATAAAAAACTGCTAGTTTGCATAAAGCCAGAGTTTTTTTTCCTGACTCTAGAAGCTGAAGCTTCAAAAATGCTTTTAAACTCAAATAGTGTGCATGGAGCCTTAGGCCCCTTTCACACGGGTGAAACATCAGTAATGATCCGCCTCCGTATGCTCAGCGGGGATCGCTCCGTTGATCCCCGCTGAGCTGGCGGATGACAGGGCGGTGCCCGCACACTGTGCAGGGACCGCCCTGTCTTTTCTCCGCTCTCCCTTATGGGGGGGGGGGATCGGATGAACACGGACCGTATGTCCGTGTTCATCCGATCCGATGACGGAAGGAAAAATAGTGTTTTCTTCCCTCTGCAGAATCGGATCATTGCGGAGGCGGACGAGATCGGTTGTCAGCGGATGTTCATCCGCTGACACCCGCAATCTCATAGGGATCAATGTATGTCCCTTTTTCATCCGCAAACGGATGGATGAAAAAGTGGACATATGGTCCGCAGGTGTGAAAGGGGCCTAAGACACTGACCCATGACTATCTTATGTAAAATAGAGGCCTACACTCAAACCCTGTACACACGATCGCTTGTCCGATGAAAACAGACCGATGGTATGTTTTCATCAGACAAACCGATCGGTAGAAAAAAAATAGAACGTTTTTAATTTTTCCTATGGATAAAAAAAAAGGATAGAAAAAAAAAATCGTCTGTGTGGAAGTCCGTCAAAAATCCACGCATGCTCAGATTGCATTGAACTTTTTTTTTTTCAGCACGTCTTAGGCCCCGTACACACGAGAGGATCGATCCGCTGAAATTGATCCGCGGATCGGTTTCAGCGGATAGATCCGCTGGTGTGTATGATCCAGCGGATATTTATCCGCGGATATATTTCAGGCCGACCGATTTCCAGCGGATAAAAATTTCTTAGCATGCCAAGAAATCAATCCGCTGGAATCGGCTCCAGCGGATCGATCCGGTGGTCTGTACAGACTCACCGGATCGATCCGTCCGATTCCCTCTCTCGCATGCATCGTAATAATTCGACGCATGCGTGGATATCCTTATATGACAGCGTCGCGCACGTCGCCGCGTCATCATCGCGGCGACGGCGCGACACGTCACCGCGGACGGAATTCCGCGGGGATTTTGATCTCCTGGTTAGTACAACCAGGAGATCAAAATCCGCCAGAGGATTTATCCGCGGATACGGTCCGGAGGACCGTTTCCGCGGATAAATCCTCTCGTGTGTACCCGGCATTAGTGTTTTACGTCACCGCAGATTTTTGACTGATGGTGTGTAGGCAAGACTGATGAAAGTCAGCTTCATCGGATATCCGACGAAAAAATCCATCCGATTAGATTCCATCAGATATCCAATCGTGTGTACGAGGCTTAAATAGAGAAATACTCATGGTGCAGGGAACAAAATGTATCAATCATAAGACTACATCAGCTAAAGTGGGGAAAATAATTATTTGAACCCCTGCAGATTTTGCCCACTTACAAAGAAATGAAGGGTCTATAATTTTTATCACAGGTGTATTTCAAATGATAGAGACAGAATATCAACCAAAAATCCAGAAAAAACACACACACAATACAAATGTTTTAAATTAAGTTGCAGTTCAGGGAGTAAAAGAACTATTTGATCCCCAATCAAAACATGACTGTCACGTACCTGGTGGTAGAGCTTGATATGCAGGGAGGGGCTACTCTTACTCCTCCAGGGCCCCTGGTAGAGTGGACAGGGAGCTTGAGAGTGCAGAGTCGCACAAGCGCCTGACAGGAACGCTGGTGCTGGAGCCAATCTGGACTCCTGTGAACTCCTGGAAGATGTCAGCAGAGACAGCAGACAACTGGAAGCACGGTGCAAGAATCCGGGATCAGCAGCAGGAGGGAGGTGTACTGTAGTACAGGCACAAGCAGGTTCAGACAGGCCGGGTCATACACTGGTGGGCGGATCAGGTGCAGGGACAAGGCAGGAGCAGAGTTGTGGTTCAGGCCAGGTCAGCAACAGGCAGGCAGCAGTCAGATCAGGGTGATAGGCAAAGACGAGGTCAAACAAGCCAAGGTCAAGACAGGCAGCGGTCAGGGATGATCAGGAGCAAGCCAGGTCGCAGCAACTGGTAGGTAATCAGGTAACGGGTATCAGGTGAGTCTCAGAAGACGCTGTAGACCGAAATAGGCCCTAATAGCCCCACTAAATAGCCTGGTTCGGCCCCAAAATGGCGCCAGGACGTGCCCGCGCACCGATGCCGCTCGTGCCGATGCACCATCTATTGGACTGGCTTGTCCATGACATTGCCCCCCAACAATGAGCAGCCTCTGGATGCCCAACTGGGCCACCTTAAGTGGGTGAGAGTCTTTAAAGGATTGAATCAACCTTTCAGCGTGGATATTGCATTCAGGCTTCCACGAGTTCTCTTCAGGACCGTATCCCTTCCATTTTACCAGGAACTGGACTTGATTGCGCCTCTTCCTGCAATCCAAGATGGACTTGACTTCGAACTCCTCCTCGCCGTTAACCAGGATTGGTTCCGGCGGGTCAGTGCTTCGCCCAGGGAAGGGGTCAGAAACATTAGGCTTAAGAAGGGCAGCGTGAAAGACCGGGTAGATATGGAATGAATCTGGTAGCTCTAGTTCGTAGGCTATGCTGTTAATCTTTCTCTTGATTGGGAAGGGCCCCATGAATTTAGGACCCAGTTTCTTTGTAAGGCAGGAAAGTCTTAAGTTAAGGGTGGACAACCACACCTGATCTCCGGGTTCCAGGTTGAGTTCTCCTCTCCTTTTTTTGTCAAACACTTCCTTGTTATGTTCCTGTGTCCTTGTCATTGTCTCTTGTAACAATTTATTATTAGTGTTGAAGAAATCCAATGTCTCCTGAACAGTGGGTACCGTTCCTTTCCGGGACAGAGTTGGACATGAATAGCGGTTGGTAGCCGTAATTTGCATAGAATGGGGATTGCTTGGTAGCGGAATGAACCAAATTATTGTATGCAAATTTAGCCAGTGGCAACAGAGATACCCAGTCTTCTTGTGAAAATGATGAAAAGCAGCGCAAATATTGTTCCAGTGTTTGGTTTGTTCTTTCAGTCTGGCCCTTTGATTGTGGGTGGTAAGCAGACGAGAAAGAAAGTTCAATCTTGAGACTCACAGAATGCTCTCCAAAACTTAGAAGTAAATTGCACCTCCCGATCCGACACAATGTTTGCAGGGATGCCGTGGAGCCTCACGATTTCTTTGATAAAGATTTTAGCTGTTTCAGGACCAGAGGGTGTACTTTTCATGGACAGAAAATGTGCCATCTTGGATAGCCTGTCTACAATCACAAAGATGGCGGTGAAGCCCTCAGAAGGGGGAGCTCTACGATGAAATTCATGGAAATCATCTTCCATGGCCTCTCTGGTAAGGGCAATGGTTTCAAAAGTCCCCAGGCTCCAGACTTGCTCCCTTTATTTCGGATGCATGTGGTGCACGACTCCACATAGCTCCTGCAATCCTTTAAAAGCTGAGGCCACCAAAACGTATGTTGCAGGAGTTTAGAGGTTTTAAGTACCCCAAAATGGCCAGCCAGTTCGTGGTCATGACAGGAACTCAGGGCACCGACCCGTAGGCCCTCTGGTATAAAGATTTTGTTCTTGTGCCACAGCAGACCATCTTTGGATTACCTGATAAAGGGGGAATCCCTGCAGAGGCTTGCCTGATTCGAGACAGCAAGAGGCCCCAGTATCAGCCCCACTAAATAGCCTGGAAAATAGGAAAACTGCGCCAACTAATTATATATATATATATATATATATATATATATATATATATATATATATATATATATATATATATATATATATATATATACACACACACACACACACACACACACACACACATACTCAGCAAACAAGGCAGGTATAAATATAACAAAAATGAACAAAAGTCCAAATAAAGGTTGAATAATGGACCAAAGCCTCAGATATTGGAGATCAGGACGAACAACACCCAGGTGCACTTGACATCCGTGGAAACCACCACCACATGGAGAGCAGCTTACCAGATTGCAGATAAACAACAGCAGTGTATAATGATCCAACAGCAAGATGAAACCAGGGTGAACGGAACCACAGTGAGATTATCCTCAGAGTATGGAGACTCAGATGCGTGTCAGACGACCAATCTGTACGGTGATGGGTCTTGTTATGTGGACTCGGACTGCCGTTCTCCTGAGATTTCCAGGGAGCTTCGCTCATCCTGATCTCCAATATCTGAGGCTTTGGTCCATTATTCAACCTTTATTTGGACTTTTGTTCATTTTTGTTATATTTAAACCTGCCTTGTTTGCCGAGTATATATATTAGTTGGCGCAGTTTTCCTTTTTTCCATTTATATTTGTGTTTGTATCACGTGATTGCAGCCTTCTGGATTTTACACCTGACTATTAATTTTTCTGGTTAGCGCAGTTTTTTCTTTACCACTAAATAGCCTGGTTCAGGGACAAAATGGCATCAGCACGTGCCCGCATGGCGCTGCCGATCGTGCTCGCACAGCGCTGCCGCTCGTGCCCGTGCTAGTCAAAGTGCCGCGATTGCGCACGCCGATGCGCTGCTACCGCTCATGCGCGCCGATGCGCCATCCTGGCTTGTCCATGACAATGACTTTGTGGAGAAACCCTTGTTGGTAAGCACAGGGGTAAGACGTTTCTTGTAGTTGACTACTAGCTTTGCACACATCTCAAGAGGGATTTTGGTCCACAGATCTTCTTTAAACCCTTAAGGTATCTTGGCTATCTCTTGGCAACTCAAAGTTTCAGCTCCCTCCATACATTTTCTATAGGAATAAGGTCTGGAGACTGGCTAGGCCACTCAATGATCCTAATGTGCTTCTTCTTGAGATATTCCTTTGTTGCCGTGTCGGTATGTTTTGGGTCATTGTAATGCAGGAAGACCCATCAATAACCCATCTTTAATGTTCTGGCTGAGGGAAGAAGGTTCTAATCCAAAATTTACAATGCCTGGCCCCATACATTGGCTCCTCAATGCGGCAAAGTCAGCATGTACCTTTAGCAGAGAAACAGCCTCAAAGCATAATGTTTCCACCTCCGTGCTTACCTGTAGAGATGGTGTTCTAAGAGTCATAGTCAGCATTTTTCTTCCTCCAAACACAGTGAGTCGAGTTAATGCCAAAGAGCTCAAAATTTATCTCATCTGACCACAACACTTTCTCTAAAAACTTCTCTGAATCATTTAGATGTTCATTGGCAAGCTTCAGATGGGCCTGTACATGTGCCCTCTTGAGGAGAGAGACCTTGCAGGTTGTCTACTTCTCACCAAGCGTTTTGCTGATGGTCTTGTAGCCCATTCCAGTCTTATGCCAGTCTACAATCTTGTCTCTGATGTCCTTTGACAGATCTTTGATCTTAAACATGATGGTGAGGTTTGAATGGAAGAAAGTTTCTCTGGACAGATGACTTCTAACGACAACTCGTTATGTGTATAAGAGTGTATAAGAGCACCTTATTGAGTTGACAGGACCAGGGCCGCTGATAGAAATCATGGGGCCCCGTACAGCCTACCTGACAGGGCCCCCCTTCAGCTCCACCCCTGGTCCCGCCTTTAGCTCCACCCCTGGCCCCGCCTTGAAACTGTCTCTGCAGCACGTTACGGGATTGGCAGCATTGGTAGGCACCTGGAGCAGAGAAGCGGGAGGGGGGGGGGGGCTGCCGCGAATTGAGAAGCGGAGGGGGGCCCTTTACAAATTAATAAAAAAATATATAAAATAAATAAACATTTATAAAAAAAAAAAAGGGGGGGTTGCCATTCAGGGCCCTGGGGACCTCCTGGGCCCTTTAATTAAAAAAACAAAAACAAAAAAAACATAAAAAAAAAAAAGGGGGGGGTTTGCCACATGACCTCATGAGCCCTTTAATATATATATATATATATATATATATATATATATATATATATATATATATATATATATATATATATATAAATAAATAAATGGCCCTTTAATAAAAATTAGAATAAAAATATATTAAAAAAATATATATTTTTTATAAAAAATAAATAAAAAAAAGGGGAGTTGTCATCCGGGCCCCTGCTGGCCCGGGGCCCCCTACAACAGGGCCAGTTGTACTGGCTTATCAGCGGCCCTGGACAGGACTAATCTGTGTACCACATGAGCACATACTGTAGCCAGTCTGTGAGAGCCAGAATAATTGTTGGTTGGCAAGAGGATCATGTTTTGCTTGGGGATCAAATACTTATTACTTAAAAATTATAGACTCTTCATTTCAAGATCTGCAGGGGATCAAATAAATATTTTCCTCACTGTACATTACACATTCTTTGGTAGGTTAAAGTGGTTGTAAAGGCTTTTTTTCCTCAAAAATAACATTTATACTTCTATGCTCTTTGCAATAGTTTCGCACATAGCGGCCCGAACCTCCACGTTTGCGGTCCCCCTGCCAGGGATCTTGGCTCCTCCCCTCTTTTGTGTGCTCCTATAGCAAGCAGCTTCCTATAGTAGCACACATGCAAGCTTGATTCTGAGTCAGGCCATGTGCATCTACAGTATTGACAATAAATGACTCAAGTGCAAATAGGAGAACAACAAGTGGTTAAAAGGATGTGGGGCAACCAGTCTAAATTCTACAAAAGCAAGTCAAACACTATAAACAATGCCTGCATATCTCGCTCGCTCTCTAATTGCACATACAGACCTGTACAAATCTGTTGCAGTGTGCCGACCAGCATTACAGATGGAGGGGTCACAAATAACAAAATCTGCTTGACAGATTTTATGTGTAACTGACAGACAGCCTCATTTGTATCTAAATTTGTCACTAATTTGCTTGATAAAATACCTCTCTGTGTACAGAAAAGTACATGCAATGCTAGACTCAATGCTAGAATCTTTTAGGGTACATTCACACCATATGCGGTGGGACTGCATTGTGCGTCTATTCCAGCGCAGTCCTACCGCATGACTAGGCAAAATGCCTTTTCTCCCTATCTGCTTGGTTCGCACCACTGCGTTGCACTGGTATGCGGACACAGTAAGCTAAAAAAAAAAAAAAAGGTACTGCATGTAGTACTTTTTTCAGCGCAGTATGAAGAAATCCACTTTATGGCACTACAAGAATTCCAAGTACAAAGAACAAGCCTTAACGTGGTTATAATTACCTAGTACACCTCAAGTTTGTAATACATGTACACTATAAGATGTCTGTGTATCATAGTGCAGTATTTTGTTCCGATGTCTTCATATCAGAACACAGAGATTTTAAAAAATGTATTTTGTAATTTTAAATGTTATAAATAAAATTGTATATATTTTTTTTATCCATAAAATGTGTTTGGTCTCATGTCATGCCAATAAAGTCCAGTAACAGCAGGGTATATCCCAGCACATCCCTTTTTCTTCTCTGATAATTTAAATTTGGATGTGGCATGGGTAGATGTCTTTTATTATTGTCACATGAACACAATGACCACTCTGTCAAATTCCTGCAACTGCTTCCAAGTTTCTTTAGGACTCTTGGTAGCCTCTCTGCCCTGTTTCCTCCTTGCCCTTTCATCCAGTTTGGAGCATTGTTGTGATCCAGGGAGGGTTTGTTTTGCACCAAATACCTTCAACTTCTTAAAGTGGTTGTAAACCCCCCACATAAACCCAGTGAAGTGAATAGCCTCAAATTATACAGACAGATAAAACAAATCCTCCTACATAAGTTTAATTTGTATATCTGCTGTCTTCCCCTTTCTAAAGTGCAGATCGTGTCAAAAATCTTTCTTCCTCTGCCAGTAGTACATAGGAAATGGTGGAGACTGCACTTACACTGTGTGAGAGCTGATTGGAGGAAAGGGACACCACCCCCCACATAGGCCGAGGAACATGCAAAGCTGTATTCTAAATACAAGCTCAGTGCTTAGCTCCCTCCAACTCCATCACGACACAAATTTTCATCTCATGTGTCGGAGAACTTGTCCCGATGAGAGGGAGCAGTGATCAGTGTCCTGTCACTAGACAGAACGGGGAAATGCTTGTTTACATCAGCATTTCCCCGTTCTTCCTCTCCGCGAGGCGATCGCGGGACTCCCGGCAGACATCGAGTCCGCGGGATCCGCGGTCACACTCACAGAGCTTGCGGCGACGTGCACGCGCCCACAATGCTGCGTCTTAAAGGGGACATACCCATATGTCCAGCCATGCCCTTCTGCCGACGTATATTGTCGTGCAGCGGTCAGCAAGTGGTTAAAGGGGGGTGATTCTTTTCTATACCCACTGTATATGTAAGCAGTTTTACAAGTATTGTATTTCTGTCTATCCAGTCCTGAGATTTACATGGCCCTGCCACACAGCACAGCAAAGATAGAGAGCACCCCGTACGGTTACAGTAATGTGGTCATAACAATATGGAACGTCTATTGCTGACCTCCTCCTAAAAATTCTTGTTGCCTGGCATTAATGCTTTGATGGTTGAATAATTTTCACAAATGTTAGAGATACACAGATATGCAGTCAAGTATGTTACACAAAATATATACCCATCTGAATAAATTGGGCACATACAGGTTGATACATTAAGATCAGGTCTAACAATATCTCAGAAAGTGTAATGGATACCTGATGACATCTAGATTAACCACTCGACCACTGGGCACGTAAACTCACTTAATAACCAGACCAATTTTCAGCTTTAGGTGCTCTCACAATTTGAATGACAATTACTCAGTCATACAACATTGTACCCAAATGAAATTTTCGTCCTTTGTTTCACACAAATAGAGCTTTCTTTTGGTGGTATTTAATCACCGTTGGTGTTTTTTATTTTTTTGCGCTTTAAGAGAAAAAAGACTGAAAATTCTGTAAAAAAAATGAATTTTTCGTTGTTCTGTTATAAAATTTAGCAAATTTAGTATTTTTTTTCTTCATTCTTTTGCATAAATGTAAAAGATGAAGTTTCACGGAGTAAATAAATACCCAACATGTCACCCTTCAAAATTGCACACGCTGGTGGAATGGCGCCAAACTTCGCTACTTAAAAATCCCCATAGGCGACGTTGCAGAGTATTGTGGGGTATTGCAGAGTATTGTGGGGTATTACAGAGTATTGTGGGGTATTGCAGAGTATTGTGGGGTATTGCAGAGTTGGGGCAGGGATGAATGGCTGGATCTGTGACTGCATTTGTCACAGATCCAGCCCACAGCAGCTGCTGCTGCTGCATCCGCTCCCTCCCCTCTCCTCTCACACTGTACCGTTCGGTACAGAGAGGGGAGGGAGGAACCGGCGTCATCACATGACACCGGTTTGTTTACAAATGATCGCTCCGTCATTGGACGGAGCGATCACGTGATAAACTGGCGCTATCAGCGGCGATTTACTGTGATCCGCCGGACATTCCCGTGTGCGCGCCCCAGAGGGCGCGCGATTCTGGGAGGACGTCCTCCCAGAGTTAAGCAACCGCCTTGTAGACGTATTTCGTCTATAGGGCGGTTGTTAACTGGTTAAAACGTGATGAAAATGTGTGAACCTCAATAGCTGTATAAGGGTGTGTATAGAAGAGTAAGCATTGCCACAATATATTAAGGTGTATTTGTACTTGCAGACAGCCTGCGTCCAGGGCAGAGAGATTACATGCGATTGGGTGCAATTAGCTGCGGGAGCCAGCAGCCTCCCATTGCTTTCAATGGGACTGCCTCTTGTAGCCAATTATGGGATCCCCCGCTGGAAGTCTTGCTTGCAATCGATCTGCGGGTGCATTCGCAAGTGTGGATGCACCCTAAGGGGGGGGGGGGGCCAAATGGCTGAGTTAAAATGACTAGACTGCTCTCATCCTGGTGTGGGTGTCTCGACAGCAAAGTGATACTCTAATGTCAGGGAGAAGTGGTTAAAATGTATGGAGAGATATTTAGTCATGTTGAGCTACCAAATTACATGAAACTGCTCCATTTTGGCAACGGGCTTCTATTTGCGCATGGATAATTATTTGTGCTGTTCTAGTTTTTACTTTTTCCAGGTCATGCTGGCAAAGTTTCGAAACTGGCAATTGTCTGCATGGCTACCGTGAGAACAAATGTTACCAATTTCAATTGTTTGTTGTTCATTCCCAACAGCTTTTGTTGAGGACAGTTATACATTGATTCGCTCTCACGGTTCGTTTAGTTAGAACAGAGAGCATCTGGAACACTCTGGTCCAGGCTGATTTAGCAAATTGGTATGTCCACCAGGTGTGGATAAATGCTCCCCGCTCCCACAATTACAAAAGCAGGCCAAAGAATATCCCGCAACGTATGTAACAATTTTGGTATGGTCCAGGTACAAGGCTAGGATCTTGTAATTAGTTGTCATAGCAATCACGTTTCGGGAGCATGACTAGTTTGTAATATCTGTTTCCAAGGATAATAGAGGTCTTCCTTCTATTTCCATGTGTATGCTGGTAACTCAGATGTGTGAATTATTAAGCATTAAATATAGCAGACAATTTCTGGGGAATGTGGGTCCCAATGACACTTTTACTTACTGTAGTGGATACAGTAAAAGGTGGGTTGGTTAGGATGATTGAAATGAAATGTTTAAAGTGCAAGTATCTAAAAATGTCTGTGTTCAGAAGGTTATAATAGTCTTTCAGCATTTGAAAGGATTAAACTTGAACCATGCCTTTGGTTATAAGTTTGAAGAGCTAAGTGATGTCTAGGGACTTCCATTCTTTAAAACTGAATTCCAAGAATTCAGCTCCTTTGTAAAAAGCGTAAGCACACTGAGTGCATGACATCTCCTTGGCTTACTGTATCTCTATTATTTACATCTCAGTTTTATTGTATTCCTGAAAGACCGCTGCTATATTTCCGAGAGCTTTAGGTCCAATCATCTTCAACATTAGAGACAGCATAGCTGCTATGCCTGCCCTCCCCTCCTCCTGCCCAATCACAGAAGCCTTTGTATTATGTGAACTTCTTCATAAAATACAAAGGCTTCTCTGAATGGGCAGCAGAGGAGAGGGGCAGGCATAGCGTGTGTGTGTGTGTGTGTGTGTGTGTGTGTGTGTGTGTGTGTGTGTCTCTCTCACAGCCCCAGCAGAGCCAAAAACCTGTCATATGGAAATTATAGAGATAGAAATAATAGAGAAGTTTCCAGGTGAGTCAAAGCCTGGGTGAATGCTGGGTTATAGAATGGACAGCAGGGAAATATGTGCGGAGAGAAGGCAACCACACTACTTAGTGTTATTCAGTATTGTTAGAGTGCGAGAGGCGATTGGATAGAGATCCGTTTTCTGTCCTGGAGTCTCATCCAAAGAAGACTATTCATTTTTAGATCTGTGATATGTGAAATAGCATTTCTGAAGATGTCTTGGTCTCAGGTCACCTTGTATCTGTTCTGGTACAACATGGATTTCTGGGAGACAAACCAAAGTACTTGCCCTTGGAGAATCTGTAAAAAGTGTGTGTGTCTATATATATATATAAAATTGAAAGTAAAGTCTTTTCTAATTCCAACCACGTATTGCAGGAAAGAAAATTGCAATATTCCCCCATGAACACAATCGGTATTGATGGGGGGAATCCCTCCTGCAGAGCTATTGTGTTCTTCCAGTGGGGGGCATGAAGAGCCGTCCTGGCTAGGAGAACATGCAGGGATTACTGCTTGCGGCTGCAGACACTGTCAATAATTGCATAAAAAAATCTGACATGCTGGTTGTACCCAAGTTGATTGGTCAGCTTGGGTACATTCAGCCTGCCCATACATTGTGTGAATTTTGGCTGGTTCCTGCTGAACCAAACAAGATTCGAACTGTCTTTGGCTGCCTTAAGACATTTTCACATGAAAAAGGATCATGTCCTTGTTATCAGTATTTTGTTGAACCACCTTTGGCTTTATATACAGCCTTTAGTCTGTTGGGATATGTCTCTACTAACTTTGCACATCTAGACTTTGCAATATTTTCCCATTCTTCTTTGCAGGACTGTTCAAGTTCAGTTAAATTTGATGGTGACCGCTTGTGTACTACAGTCTTCAAGTCATTCCACAGATTTTCAACAGGGGTTTAAATCTGGGCCCTGACTAGGCCATGCAAAGGCATTCACATTTTTCTCCTTCAACCATTGTGTGGTCATATTTGCCGTGTGCTTTGGGTCATTGTCATGTTGGAAGGTGAACTTTCTTCGCACTTTCTGGCGGAGGGCAGCAGATTTTCCTCAAGGATTTGATGGTATTTTGCCCCATCTGTTTTTACTTCTATTCTGACACGTGCTCCAGTCCTTGCTGCAGAGAAATAGGATATTACCACCTCCATGCTTTACTGTAGGAATGATGTTATTTGGATGGTGAGCTGTATTGGATGTTCGCCAGACATATCGTTTGGTATTCAGGTCAAATAATTTAATTTTAGTCTCATTTGATCACAACACCTTTTTCCATGTGGCCCCAGAATCTATAAGGTGCGTTTTGGTAAAGCTCAGTCGTGGCCTTTCTTGAGGAGTGTTTATTTTTTCTTGCAACTCTCCCATACAAGCCACACTTGGAGAATTTGTGACATTGTTGTCACATAAGAAAAAAGGGTGTGCTGGGATACACCCTGCTGTTGCTGGACTTTATTTGGCATGACATGAAACCACATTTTTGCATAAAATAAAAATATACAATTTTATTTATAACATTTAAAATGACAAAGGGAATTAAAATTGTGCTTTCATTGTGGTGGTAAAAAGCACAGTAAAATCGTGTGCATTTTCGGAACCATTATCGGCACCTATTCTCTTTTTTTTCCCCCTCTCTCTCTTTTTCATATTTAATGTATATATTACAAATATTATATATAAACATGACCACCTTAAAGCGGGGGTTCACCCGAAAAAAAAATTTTGTAACATTAGATTGAGGCCAATTATGGGAAGCACAATCGGGTGTTTTTTTTTTAAAAACAATGCAGTACATACCGTTTTAGAGATAGATGCTCTCCGCCGCTTCCGGGTATGGTCTTCGGGACTGGGCGTTCCTATTTAATTGACAGCCTTCGAGTTGCCGAAAGAAGCCGAACGTCGGTGCGGCTCTATACAGCGCCTGTGCACTGATGTTCTTCTACTTTCGGCAACTCGTGACGCGCTGTATGCGACAGTCGGAAGGCGGTCAATCAAATAGGAACGCCCAGTCCCGCAGTCCATACCCAGAAGCCACGGAGAACATCTATCTCTAAAACGGTATGTACTGCATTGATTAAAAAAAAAAACACCCGATTGTGCTTCCCACAATTAGCCTCAATCTAATGTTAAAAATTTGTTTTTCGGGTGAACCCCCGCTTTAACAAAAGCAGGATACACGATTAGCTTAAATTTTATTGATTTTCTTCTTGTGTGAATATTAAAATCGGTACTTACTGCAAGATATCTGAGGAATATATACCCTTGACATACAAGTGATAGTGTCATTTAACCCCTTCCCGACCGCCGCATGTACATATACGTCGGCAGAATGGCACGTACAGGCACATTGGCGTACCTGTACGTCCCTGCCTAGACGTGGGTCGGGGGTCCGATCGGGACCCCCCCCCGCGACTTGCGGCGGTCGGGTCCCCTCGGGGAGCGATCCGGGACGACGGCGCGGCTATTTGTTTCTAGCCGCTCCGTCGCGATCGCTCCCCGGAGCTTAAGAACGGGGAAAGCCGTATGTAAACACGGCTTCCCCGTGCTTCACTATGGCGCTGCATCGATCGAGTGCTCCCTTATATAGGGAGACTCGATCGATGACGTCATTCCTACAGCCACACCCCCCTACAGTTGTAAACACACACACAGTGTACACCAAATCCTACTGCGCCACCTGTGGTTAACTCCCAAACTGCAACTGTCATTTTCACAATAAAGAATGCAATTTAAATGCATTTTTTGCTGTGAAAATGACAAAAATCCCAAAAATGTGTCAAAATTGTCCGAAGTGTCCGCCATAATGTCGCAGTCACGAAAATAAAATCGCTGATCGCCGCCATTAGTAGTAAAAATAAAAAAAAAAATAATAAAAATGCAATAAAACTATCCCCTATTTTGTAAACGCTATAAATTTTGCGCAAACCAATCGATAAACGCTTATTGCGATTTTTTTTACCAAAAATAGGTACAAGAATACGTATCGGCCTAAACTGAGGAAAAAAAAATTTTTTATATATGTTTTTGGGGGATATTTATTATAGCAAAAAGTAAAATATATTGCATTTTTTTCAAAATTGTCGCTCTATTTTTGTTTATAGCGCAAAAAATAAAAACCGCCGAGGTGATCAAATACCACCAAAAGAAAGCTCTATTTGTGGGGAAAAAAGGATGCCAATTTTGTTTGGGAGCCACGTCGCACGACCCTGCAATTGTCTGTTAAAGCGACGCAGTCCCAAACTGTAAAAACACCTTGGGTCTTTAGGCAGCAATATGGTCCGGGGCTTAAGTGGTTAACCACTTAAGCCCCGGACCAATATGCAGCCTAAAGACCCAAGGTGTTTTTACAGTTCGGGACTGCGTCGCTTTAACAGACAATTGCGCGGTCGTGCGACGTGGCTCCCAAACAAAATTGGCGTCCTTTTTTCCCCACAAATAGAGCTTTCTTTTGGTGGTATTTGATCACATCTGCGGTTTTTAGTTTTTGCGCTATAAACAAAAATAGAGCGACAATTTTGAAAAAAAAGCAATATTTTTTACTTTTTGCTGTAATAAATATCCCCCAAAAACATATATAAAAACATTTTTTTTCCTCAGTTTAGGCCAATACGTATTCTTCTACCTATTTTTAGTAAAAAAAATCGCAATAAGCGTTTATCGATTGGTTTGCGCAAAATTTATAGTGTTTACAAAATAGGGGATAGTTTTATTGCATTTTTATTTTTTATTTTTTTTTTACTACTAATGGCGGCGATCAGCAATTTTTTTCGTGACTGCGACATTATGGCGGACACTTCGGACAATTTTGACACATTTTTGGGACCATTGTCATTTTCACAGCAAAAAATGCATTTAAATTGCATTCTTTATTGTGAAAATGACAGTTGCAGTTTGGGAGTTAACCACAGGTGGCGCTGTAGGAGTTAGGGTGCACCTAGTATGTGTTTACAACTGTTTGGGGGTGTGGCTGTAGGAATGACGTCATCGATCGTGTCTTCCCTATAAAGGGAATGACGCGATCGATGCGCCGCCATAGTGAAGGACGGGGAAGCCGTGTTTACACACGGCTCTCCTCGTTCTTCAGCTCCGGGGAGCGATCGCGACGGAGCGGCTATAAACAAATAGCCGCGCCGTGGTCCCGGATCGCTCCCCGAGCGGACCCGACCGCCGCATGTAGCGGGGGGGGTCCCGATCGGACCCCCCACCCGCTAATAGGCGAGGACGTACCCATACGCCCATGTGCCTGTACGTGCCATATTGTGGACGTATATGTACATGGGCTGGTCCTTAAGTGGTTAAACACTATTATACGTTTTTCTACGCTTACCCAATCTACTACGTGTGTTATAAAAGTTAACTTGCATTTTTAATTGAAAACTTTAATAAAATTAAGATTAGGGGGAAAAAAAATGCAGAAAACAACATTTTTGGCAGATATATTTCAGCCGCTGAAATTTCAGTGCATCTCTAGTTTTTAGCAAGCAGGTGGGAAAGCCTTTTAACCACGATATAGCTGAATTATGGCTACAGTGCGGCCGGACAGTTTTGGGAGACCATCATATGACATCCTCCTGTGATCGCGTCTGCGGCGGCACGCTCTGTGAGCGCAGGTTGAAGTAAAGAGACAATTAGCGGCCCTTTACCAGGATATCAGCTGTGTCCATTCACAGCTGATCATAATGTAAACAGAAGTCGGTTATCGGCACTCCTTTCCTCATGCCAACAGCCAATAAACCGACTTGTGTATAAGGGACATGTACATTGATAATCATGGCACTGATTATCAGTGTCCTGATTATCAGTGCAGTCCCAACAGTGCCCACCAGTGCCGTCAATCAGTGCCACCTACCAGTGCAGCCTCATCAGTGCCCCCTATCAGTTTCCATCAATGCCCATTAGTGCAGCCTCATCAGCGCACATCAGTGAAGGAGAAAAAATACCTGTTTGCTGGATTTGATAACAGACTGATTTTTTTTTGGTCTTTTTTTCGTTTATTTTGCAAAAAAAAAAGAATCCAGGAGTGATTAACCACTTCAGGACCGGAAGGTTTTACCCCTCCATTACCAGGCCATTTTTTGCTATACGGCATTGCGTTATGTTAATTGACAATTGCACAGGTGTGCGACGCTGTACCCAAATAAAATGTATGTCCTTTTTTCCCCACAAATAGAGCTTTATTTTGGTGGTACTTGATCACCTCTGCGGTTTTTATTTTTTGCGCGATAAAAAAAGACTGACAATTTTGAAAACAAAAAAAAAATGTATATACATTTTTTACTTTCTGCTATAATACATATGCAACAAATTAAATAAAAAAAAATAGTATACAGTTTAGGCCAATATGTATTCTGCTACATATTTTTGGTACAAAATATTCGCAATACGCATATAATGATTGGGTTGCACAAAAGTAATAGCGTCTTCAAATTAGGGGATAGAGTTATGGGATTTTTATTTTACTAGTAATAGCAATGATCAGCGATTTTTAGAGCCGGTTCACACTGGGGTGACTGACGAGTCGCGTCCCATTCAATGCACTGGAACCGTTCTAATAGGAGCTACGCAAGTAGCTCCGACTTAGAAAAAGGTTCTTGCACGACTTCGGGGGCGGCTCGGGGCGACCTGCATTGACTTCTATACAGAAGTCGTTTTGCGGGTCGCCTCTGAAGTCGTCTTCAGGACGACTTGCAGAGTCGTCCCCGAAGTCGTGCCGCGGAAGTGTGAACCGGCTCCTAGTGAAGCACATAAAGCACATTCTGATGAACTGGCTCAGCATGTGGCCCTGTTAATTGACCCTTCCCACTATCCCTTGATGGAAAAAAAAAAAAAAAAATCAAAGGAGCTGGACAGAAAACAGCACCTGCATCCAATCAGATTCACGTATAGTTCACGATAGCCAATAGAGACAGTTGTCCCTGGCAGCAACAGGAGATTTGTTTGCTCCATGATATGCAACATGGAAACCTGAAGGATGAACTATAAAAAAAATCTATAAGGGCCCTTTCACACGGGGCGGATCAGTAATGATCCGCCTCCGTGTGTCCGTAAGCTCAGCAGGGATCGCTCCGTTGATCCCCGCTGAGCCGTCGGATGACAGGGCGGTCTCCGCACACTGTGCAGGGACCGCCCTGTCTTTTCTCCGCTCTCCCCTATGGGGGGATCGGATGAACACGGACCGTGTGTCCGTGTTCATCCGATCCGATCAGCAGATGGAAGAAAAAAAATAGGACATTCTTCCGTCTGCAAAATCGGATCTTTGCGGAGGCGGATGATTACGGGTGTCAGCGGATGTTTATCCGCTGACACCCGCAATCACATAGGGACCAATGTATGTCTCTTTTTCATCCGCAAACGGATGGATGAAAAAGCGGACATACGGTCCGCACATCTGAAAGGGCCCTAAGTGTATAGCACACAGGTACAGAAAGCGGTTGTCCATACACCCTTGATCGATTTTGATCACTGCAGATGAAACAATTGTCACTCTCAGCCCAGTAGTTGCCTCTCCACACTAGCAGATTCCACTTTACGGCTGCCCAGACTAGTTCAAAGTACTCCAGGCCGAATGCTGCATCAATGCTGGCTGCTGCTCTGAACTTGCTGCTCCTGGTTGCTAAGCAACCAATGCTACAAGCCTGATCTGCTAACAGTATTCATACAAGCGTTGTTCCAGAGAGAGCATTCTCTGCACCTGCAAACCCTGACTGCATGACAGTTTGCTAAGCTCTGTGTATTATAAACACCTGCTATGTTTTTATCCAATACAATTATGTTTTTACTATTTTTGTATCTCAGTGATGATCTCCTTCAACCCTTTTCAGGCCTATTCCTTTCTACATGCACTTACTCCAACATCAGCTGCACATCATTGCTCTGAACAGGTTTACTGTCTTGGCACCAATTATGTATGAGCTGCATTTGTTCAAAACCAGGTTCAGGTCCAAACCTAGAAGCCAGCTGTCCTTCTTGGTCCAAGGAGATACAGTGGAACCTCGGATTGCGAGTAACGCTGTTAACGAGCGTTTCGCAATACAAGCACTCTATTTTTAAAGATCGAAACTCGGTTTGCGAGTGTTGTCTCGCAAAACGAGCACGATTCAGGCCAAAGCGGTTGGCAGTACCGCGTTTGCCCTGAGGTGGGGGGGCGCCAGAGCTTAACGTCACCAATCACAGCTGATCTGGGCTGTTCGGAAATGCACGGAAAGGCCCGAGGACAGGCCGACTGACCTCAGCAAATCTCTGGAACAAAAGTCTTTCCAAGGTTTGCCGAGGTGTCCTTGGGCCTTTTAGGCCATTTCCAAAGCCGGAGCCCCCCACCTCTGGCCGCATACAGTATTGCATGCCATTGAAGTCAATGCGGAAAAAATTATTTTAGTTTCCATTGACTTCAGAGCATGTTGCGCCCAATTCTTCCCTATAGCTGACCATATTAGCATGTTCCAAAGGCGAACTTATCCTTCAAAGTGTATCTATACCCAAAAAACAAAGATTTAATATACTGCAAAAAGTTTAAAAGTAGTAGCTGCATTAGGGTTTTTCTTTTTGTCCTCCCCCCCCCCCCCCCCCCCATTATATTTGTCTGATGACCTAGCCAGATAACATACCTCCTGTCTTCAGGTGTCTCCATTTTGGATGGAGGAGCAATGAAGACACCAATGGACAGCAGCATTGTCAGTCTGGGGGGAGGGGAGTGAGGGCACATCAAGATTTATAACACCAATAGTTAAAAAAGTTGGGACATACATAAACCCATAATTTATTCCCGATAGAAAATAGAAAACATATCAAAAGTGCTTGCACCATAGCAATCAGTTGTATGGCATTAGGGGTGGAACCTGCTGCTGAGGATTTAGGCGAGGGGGACTAAATCATACACATGGGTAAGCACGATGCCACTGACATTTATGTTGACATCTTCATCTCTCTCCTCACTTGCACACAAGTGAGGTTCTTATATCTACACTTTGCAACATTTCATACAATCCGGCAGGATGTTTCTCACCCTTTCCTGCCCCACTTGCTCCCCTGCCCATAATCTCATGGACCTCACTACATGACATGGTGACATTGATTTCCGCCCAGGACAAAAACTGCTGTGACAGTGTTAGAAGTGACTCCAAACAAGTGCCCCCTTGCTTGTTCAGGTACGCCACCTTAGTGGCATTGTCTGAGAAAACCAATAGGTCTTTTCAAGAGAGCTTTCCCTACAGCTAGCAGTACCCTGAAATTTGAGGAGCAACTTGCCTCCTCAGGCAACCAAGCTCTCTGGGCCTGCCAGCCCTGAGAGTGCGCACCCCAGCCCCACAGACTGGCGTCTGTAGAAACTTTTACTGGAGCATGTTGCGCCCAATTCTTGCTGCTCCCACCAGGAGAGATTGAGAAAATCCTCTCTTGGCAGCTGAACCAGAGAATCCTTCCTGCGATCCCAATGGCGTAAGAGAAACGCCTGAAGGGGTCTGGAGTGCAATTGGGCCCAGGGAACCCCTGGGATGGCTGCGGTCATTAAACCTAATAACTGCATGACCCGCCGAAGTGAGGTCTGTGGGAGCAATTTAAAGGCCTGCACGGAGAGAAGAAGTTTTAAAATGTTCTCCTCAGAAGCTTTTTCTTCCCGAGAAATGGAGTCTATTAGATAAACCAGAAAAAGTATGCTCTGGGAGGGCACCAGACAAAACTTCTGTTGATTGACTTTCTACCCCAGATTCTGGAAGGTCTGCAAGACCAACTGCAGATCCCGGATGAGGGACGATCGATACGCTTTGTATCCGAAAAAAGACTTCGGCCATGTTTTTTTGTAAACATTCTGGGTGCTGCCGAGAAACCGAAAGGAAGGGCAGTGAACTGGCCAATGATTCGGCCCGTTGTCCATGAGAATCGCAAATCTTTGGTGGCTCTGGCAGATTGGAACATGAAGATAAGAGTCTTGAAGATCCAGGGTAACCATGAAGACCTCTAGCCATAATAGATTCCTCACAGAATAAATGTTTTCCACCCGGAAACGTCTGTAGAGAATATATTTGTTCAGGATGCTTAAATTGATGACCATCCGGAAGCCGCTGCAGGCTTTTTGAACCAAAAAGACATGGGAATAAAATCCCCGGAATTTTTGATTTTCTGGAACAGGAGATAAGACCCCCTCTGTTTCCCACACGGAAACTAGATCCAACATAGCTTGCCGTCTCTCTTGGTCTCCTGGCAGATGAGTAAGAAAAAAATCTATGGGGGGGGGGGGGGAGACTCTTTATTCCAACCTGTAAACCCTTTCCAATGTTTGATGAATAAAGGAATTGCCGGAAATTTCTGCCCATTTTTTGACAAAATGGGACAACCTTCCCCCGGCCCCTACCCCTATCCTGGCGTTTTGCATTGAATTCAATGCACGTTTTGCCGCTCGCGTTTTTCTGTTTCTATTCAAAATCAATCGTTTCCTATGGGAGCCCATTGATTTGAATAGAGGTCGCACCAGAAGTCAAATCAAGATGATCCGACTTGCGGGGCGAATGGTGTGCAGAAAATCTTGAAGGGGAAACCCACGCAAATTAAAAAAAAAAAATGTGCGTGAGGTTCCCCCCCAGGATGATACCAGACCCTTTGGTCTGGTATGGATTTTAAGGGGAACACCTACGCCAAAAAAAACGGCGTGGGGGTTCCCCCAAAATCCATACCAGACCCTTATCCGAGCATGCCGCCCGGCCGGTCAGGAATTGGGGTGGGGACGAGCGAGCGCCCCCCCCCCCCTCCTGAGCCGTACCAGGCCGCATGCCCTCAACATGGGAGGGTGGGTGCTTTGTGTTGATGGGGGACAAGGATCCTTCCAGTAATGAGGTGGTTAAATCCCTTGCCACAAGCAAATGTTCTCCTGCGCTCTCAATGGTTAACCCAGGAGGTATACAGTGTGAAGTTGCCTTCTTAACCCTGATGGTCTTGCTGTCCTCTCAGGACAATGGGTATCCTCAGACTGAAAAATATCAAATAAAAAGAGAAGGGTGCACTGACCTTGGGCATTACCTTAATAAAATGTATTACAAGATAAAAACAGCAACAAAATATACTCACAAAACGCATATTGTGTGAACGCATTTCATAGCAAGTGTAATCGATTGCCTGGAGGTCTAGTCAAGGCCATCAGTACTGCCAGAAGACATCCAAATGGCTGACGTGTTTCAGGGGCGAACCCTCTTCATCAGAGCCAGGGTAGTGAATCACATCAGCCATTTGGACGCCTCCTGGTCTTCCGGCAGTACCGATGGCCTTGACTAGACCTCCAGGCAATCCATTTCACTTGCTACGATATGCGTTTTGTGAGTATATTTTTTACTGTTTTTATCTTGTAACAAACTTTATGTGCAAGGTCAGTGCGCTCTTCTCTTTATTTGAGATTTTTAAATCTCTTGCCAGCCACTGTCATCTATTTCTCCCCAGCATTTCTGTCTCTTAACAACTACCCGACACAGATGTGTGGAGGCAAAAGGGTTGGCTTTAATGCCCATACCTACGTCGCTGTGTGGTGATGTTTATGTGCTGAGAGTGCGTTCACCACTCTGAGCTAAAGGTCAGTAGCCGTCAGTACAGGCTTTCAATCATGTGACAGTGGCCACATGATCTCTGATTCTTCCCACACATTCTGAACTTTTTTAATGCATGTTGTGGCAGGCGGGGAGGGGTTAGTTAGCCAGTCTGGAAATTATTTCATCCTGTGTCGTTTCAGCACAGCTTGAGTGTGCCGTGTTCTATCAGATTACTGCTACCCGTCAGATTGTGTAATGGAAGTGATGTTCCGACCAAAAAATACTTACTGTGCATGCGCTATGCGTTCCAAACACTTCACGTTCTGACAGGTAGCAGTAATCTGAACACCCATGCGGACATCTTATTACACCCAGCTACGTCTTGTATTCACAGTAATTTTAGCAATAACGCGAGTATATATAAATATATATATATATATATATATATATATATATATATATATATATATATATATATACACACACACACTATGGGCCAGTTCACACCATAGAAACGCAGTCCGGATGCGTATTAGATGCTTTTCAGCATGCACGATTTTGTGCAGTCCGGTCCATTTTTTCCCTCTCTTTTTCCTAACCATAAAGGGTTACTAAACCCTTTTTTCTTTTTTAACCACTTAAGGACCGAGCCTCTTTCTGAGATTTGGTGTTTACAAGTTAAAAACAGTTTTTTTCTTTTGCTAGAAAATTACTTAGAAGCCCCAAACATTTTTTTTTTATCCAACACCCTAGAGAATAAAATGGCGGTCGTTGCAATACTTTTCGTCAAACACAGTATTTGTGCAGCGGCCTTACAAGCACACTTTTTTGGGAATTTTGAATTAAAAAATAAGACGACAACAGGAAAGTAAGCCCAGTTTTTTTATATTGTAAAAGATAATGTTACGCCGAGTAAATTGATACCCAACATGTCAGGCTTCAAAATTGCGTTCGCTCGTGGAATGGTGACAGACCTTTACACTTAAAAATCTCCATAGGCGACGTTTAAAAAATTCTACATGTTGCATGTTGTGAGTTACAGAGGAGGTCTAGGGCTAGAATTATTGCTCTCGCTCCAACAATCGTGGCGATTCCTCACATGTGTGGTTTGAACACCGTTTTCATATGCGGGCGCTGTTCACGTATGCGTTCGCTTCTGCACACAGGCTCACCAGAACGGGGCGTGTTTAAAAAAAACGCAATAAGCGTTTAATGATCGGTTTGCGCAAAAGTTATAGCGTCTACAAAAAAGGGATAGTTTTATGGCATTTTTATTACAATTTTTTTTTTACTAGTAATGGCGGCAATCAGCGATTTTTATCATGACTGCGACATTATGGCGGACACTGCGGACACATTTTTGGCACCATTGTCATTTTTACAGCGATCAGTGCTAAAAAAAATGCACTGATTACTGTGAAAATGACACTGGCAGTGAATGGTTTAACCACTAGGTGGCGCTGTAGGGGTTAAGTGTGCCCTAGGGAGTGCTTCTAACTGTAGGGCCGGATGGACCGTGTGTGACAGGACAGTGATCACCGCTTCCGATTACAGGAAGCTGTGGTCATTGTCCTGTCACTAGGAAGACTGGGGAAATGCTTGTTTACATCAGCATCTCCCCGTTCTTCCTCACCGTGACACGATCGCGGGTATGCCTGTCGGACATAGAGTCCGCGGGACCCGCGGTTCGGAGTCACGGAGCTTGCGGCGTGGGCACAATACCAGCTTATTATATATACGTCCTTCTGCCTGTCCGTGCCATGCTGTCGACGTATATCGTTGCGTGCTGGTTGGCAAGCAGTTAATTTTGAAAGCCTAATGCTGCATTCACACCTTGGCGTACAAAATCGCAGCGCTTTGTCCCGCGAATTGCGGTGACAAATTGCGGCGTTTTGTACCGCGATTTGCGGCGACAAAACGCTGCGATTGTGAATGCAGCCTCACCCCCTCTATGGAGATGGTTCACATCTCCTATGCCGAACGCCAAAAGCTGCCTGAAAAAAAGGTCCGGGACTTTTTTTCAGGCGGCAGGCGTACGGCGTTCGGCATGGAGATGTGAACCATCTCCATAGAGGCGCATGTTAAATCATCCCTCCAGCGTCTCGGGGCTGCAGCGGGGTCGCACTACAGGCGTATATACGCCTAGGTGTGAACGGGGGCTAAAGGTTTAGTGCTGAACAGTGCTGGGTGTACCAACATGGCCTCCGCCACCTTCTACCACCTCCCTACTGCTAGTGTCCAGCTTCTTTCAAAATGTAACATCAAAACAGCATCATAGATGTTAATACACCATTATTTTATACACGCTCACTTTATTGCTAAAATTACTCTGAAAGACAAGACGTAGCTGGGTGTAGTAAGATGTCCGCATGGGTGTTCTATCACATTACCGCTACCTATCAGATCATGAAGTGTTTGGAATGCATAGCACATGCGATGCAAGTATTACCGCCACCTGTCACTTCTGACGGGTGGCGGTAATCTGACAGAACACCAGGAACTCAAGCTACACTGCGCATGCGCACCTCTGAGAGAAATGAATAGAAACCTGTGTGCAGGCAGGTAAGTGTTTGATATCACAGAAAAGTGTCTTCTACAATACAGAGCTGCCTGCTCACTGCTGTTTTATTAGTTTCCTTCCACTTTATCACCATAGACAGTATACACAGAATACAACACACATAGAACATACCAGAAGAGCAATATCGGGACACTTACCGGCTACAATACACTTAGCTGACAGTTTGACCATTATGCTGGGCACCTCCTTCCAATGCTGATCTAACCAATGAATGGCAGGATGCAGGCCGTTCACAACCACCGTCCTCTATCTCTCTGAGCTCAGCCTTGGACCCCAGCAGCTCGGCATCAGCTTTGTTTACACTCCTGTATCCCTGAGCAGCGTGCGCGTGCACATTCCCCCATACACACACACTGCGATAGAACAGCAGGAATTGTGCACGCTCCCTTCCCTACGCACTGCGCATGTGCGGGTTATTCTGCACGCTGCCGCACTGCGCATGTGCGAGTTATTATGCACGCTCCCGCAGTGCCACACTACGCATGTGTAGTGTATCGTGCACGGTTCCCAATTATGTGCCTGCTGTAATGATCGCATCACTAAAGTGTGCACTCTGGGCGCTCCTATCATTAACCCTTTTATGAACAGCAGTTTATTAGACTAGACCTAGGGAGAGAGTGTATGATGACCTTAAAGTATTACTAAACCCACAACAATCAGGCTCAGTTTACACAGGGGGGACCTGTCAGGTGACATAGACGCCTGACAAGTCGCACTCCACTCAGTGCAATGGAACCGTTCTAATCGGAGCGACTCAAGTCGCTCTGGCTTTAGAAAAAGGTTCCTGTACTTTCTAGGGACCACTTTGGAGCTGCATGCTTTGCCTCCTATTAACCACTTAAGCCCCGGACCAATATGCTGCTAAATGCCCAAAGGCGTTTTTACAATTCGGCACTGCGTCGCTTTAACAGACAATTGTGCGCTCGTGCGACGTGGCTCCCAAACAAAATTGGCGTCCTTTTTTCCCCACAAATAGAGCTTTCTTTTGGTGGTATTTGATCACCTCTGCGGTTTTTATTTTTTGTGCTATAAACAAAAATAGAGCGACAATTTTGAATAAAATGCAATATTTTTTACTTTTTGCTGTAATAAATATCCCCCAAAAACATATATAACATTTTTTTCCCCCTCAGTTTAGGCCGATACGTATTCTTCTACCTATTTTTGGTAAAAAATATCGCAATAAGCGTTTATCGGTTGGTTTGCGCAAAATTTATAGCGTTTACAAAATAGGGGATAGTTTTATTGCATTTTTATTAATTTTTTTTTTTTTACTACTATTGGCGGCGATCAGCGATTTTTTTCGTGACTGCGACATTATGGCGGACACTTCGGCCAATTTTGACACATTTTTGGGACCATTGTCATTTTCACAGCAAAAACTGCATTTAAAGCGGTGGTTCACCCTCAGTAACAACATTGTAGGATTAAATTAAGCATAGTAGTGCGAGCTACAGTATGCCTTTTTTTTTTTTGCCCCGTACTCACTGTGTAATCCTATAGAGAAGATTCCGACTCCCCGCGGGGAATGGGCGTTCCTATCCAGAGGGAAGATGATTGACGGCCGGCTATGGCACGTCACGCTCCCCGAAGATAGCCGGAGTAGGTCTCGGCTCTTCCCGGCGCTATACGGCACCTGCGCACAGACATCGGAGCTGACTGCGCAGGCGCCGTGAAGAGCAAACACCTATTTCGGCTATTTCCATGAAGCGTGATGCGCCATAGCCGGCCGTCAATCACGAGCCCTCTGAATAGGAACGCCCATTCCCCGGAAACTTTACTACTCGATTACAGAGTGAGTATGGCGCAAAAAAAAATATAAAGGCATACTGTAGCTCACGCTACTATGCTGAATCAAATGCTAGAAAAAAAAATGTTTTAGGGAGAACCCCCGCTTTAAATTGCATTGTTTATTGTGAAAATGACAGTTGCAGTTTGGGAGTTAACCACAGGGGGCGCTGTAGGAGTTAGGGTTACCTAGTGTGTGTTTACAACTGTAGGGGGGTGTGGCTGTAGGACTGACGTCATCGATCGAGTCTCCCTATAAAAGGGATGGCTCGATCGATGCAGCAGCCACAGTGAAGCACGGGGAAGCCGTGTTTACATACGGCTCTCCCCGTTCTTCAGCTCCGGGGAGCGATCGCGACGGAGCGGCTATAAACGAATAGCCGCGCCGTCGTCCCGGATCGCTCCCCGCGGGAATCCGACCGCCGCATGTAGCGGGGGGGGGGTCCCCGACCCGCGGAAAGGCAAGGACGTACCTGTACGCCCATTTGCCTGTACGTGCCATTCTGTGGACGTACATATACATGCGGCGGTCGGGAAGTGGTTAAAGAACTCGTTTTCAATTCGCTCTGGGCGGGGCAGCTTCAGAGTCGGGCTACTTTGAAGCCGCCCCAGTGTGAACCGCGACTAAAATCCGTCTGTATATGCAGTAAGGTGACCAGATTTTTTTATGATGAAGTTGGAAAAACTTTGTTTTTTGGACATGCTGAAAAACAACGTTTTTTTTTCATGCCGAAAAATGATCGTGTGTACACGGCATTACTCTCCGGGCCCTGGGTACTACTGGGTGGGAAGCAGAGGAAGATCACTCTGCCATGGAAGGCAAGGAGATAAGCAGGCAGGCGGCTGGCGGGGAGTAGAGCCAAGGCAGAAGAACATGCGAGTGGAGCTGAATGGGCATGCACCCGAAACTGAAGAAATATTCCCTCCGCTCCGACCAGCACACGATCATCAGAAAGGGGCACAGATAATGGAAAAAATACACCCCCCTAAACTAGGAGGAGCAACGGAGCAGGTTTAATTCTGCACTGAATGTCTTTGAAATTGCCTCAGCCCCTGTTCAAATCCAATCCAGGGACAAAACCGGGGACAGACTTGGTTCGGGACAGTTTCCTTAACATGGGGACTGTCTCCGCAAACCGGGGATGTCTGGTCACCCTACAGTAAAGCATGCTTGTTATACTCACTAAGGAACCTAAGGGGTTAATCCTCCGCATTGTGTAAATAGGCTGTTTGATCCTGTCTTCTCTGATCCTCTCCTCTGTTCTTTGTCCCCAATCCATCTCCTGATAATACAGAGCCAGGAGACAGGCTGAACATGCTCAGTTTGGTGTGTATTGCTAGGGTTTTTTGGATGTGATCAGCATAGGGCCAACTGGCACTGTCCAGCTAAAGGGTCAGGGGTCCTGCATCCTGATGGGTCAGTCAGTGCAGAATGAAAACTCCTTAAAGCTTTAACCAGGCACCGATAGAAGTCACAAGACTGCTATATACTGGTGATGAGAAAGGGTATTTAGAAGTTGATTTTTACTAATATAATTGCGCTTCCATGTTCTGTGTACTGTGGAAGACCAGATATAGTGAATGCAGGGTTTAGTAACACTTTAACCACTTAACCCCCTGACCATATTGCTGGTCAAAGACCAGAGCACTTTTTGTGATTCGGCACTGCGTTGTTTTAACTGACAATTGCGCGGCCATGCGACGTGGCTCCCAAACAAAATTGGCGTCCTTTTTTTCCCACAAATAGAGCTTTCTTTTGGTGGTATTTGATTACCTCTGCGGTTTTTAGTTTTTGCGCTATAAACAAAAATAGAGCGTCAATTTAAAAAAAAAAATTTTTTTTTACTTTTTGCTATAATAAATATCCCCAAAAATATATAAAAAAAAGTTTTTTTTCCTCAGTTTAAGCCGATACGTATTCTTCTACATATTTTTCTAAAAAAAATCGCAATAAGCGTTTATTGATTGGTTTGCGCAAAAGTTATAGCGTTTACAAAATAGGGGGTATTTTTATGGCATTTTTATTAATATTTTTTTTTACTAGTAATGGTGGCGATCAGCGATTTTTATCGGTACTGCGACATTATGGCGGACACTTCAGACACATTTTTGGGACCATTGGCATTTTTATAGCGATCAGTGCTATAAAAATGCATTGGATTACTATAAAAATGCCACTGGCGGCGAAGGGGTTAACACTAGGGGGCGGGAAAGGGGTTAAGTATGTTCCCTGGGTGTGTTCTAACTGTAGGGGGGTGGCCTCACTAGGGGAAATGACTGATCTGTTCATACATTGTATGAACAGAAGATCAGCATTTCCCCCCCTGACAGGACCGGGAGCTGTGTGTTTACACACACAGCTCCTGGTCCCCGCTCTCTAAAGAGCGATCGCGCGTGCCCCGCGGCGATCGTGCCCGCCAGGAAAATGCACGGGAGTCGGGGGCGAGCGGGCGGCGCGCACGTGCCCCTAGTGGCCTGCGCGAGAGCCGACGTATAGCTACGGGCTCTCACGCAGGGGAGCTGACCTGCCGCCGTAAAATGATGGTGGCTGGTCGGCAAGTAGTTAAAGCTCATCATATACATTACAGGCTGACCCTAGAGTCAGCTTTAGATTTACCAAAATGATGACCTGTCTCAGGTTGGCCATACACGGTTTGATTCTCGGGCAGTCCCTGCTGAACCAACCAAGATTCTAACCATTAATGGGCAGGCTGAATTTACCGAGCTGATCGATCAACTTGGACACAGCTAGCCTGCCGGATTCGCAGCTATGGCCACTGGCAATAATCACTGGCCCAGATTCAGGTAGATCCGCGCAATATTTGCGTGGGCAAAGAGCAAAGATTTTTCTCTGCGCCCACGCAAATATTTCGATTTGCCCGCGATTCACGGAGCAGTAGCTCCGTAAATTGCGCGGGCGCTATGCTAATTAGCCCTGCGTAAGGGCGCCTAATGTAAATGATCCCGCCGGGGGCGGGAATCATTTAAATTAGGCGCGCTCCCGCGCCGAGCGAACAGCGCATGCTCCGTCGGGAAACTTTCCCGACGTGCATTGCGGCAAATGACGTCGCAAGGACGTCATTTGCTTCTAAGTGAACGTGAATGGCGTCCAGCGCCATTCACGAATCACTTACGTAAACGACGTGAAATTTAAATTTCACGAGCGGGAAGGGCGGCTATACTTTAGCATTGGCTGCTCCTACTATGAGTAGGAGCAGCCTTACGCTAAAGTCGCCGTACGGAAACTCCGTACCTTGCGTGCGCAGGGCCCGCGCAACTTTTGTGAATCGGTGGTAGTATGCAATTTGCATACTATACGCCGATCACAATGGCCGCGCCCCCTAGCGGCCAACGCAAGAATGCAGCCTGAGATATGAAGGCATAAGGAGGCTTATGTCTGTCATATCCTAGGCTGCAGTCCGCGTAGCGATGTTCCTGAATCAGGGGCATTCGCTACGCGGGAGCAAAACAGCTATTGCGCCGTGCAACCAATAGCTTCTTGAATCTGGGCCACTGTTTTCTCCTAGCGGGGACGTCTTCCCTCCCTGTGGCTGCAGGAAAGAAAATGTATGGCTGGCCTAAACTATTCAATCAATTTTGTATCCAATCAGACAGGCCCATGTATTACATGCTTGCTGGTAGATCCAAAGGTCATCACGCATGTTACAATCTGATTGCACAATCTTTGTACAATGCACACTTAAAATTAATTTACACATTTCTCATTTTCAAAAACTGCAACATTAAAAAAAAAAACTTTGTTTAATTTGTAAATCACTTTGCAATTCTTTGTACGACATTAATTATTTTAATGTCATTTTTAAACCGGACAAATTAAAGAATAAATCTGCAATTTTTATGTGCAGTAACACTATTTATTTTTAACCACTTGCTGACCATATACTGTACATATACGGCGGCAAGGATCTCCTGCACTGGATCACAGCACTTCCGGGTTGGGGGCGCACAAGCGATGTCTGCCAGCACCTGCCGATTGTTCATTAGGCTGGCCATACATTATACAATTTTCATCTATAGATTTTCTTTAGATTTAACCATATAATATGAGGTCAAATCTAAACACTTTGGGCTAGATTCATAAAGCCCGCCGTAAGTTTGTGCGGGTGTAGCAAACGCCGCCGTAACTTAGTGAGGCTGGGGCTGGATTCACAAAGAACCTGCGCCCTAAGTTACGGCGGCGTAGCGTACATCTGCCGGCGTAAGCGCGCCGAATTCAAATTCCGAAGAGGTGGGCGTGTTTTATGTAAATAAAACATGACCCCACGTAAATGACGTTTCTCACGAACGGCGCATGCGCCGTCTGTTAACGTATAGCAGTGCGCATGCTGGTAATCACGTTGCAAAAAGACAATGCTTTCGATGTGGACGTAATTTACGCAAAGCCCTATTCGCGAACGACTTACGCAAACTACGTAAAATTTTCAAAATTCGACGCGGGAACGACGTCCATACTTAACATTGGCTATGCCTCAAAAAAGCCGGAAAAAGCCTTACGCAAACGACGTAAAAAAATCCGCCGGCGCGTGTACGTTTCCTGAATCGGTGTATCCAGGTAATTTGCATATTCTACGCTGAAATCTACGGCAGCGCCACCTAGCGGCCAGCGTAAATATGCACCCTAAGATCCGACGGCGTAAGAGACTTACGCCAGTCGGATCGGATCTTAGCCTAATTTCGGCGTATCTTGCTTTCTGAATACAAAAAGAAGTTACGCCGGCGCAGCTTTGAATTTACGCTGCGTATCTATAGATACGCCGGCGTAAATTCTTGCTGAATCTAGCCCTTTCAATTTGTATGCAATCAGGCAGGCCCTTGTACTACGCAATTGAAGGGAAATCTAAAGGATATTGAATAAGAAAATTGTATGGTGTATGGTTATTAAAATACAGACAGAACGACAGTCCTGCAAAGCATGAACACGGATCAATGCCTTCCACTAGTACAAGCACCTCCCACAGTTTAGTAAAATACCAGCTGTATCTTGTATCTTGACGGAGGCACCCAGGCTTGGTCCATCCCACTCTCTTCTCCTCCTCTAACAGAATTGTATATATTTTGGGGGGTAGGAAAGGGAGAAATGCCTTTTTGGGACCCCTCTTCTCACTTTTTCTGGCCTTGGACATACAAAGTTGCCCACAGCCTCCTAAAATACCCCTGCCATGGATCTCAGGAGGCCGTGGGTACACTGTGATACATGTGCAGTATCATCAGGGAGGCCAGTTGTCTATTCATGGTTTTTGCAATTACCCCTCTGATGATCGGGCACATTTTTTTTTTCTTTTTGAAGCACATGATTGGAGCTTAATGCTTAAAAAAGGGTGAGTTTGGGGCGCAGAGCACTGCACTTTGAGCCCACCCTGTTGTGTGACATTAGTGAATTAATGTCTTCCTGCTTCTCTTCCCGGACAATCAGGAAGCGGGTCCTGAGACCCAATTGGCCAGGGAATCTAAGGACATTAATGCAGTCTGATCAGTGCCCATCAATGCAGCCTAATCAGTGCACATCAGCTCAGCCTTACCTGTGCCCATCAATGCAGCCTTGGCAGTGCCCATCAGCGCAGCCTTGCCAGTGCATGGGAAAAGGAGAGCCACTTGTTTACACAGAGCGGGGATCTCACACTTACCCGACGGGGCCACAGTGTCACACTAAGTCCTGCCTCCTGGACCGGCTCATACGATGGATGTCACACATCCTGGCATTGGACCAGTGTGATGTCCATCATAGGAGCTAGTCCAAGAGGCGGAAATTCGTATGACTATCCCGCTATTCTGGTAGGCCAGTCTGGCTCTGAATAGTCCAGAGTTCCTTGCTAACCCCAGGCCTTGGGACTCAGGGGTTAATTATTGTCAATCAGCAATACGAGACCCGGGGCTTTGGGAGCCCACTCAGGGCTATAGCCCAGGTCAGCCCCCCCACTCCCGACAACACTGCTTCTGTGTGCAACAGCCCCCTCAGGCCCTCTAAAACTTACCTGAACCCCATCTAGATACAGCGATTTTGTAGGAGTGTGTCAGCTGCCTGGAACTCCCCTCCTCATTGGCTAATTGTATCCCTCTATTTAGAGGGTCAAGCTGGTATGTATACATCCATCCTTGATGGTGGGGACGTCACGTGGTCTTTTTGGAAGTTTTTGTGTTGGACAGTCTCAGCTTCCTTATTTACAGTGGATTTGATTTCTCATGTGGACTTTATTATCTATAATGGACTCACTTTAATATATATGGGGCAAGGAATATATTCTACTATTGCTCTAACTGTGATAAATATCTAATAATACTGTTGCAGCTTCTTAGCACTTTTGTTTGTGGGACATACTCTCAAGCGCTGTATATAGGTTTCTTATATATTCTAGGCCAGGGGTGCCCAACCAGTGGCCCCCGGAGCCCTCTGATGTGGCCCACGACCTCCTGATCTGGGATGGAATAAATAGAATAGAATACTGTTATTAAAGGTAAGTTTATTACTCAAATCACAGTGTATATATGGGCATCTCTGTTCTTCAGTGGTTACTGTGCTGCTTTAAAACTGATACACAGGTGCAGAGAAGTGCATCTGTGGGTTACCTGCACTGAGCCATAGACTGTAATTACCTGCGAGTTTGGTGTGCTTCAAGTAGATTGGGCTCTATAGAGCCGAGTGGGCTGCCATCCACCCGATCTGCTCATTGTGGCCCCGCGACCGGTTACCAAGTCGCTTAAGTGGCCCTTGCGTATCAAAAGGTTGGGCACCCCTGTTCTAGGCATTTCCCTGATTGGACAAGGTGCAGCCTGTCAAACAAAAATCAATAAGTGCTTACAGTTGTGATATATTAGTGATAACAACAAAAAATGATCAATATGTAACAGTCTCTTGCAACGTGCTAAGGTGCTCCGAATAGGTAGAAAGTGCTGAAGTGCTTCATATGAAATTGCTGTGCCATGTACCACACTCTCCTCTTGTGTCCCCACTCACCATAAACAATGAACCCTTAGCTTTGCAGTCTGGGAGTCAAACACGCTGTGATCTGGTGTTGGTAGGGTAGAACTCTAGGACTCCTCAGCAGGATCTCCAAACATAGAGGGTCATGGGGGTGACCAAAACCCCCACCAGGCTTGATACAAAATAGAGGATGATAGTGAAGTACTGTTAAAAATCTGATTTATTGCGCAATCATAAGTGTTACTTATGAGATTGCTGATAATAACAGACATAGAACAGGTGATGAGCTCATCCGGGTTCACCGCGAATCGGCTTGCGTTCTACAGAGGGGGGAATAGTGTCAGTGGTTAGAAAACCGGAAATACGTCAACGCATTTCGCCCCTTCTCCAGGGCATCATCAAGGACATCACTTCCGGTTTCACGTGATCAATTTTATATCCAAGGAGCAGTACCTTCTCTTTCATTAACCAATGGAATGTTGCAAATTCCAATGGGTGTAATAGTGCCAACTTCCTCCACCCAAATGACATCACTTCCTGTATGCAATTCACATATACAATTCGTTGAAAAACCTTTTAATACACATCATAAATATAATTCCTTTCTGCCTAATATACAATGAATTTTATTATAGCAAAAATATAATCAAAATTCTAATAAAATGGAGAAACAGTAAAATGAATAAAAGAAAATAATAATGAAAATAAAACAATATAAAAAATAAAATAAAAAATTTGAAACGGAAAATAAATAAATATAAAAAATAAAAGAAAACTAAAATAAAATATATAAAAAATAAAAAAATAAAAATGAATATGAATGATAATGAAAATACAACAACATCTTCAAATTGTACCAGTGGAATAAGAGTGGCTAATCTGTTCTAATAAACTAATAATACCCATCAAACAATATTCATTCTACCAATTGGATAAAAAACAATTTAAATTGAGTTCTATGTTCAAGCCAAATGGGCTCATAGGGGGAATCCACAAAAGGGATACGCCGGCGTATCTACTGATACGCCGTCGTATCCCTGTTTCTATCGATGGAACTGATCCACAGAATCAGTTTCAAATAGATAGACAGAAGATCCGACATGTGTAAGGGACTTACACTGTCGGATCTTAGGATGCAGTACCGCAGCCGCCGCTGGGGGCATTTCTCGTCGAAATGCCGCCTCGGGTATGCAAATTAGCACTTACGGAGATCCACAAAGCTTTTCAGCTTCGTTTTTTCTCCGTAAGTATTAGTTTGCCGTCGCTATATTAGGGCTGCTTTTACAAGGCCTAAACTGTTTACACCTTGTAAAAGTAGACCCTTCTATCCCGCGTCGCTGTCTTTTTTTTTTTTTTTTTTCGCCGCAACTCGTTTTTGTTTTTTTTACGCCCGCTGCGATTCTCAAAACCCGGCGCAACGTAAAACCGTGCAAAGCACGTCGGGAAAATGACGTCAGGAGCATGCGCATTAAATTAGGAATGCCTTGCGCCGGACGGATTTAAGTTACACCGCTCAAAATTTCTAGGTAAGTGCTTTGTGGATCGGGCATTTAGGTAGAGATTTTGCGGCGGTGTAACTTAAATGCCAAAAGTTACGTTGCGCCGGGTTTTTGAGGATTAGGCCCATAGTACCCAGCCTATGGATCCATTGCGTTTCATTTTGAGAAATGGCCTTTTTGAGATTAGACCCTCTCCAGTGTGCCTCTACTTCTGCCTCTAATCAATTCCACAAAAGGTCAACCCTCTTGGGTCTCTATTCACGGCGAACTCGAGTGAGCTCATTCTCTGTCCTATGTCTGTTATTATGAGCAATCTCAATACTTATGATTGCTTAATAAATCAGATTTTTAACAGTACTTCACTATCAGCCCCTATTTGTTTTTTTATCGAGCCTGGTGGATTTTTTGGACAACCCAAGACCCTTTATGTTTGGAGATCCTGCTGAGGAGTCCTAGAGTTCCACCCTACCAACACCAGATCACGGCGTGTTTGACCCCCAGACCGGAAAGCTGAGGGTCCATCGTTTATGGTGAGTGGGGAGACAAGAGGTAAGTGTGGTACACGGCACAGCAATTTCATATGAAGCACTTTCTACTTATTTGGAGCACCTTAGCACATTGCAAGAGACTGTGTTACATATTGATAATTGTTTGTTGTTGTTTATCACTAATATATCACAAGCGCTGTATGTACATTTTTGAGGTTTTAGCACCTTGTGGACAGCAGCTGACGGTCCTTTTCACATATGTCTTTCACATTCACAACATATCATGAGTATTTATGGTTTTATTATTTTAAGGTTGAGTCTGTGATGTCACCTCTCCACTTCTTCACCTTGTCCAATCAGAAAATGAATTGCACCTATTGTGAAAATGCAAAGTGTTCTCTGAATAACACTCGTGCCAAGCGAGAGGCAACCTGTGTGGACTATGCAGCAGGGTAGCCACTCGGCACAGGACTAAGTAGTTAGCAGCTAGTCGGCTGAGTGTCACAATTGCTACAAGTTTGGATGGGGAGCAGCATGGTGGAAAAGAATAAAACATCACTGCTAATGACATAGTGGTGTGGAAGAGAGCAAAGTTTGGACACCTCAAGAGGTAAAATAATGATGAGTCAGGACTAGTGAGCTTATGTAGAATAAAGTGTGGATAGGATAGTGAGGTGAACAATGGTAAAGGATGGATTTGTCAGTAGTAAAGTGGGGAAAAGTAAAGTATGGACACATCAGGAGAAAGTGAATTGGTGAGGAGTTGTGAAGTAGAACAGAGTTAGGTATGGATGGGTAAGGATTAATGAGGTAGAGCAACCCAAGGGATGGATGGGTCAGGAATAGTGAGGTACATCAGAGATTAATAGTTGAGGAGTAGTGAGGTAGATCAGAATAAGAAATGGATAGGTCAGTAGCAGTGACATCAAACAGAAAATGAGGTTAGGCATAACTATAGCTGGGTTAGAGCTGAAAACTATTAGCTAGATTCACGTACGGCGGCGCTTCTTTAGGTCGGCGTAGCGCATCCCATTTGCACTACGTCGACGTAAGACAGTGAGGCAAGTACTGTATTCACAAAGCACTTGCCTCCTAAGTTATGTCGGCGTAGCGCAAATGGCCCGGCGTAACCCCGCCTAATTTAAAATAGGCAGGTAGGGGGTGTGTTGTATGGTAATGAATTCACGATTCACATGTATATGAAGCGCCGATCGTACGGCGCATGTGCGCGCATGCTTAGTATCACGTCGCAAATACTCCTTACTCCTACGCCCAGCCCCATTCTGAATCGGCTTACGCAAACGACGTAAACGATGTGAAATTTGACGGCTGTCCCGACGTCCATACTTAACATTGGCTGCACCATCTTTTTGGTGGTTTATCTTTACGCCTGAAAAACGCCTTACGTAAACGGCGTAGCTTACTGCGACGGGCGTACGTACGTTCATGAATAGGCGTATCTTGCTCATTTACATATTCTCGGCGTAAATCGACATACACGCCCCTAGCGGCCAGCGTAAATATGCAGCTAAGATGCGACGGCATAGGAGACTTACGCCGGTCGTATCTTAGCAAGATTCAAGCGTATCTCAGTTTGAGAATACGCTTAAAGATACGACGGCGCGGATTCGGACTTACGACGGCGTATCTAGTGATACGCCATGGTAAGTGTTTCTGAATTTAGCTATATGTTTTTTTTTTCTCAGTACCATCTTTCTATATTACATTTTTTTTCTCTTCAGCATACATTACCTCATTATGTAGCTGTCCACTATAGAGAAAGAGGGAATCAACACTTCTCTATTTGTGGAAACAAAGAAACATTTTATTAGAAGAAATTAATAATCATATGCTACTCCGCCCAAGTGTGACAATACCACGTTTGAGACTTTTTTTTACATTTACAGCCTAGCAATAAAGAAAAAACAAAATCCAAGGAGCAACTTTATACCTATCACATTTTTGGAGGCCCTGGGGCACCAGGATAGCAGAAACACCCACACAATTACCAAATTTTGGAAAGCAAATACCCTATGGTGAGTTTTTTGAAGACTTAGGGGCAGATCCACAAAGGCATTACGCCGCGTAATTTCAAATTTTGTGCGTCGTATCTTTGTTTTGTATCCTCAAAACAAGATACAACGGCATCTCGGCTAGATCCGACAGGCGTACGTCTTAGTATGCTGTTCGATCTAAGCTGCAATTTTTCGGCGGCCGCCAGGTGGCGTTTCCGTCGAATTCCGCGTCGAGTATGCAAATTAGCTAGTTACGGCGATCCACGAACGTACGACCGGCCGGCGCATTTTTTTACGTCGTTCCGGCGCAAATTCTTTGAGGATTCAAAAAAAAAAGTTACGGCGGCGTAGTGTATCTTAGATACGCTGCGCCCGGCGGAAAATTACGCGCAGGTACGTGAATCTGCCCCTTAATTTTTTTGCTACAAGTTTTTGGAAAATGCAGAATGAAAATGTATTTTTTACACAAAGTTGTCAAGGAAAAATTAGGGCCAAATCCTCAAAAGAGATACGACGGAGTAACTGCTGTTACTCCGTCGTATCCCTGGTCCTAACTATGGAACTGATCCACAGAATCAGTTTTCCATAGTTAGGGAGAAGATCCGGCATGTGTAATTGAATTACACTGCCGGATCTTAGGATGCAGTACCGCATCCGCCGCTGGGGGCATTTCGTGTCGAAATGCCGCCTCGGGTATGCAAATTAGCACTTACGGAGATCCACAAAGCTTTTCTGCTTCGTTTTTTCTCCGTAAGTATTAAGTTGCATACGCAAAATTAGGGCTGCTTTTACATGGTGTAAAGTTAGTACACCATGTAAAAGCAGACCCTTCTGTCTAGCGACGCGTTTTTTTTTTCGAATTTGAATTTTTTTTTTTGCGCCGTATCTTTTTTTTTTCCCAACGCAACTTTATTGACCCGTCGCAATCCACAAAGCCCGGCGTAACGTAATTTCGCGCTATGCACGTCGGGAAAATGACGTCACGAGCATGCGCAGTACGGCCGGCGCGGGAGCCCGCCTCATTTAAATGGGAATCGCCGCCATGAAATGAGGAACACCTTGCGCCGGCAGAATTTAAGTTACACGGCCAGAAATTTCTAGGTAAGTGCTTTGTGGATCGGGCACTTAGGTAGAAATTTTAAGGCAGTGTAACTTAAATTAGAATTTCGCCGTTACGCCGGGTCTTTGTGGATTTGGCCCTTAGTTTTTAACATACAGCATAGGCTTCTTTAGAATTACTCCTCCCGAATACAAAAATACCACGGGCCAGATCCACAAAGAACTTACGGCGGCATATCTATTGATACCCCGCGTAAGTTCTACGATGCGCCGTCGTATCTTTGTTTTGTATCCACAAAACAAGATACGCCTGAATGTGGGCTAGATCCGACTGACGTACTTCTTAGTATGCCGTCGGATCTTAGGTGCATATTTACGCTGGCCGCTAGGTGGCGCTTCCGTTGATTTCCGCGTAGAGTATGCAAATTAGCTAGATACGCCGATTCTCAAACGTACGTCCGCCCAACGCATTTTTTTTTACGTCGTTTACTTAAGGCTGTTTTCGGCGTAACGTTACCCCTGCCTCTATGAGGTGTACGCAATGTTAGGTATGGACGTCGGGACAGCGTCGAATTTTCCGTCGTTTGCGTAAAACGTTCGCGAATAGGGCTTTGCGTAAATTACGTTCACGTCGAAAGCATTGACTATTTGCAACGTGATTTTGAGCATGCGCACTGGGATACCCCCACGGACGCCGTTCAAAAAAACGTAATTTACGTGGGGTCAAGATGAATTGACATAAAACACACCCACATCTTAGTGATTTGAATTTCGCCCCCTTGCGCCGACACATTTACACTACGCCGCCGTAACTTACGGCGCAAATTCTTTCTGGATAAGGAACCTCCGCTCTAAGTTACGGCGGCGTAGTGTATCTGAGATAGGCAGTTCTTTGTGGATCTGGCCCCACATGTGTGAGACTGTTTCACAGCTTAGCCACATAGAGGGGCCTAAAACCCAAGGAGCACATTCAAGCAATCTATGGGCATAAATTATGCATCTGATTTCCTGACAACCTATCACTGTTTTTGACACTGTGACTGTATATACATATGGGGAAAGTAATTATTTGATCCCCCTGAATATTTAGTAAATTTGCCCACTAACAAAAAAATGAAGGGTCTATAATTTGTATCATAGGTGTATTTTAAATGATAGAGATAAAATATCAACCAAAAATCTAGAAAAAACACATAAGACAAATGCTATAAATTAGGTTGCAGTTTAGTGAGTAAGTTAAAGTGGAGGTTCACTCTAAAAAAAAGTATTTACCATTCAATCCAGCATACTGCCGACATGTACAGTATGCTGTTTTTTTTTTTTCTTTTCGGTTTACATACCGTAGTATAGGTATTTCTTCCCCCGGCTTCCGGGTAGTGAATCCCACGGGACTGGGCGTTCCTATTCGAGACTAAGTGATTGACGTATGATAAAAGCTTGCCTCCCGGCGCATAATGCGCGTCACCAGTTTCCGAAAGAAGCCAAACTGCGAGTCGGCGCTATACGGCGCCTGCGCACCGACGTTCGGCTTTTTTCGGAAACGGGTGACGCGCCTTTTGCGCCGGGGGGGGAAGCTTTTGTCATACGTCAATCACTTAGTCTCGAATAGGAACGGCCAGTCCTGCGGTATTCACTACCCGGAAGGCGGGGGAAGAAATACCTATACTACGGTATGTAAACCGGAAAAAAAAACAGCATACTGTACATGTCGGCAGTATGCGGCCGAGGTACTGCATCCTAAGATCCGACGGTGTAAGACAATTACACCTGTCGGATCTAAGGGCTATCTATGCGTAACTGATTCTATGAATCAGTCGCATAGATACTCTGAGAGATACGACAGCGTTTTAGAGAAACGCCGTCGTATCTCTTCTGTGAATCTGGCCCGGTGTTCTTTCGGTCATAGTCAGCATTTGTCTTCCTCCAAAGTCGGGCTTGCTGGGATCAGTAGTCTACCGTCATATATCTTTTACAACTAAATGTTCAGGGCCATCAGGAAGGGGTACTGCAGGCCCCTAGTCTATTAATCATCAAGTGAAACTATTATTAGGACTTATTTAGAGTGAGGCCTAGTCAACTCAATATGGTGGTGGGACAGGATGTCTAATGCTGTGACAGGAAAGTGATGGGCAGGAGGAGAAGTGTCCTGGAGGTAAAAATCTGCAGGGAGAGTGCAAAGGCGGGAGAAGTTCTGAGGTGAAAAGTCTGTCAAGATTAGAGTCCACCATTTTTGTTCTATTCACGATAATGTAAAGATAATGAGTAAACTATTTGTCAATATAAAGCCTGATCAGCTCTAACGTTTCAAATACCAATTTGTCCTATGGGCATGCCGTATCCCTTTCCCCCAACCAAGTTCAATTCCCCAAATAAAACAACAAAACAAAGCAAAAGACTTTTCATTGTCTACAAGTGTGATGTATGGATGTCTGGCAGCAGGGTAAATATGCAGGGATGTTAGTAGCTCGTAGAAACACACCGTAAATTACATGGTCATTCTCTTGACCATGTGGTATTTTTTTCTCAACAGCTGGTGGGTGCTCTGTAGTCCCCAATTGTTTAAATGGCTAAAAGCAAGCTCCCAACTGTCCCTGATTTTGAGGGACTGTTCCTGATTTTGAACAAGGTCCATCTGTCCTTCTTTCCACCTCATTTGTCCCTCATTGTGGTCTGATCTATATAGTTCTATAAAAAAAATGAACTTTTTATCTTTCAAAAAGTGTTTCTCAGTACTAAACCTTTCATCCAATTTCTAAATTGCTGCATTTGTAAATTTTAAATACCAATAAAAAGGAATAGTAGTAAAAAAAAAAAAAAAAGCACTTGTGGGTTTAGCTTATCACTATTTTTTTGTATAATTCTCCATTAACCACTTGCTTACTGGGCACTTAAACCTCCCTCCTGCCCAGACCAATTTTCAGCTTTCAGCTCTGTCACTCTTTAAATGACAATTGCGCAGTCATACAACACTGTACCTAAATGTACCTACATTTTCCCCCACAAATAGAGCTTTCTTTTGGTGGTATTTGATCACCTCTGTGGTTTTTATTTTTTGTTAAAAAAATGTAAAAAGAACAAATTCAGAAACTCAGACTGTTTTTTCCGACGGAATTCCGCTCAAGCTGTCTTGCATACACACGGACACACCAAATTCCGACCCTCGAAAACGCAGTGACGTACAACACTACGACGAGCCTAGAAAAATGAAGTTCAATACTTCCGAGCATGTGTCTAATTGTTTCCGAGCATGCATGTTTTTTTCTCCGTTGGAACTCCATACAGACGAATGGAATTTCCGATAGAAATTTTTTTCGTTCTCTTTCTAAGTCCATCGTAATTTCCAACGGAAAAAGTCCGATGGGGCATACACACGGACGGAATATCCAATGAAAAAATTCCATCTGACTTTTTACCTTGGAAATTCCGACCGTGTGTACGCAGCATTGGTGTAATTAATGCAATACTAATACAGTTGATACTACCCTCTCCGTAGAGTGACAATGCTTCTGTCTGTTGTGTCTCACTAATATAGAAGGTGGGTTACTGGTCAGATCACCAGGTGAAAACAAGGGCAAAAAAAAAACATAAAAGAAAATTGATGCATCCGCCACATCTAATGGCCGTCGCCGATAAGCTGCAATATATAAAATTTTTGTTTTTGAAGTTAATACCAATTTATGCAAATTCCAATTTTTAGCTCAATGTATTCTCACTTACTTTTCACACCCTCCAAGGCAAGGGTAGGCAACCTCGGCCCTCCAGCTTTTTTGAAACTACAAGTCTCATGAGACTTAGCAAGACCCTGACAATCACAGGCATGACTCCTAGAGGCAGAGGCATGATGGGATTTGTAGTTTCACCACAGCTGGAGGGCCGAGGTGGCCTACCCCTGCTCCAAGGTGTCCCGCTAAAGTTGGGAGGTATGGATAACTGAGGACAACAGAGTAATTTAGGCCCAGATTCACATAGAACTGCGGCGGCGTAACGTATCGTAGATACGTTACCCCGCCGCAAGTTTTCATCGCAAGTGCCTGATTCACCAAGCACTTGCATGAAAACTTACGCCGGCGGCCTCCGGCGTAAGCCCGCGTAATTCAAAGGGGCGTGTGCCATTTAAATTAGGCGTGCTCTCTCGCCGGACCTACTGCGCATGCTCCGTTTTGAAATTCCCGCCGTGCTTTGCGCGAAGTGACGTAATTTTTTCGGACGGCGACGTGCGTAGCGTACTTTCGTATTACCGGACGTCTTACGCAAGAACAAAAATGTTTTAAATTTCGACGCGGGAATTTTGACGTGGGCTGTGTAAAGTTAGGGCAGCTAAAACGACGACTAACTTTGCGACGGGAAACTAGACTAGCAGCGATGTAACGAATGCGAAAAACCGTTGTGGATCGCCGTAACTACTAATTTGCATACCCGATGCTGGTTTACGACGCAAACTCCCCCCAGCGGCGGCCGAGGTATTGCATCCTAAGATCCGACAGTGTAATTCAATTACACCTGTCGGATCTTAGGTCTAACTATGCGTAACTGATTCTATGAATCAGTCGCATAGTTAGGAAGACCCTAAAACAGAGATACGACGGCGTATCAGGAGATACGCCGTCGTATCTCTTTTGTGAATCTGGCCCTTAGTTCCAAACGAGGGACATTGGAAGCTTTGGATTAATAATGCAGTGGTAAAGAGAGAGACACTAGATACAAGCCTCATAGTGGGTAGCAAGGACTTTGAGGCCCCTTCCCCAGGAATCCAGGCCTGGTCACGGCAACCCCTGTTTCTACATCACTGCATGTAAGCCATTTATACTGTATAACAAGAGAAAAGACATAACTGGCCAATGTTATAGGCCAGTTTACACACTAGGGGGCAACATTCTACCAAATATACACATATCTGCTTGCCTAATTATTATCTCAAATTTCAAGGTGTCATTGTACCGAGCTTAAGATATATCTCGCTTGCATTGCAGATTTATTTTTGTATTGCAAATACCCTTTCGTACAAGCATGTTTATAACATAATATTATATTGAGCTGTTTATATTAAAGATATTAGCTGCGGCTAAAGAAATAATGAATCTGACGCAATGTTAGTTTTTGAAGAGCTTTTTTTTTTTTTTTTCTGTTGGGATTTATTCCAGCTTATCTGAACAAATCCAATATAATATTTTTTTTTCTATACACAAGGTAAGATGCAATCTGTCTGCGCTTTGCTAAAGCTGAGCTAAAATTAGCAATGGTATTATAAATATCCACATAACTTAAAGTGGAGGTTCACCCTAGAAAAAATTTCTAACAGTACATCCAGCACCGTGCTGCATATAAAATGTCACCGGAGCTGAATAGAGCCGAGCCGACCCGAGCTTCTTTCGGGAAGTCGTGACGCGTTGTGTGCGCCGTCGTTTAGCATGCCAATTGATTGGCATGTCAATAGGAACGCCCACTCCCGCGGGATTCCCTACCCGGAAGCCGCGGTGAATTCCACGGGTAAACGATATCTACGGGAAAAAATAAATAAAGGTCAGTGACATTTTATATGCAGCACGGCGCTGGATGTACTGTTAGAAATTTTTTATGGGGTGAACCTCCACTTTAACCCCATTTAATTTTCAGAAAATTAACAGCCTATGCTTTTCTAAACACTTGGGTTTAATGCCGCGTACAAACGATCATTTTTCAGCATGAAAAACGACGTTGCCCACACACCATTGTTTTTAAAAAATGATCTAGCAAAGCGCGGTGACGTACAACACGTACGACGGCACTATAAAGGGGAAGTTCCATACGCCTTTGGGCTGCTTTAGCTGATTCCGTGTTAGTAAAAGACGATTTGCGCTTTTCTGTCTGTTACAGCGTGATGAATGTGTTTATTCCATTATGAACGGTAGTTTTACCAGAACAAGCGCTCCCATCTCATAACTTGCTTCTGAGCATGCGCGGGTTTTTACCGTCGTTTTAGCCCACATACGATCATTATTTACAACTCGAAAAACGACATTGTTTAAAACGACGTTAAAAAATGCAGCATGTTCATTTTTTTTTTTTGTCGTTTTTCAGAACCTGAAAAATGATGTGAAGCCCACACACGATCATTTTAAATTACATTTTTTTAAAACTACGTTTTTTCATGCCGAAAAATGATCGTGTGTACGCGGCATAAGTGCCACTGGGCACTTAAACCCACTTAACAACCAGACCAATTTTCAGCTTTTGGTGATCTCACATTTTGAATGACAATTACTCAGTCATACAACACTGTAACCAAATTTTTTTTTCACACAAATAGAGCTTTCTTTTGGTGGTATTTAATCACCTCTGCGTTGTTTTTTTCCCCGCTATAAATGAAAAAAGAATGAAAATTTTGTAAAAAAAATGAATTTTTCTTCATTTTTCTTATAAAATTTTGCAAAAAATAAAATTTTCTTCATAAATTTGACCAAAAATGTATACTGCTACATATCTTTGGTAAAAAAATAAAATTAAATTGTGGATATTATTTAGTCTGGGTGAAAGTTATAGGGCCAGATTCACGTAGCTCAGCGGATCTATAGATCCGCTCGATCTACGTGAATTAAGATCCGCTCCCGCAAGTTTAGGAGGCAAGTGGCTAATTCACAAACAACTTACCTCCAAACTTGCGACGGCGGATCCTAAATCCCCCGGGGGAATTCAAATTCCGCGGCTAGGGGAGTGTCATATTTAAATCAGGCGCGTTCCCGCGCCGATTTAAATGCGCATGCGTCGTCCGGGGAATTTCCCGGCGTGCATTGCTCCCACTGACGTCACTAGGAAAATTCAAATTTGACGCGGGAACGCGGGCTATACTTAACATTGGCTGCGCCTGATAAAAGAAGGGGTAAGTATACGATGGAAAACCGCTACGGAAACGACGTAAGAACACTGCGACGGGTCCGCGTACGTTCGTGAATTTGCGTATCTCGCTGATTTACATATTATTTATCGTAAATTAGCGGGAACGCCCCCGGCGCCATTTTTAAATTGAAAAAAAGATCCGACAGTATAACACAGTTACACCTGTCAGATCTAAGCCCTATCTATGCGTATCTGATTCTATGAATCAGGCGCATAGATAGGACCAGTTTACGTCAGAGATACGATGGTGTATCTGTAGATACACCGTCGTATCTCTTTGTGAATCTGGCCCATAGGGTCTACAAGCTATGGTGCAAATTACTGAAAATTGATCAATTTGATCACACCTGATGTACTGACAGCCTATCTCATTTCTTGAGACCCTAACAAGCCAGTAAAGTACAAATACCCCCCAAATGACCAATTTTTGGAAAGTAGACAAGCGGGACAGGTGGCACTGGTGGGCACAGGCGGCACTGATGTGGCACTGCAGTGGCGCAGGTGGAACTGATGGGCAAAGGTGGCACCGTTGTGCACTGGTGTGGCTCTGGTGGCACTGGTGGGCACAGCCGGCACTGGTGGGCACAGCCGGCACTGATGTGGCACTGCAGTGGCGCAGATGGGCACAGGTGGCATTGATGGGCAAAGGCGTCACTGATGGGCACTGGTGTGGCACTGGTGTGCTCTGGTGTGGCACTGGTGTGGCACAGATGGCGCAGAGATGGCACAGATGTGGCACTATTGGGCACTGCTGGGCACTAAAAAGCACTTAGTTTGTCTTTAATTGCTCTCCTCTCCTCTCACACGGGATCGGTTTGAGGAGAGGAGAGTGATGAACTTAATCTGACCCCATGTCCCTGTTTGTTTACATCTGTGATCGCGCCGTCATTGGACGCGCAGGGACGATTCTCTGGGAGGACGTCCGTGGACGTCCTCCCAGAGTTAAGGAACCGCCTTGTAGCCGTAATTCGGCTATGGGGCGGTGATTAAGTGGTTAAAGGGTAACTGCATTAAAAAAAAAAAATATTTATACTGTGTAGCGTTACCATTGTAGGGGCTGCTGGCGATTGTGGTCCGTCTCTCACCCTGCACAGCCAAGCACACAAATTTCCAGACATACAGCAGTCAAGAAATCGTTTTCGGACTTGTTTTTTTAGTTTAATTGAGGCGATTATAACTTGGATGGGGAAAGAGCACCTATGGGATGCCCACATGAGCAATATAAATTCTTCAGAGACATAAAATATATACAACCAGTATATACACACGTCTTCTCTTCTACCTCCAGCACAGATTTGCTTGTAGAACTACAACTCCCAGGACCAGATAGCACTGAATTGCGGGCCTGACACTGGCTCAGCCAGGCCCAAACCAAATGCACTTTGCAGGAAGGGACCACCGGCCCCTATGATGTAGAAAAATAATGGTAGTCCTAGTAATAGCTGTCCCATATGGCTACTGATCCCAGTACCACCTCTTCAGGCCCTGCCAGCCCTCCTGGCTGCAGTTGCCTCCTTCCACTGCCTGTGCCACCACAGTCCTCCTTAATGGCTCTGCACCCATCCCAGACTGCTTTCGCCCAGTCCTCTCTGGCATGCCTCCTAGTCCTCCTGACTGTGTGTACTCACCAGCCCCCCTGGCTGTTCCCGTTGTTCCTCCTGGAGACTTGCCTGGCAGTTTTCTCCCGCTGTCCTCTTTGCTCCTAGTTCCTCCTGGCCAGGACACCTCCGTAGTTTTAGGAAGGCCCCACCCGAACACAAGCCCAGGCCCAACGTCAACCCCCAGATTGGGGAGCTCCCTCAAAGGCCATGACAGCCTACCATCACCGGGGAATAAAAATGGCTAATTTGGACATTTTCACTTAGAGGTGCACTCAATTTTGTTGACGGCGGTTTAGACATTAATGGCTGTGTGTTGAGTTATTTTGAGGGGACAGCAAATGTACACTGTTATTTTATACAAGCTGTACACTCACTACTTTACATTGTAGCAAAGTGTCATTTCTTCAGTGTTGTCAAACAAAAATGTAGCAAGGTCTCCGACCCCCAGGGCTAGAGATAGTTGACATCCTTCTGTATATGGTAGGTTGTTGTGAGGCATAGTGGGTGCAAGGGGGAAGTTATTGGGTGCCAGACACTTCTTGAATGCAAAAGATATATTTATTTCTCTTACAATCTTTTATGGGGGAAAGAGGGTTAGGGCCAGGACACCCTTAAGTAGTTGCAAGTTCAATTGGCAGACTCAGACTTCAATAGGAGAACAGACGTGCAGGAAAAGGCCTCCAGCAAGAAGCCACATCTGCACGTGCAGGAATGCTGTTGTCACGTACCTGATGGTGATGAGCCCGAATTGCAGAGGTCGGCCTCCCTTACAGCTCCCACTCGTGGCCCCCTGATAGGATAACAGAAGGCACAGGAGTAAGGAGGGGCATGGGTGCCTGGCAGGATCAACAGGAAGAGGCAGTGGGTCAGTCTAGTAGAAGCTTCCTTGCAGGAACTGGAATACCGGAACTGGATCAGCTCAGCAGAGAGGATAGGTCCAATAGACTGGATCAGCTTAGCAGACAGGATAGGTCCAATAGACTGGATCAGCTTAGCAGACCGGATCAGCTCAGCAACTGGACTGGAACTAGGACAAACTGGAATCGTTCAGCTGGACTGGAACTAGTATGATTCAAAGAAGGGGGAGTGGTTGAAGAACCAGGAGGAAGAGTAAGAAAAAGGGAGAAAGGAAGAAAGAAAAGGAAAATGAAAAAAGAGGAGAAAAGAGAGAAGGGGAGAGGGAAAAGAAGACGCGGAGGGGAAAAAGGATTGAAGTGGAAACACAAGGATAGCACTCACATGGGCCACATCTGTGATTATATTAGGGAAGAAACAATATCAAGCAAGTGGACATTGATGGTCAGACTTTCAGGCCAAGGAAGTATGGTTTTGTAAAAAATATATAATTTAATAGCATATAAATAAATTAAACAAGATATACAGAAAATAAATACAAAAAAATTATCACAAATTGATCAACAGCAAGTGACCACTGTACATTCCTCGGAAGTCGCCAACGCACGTTTCGCCGTGGGGCTTCTTCAGGGCGAGGATGAGGAATATAAAGTTAGCAGAGAGATAGAAACTTATATGACTGATGGTCCTCTGACGGATGCATCCACGGGGCATATAAGATACAGGTGAAGATAAACAGGTCGAGAGATAAGCTTAGGTACAAGCTTTCATATATCGAGAATCTTGGGTAGATCGAAAGAGTCAAAACTACAAATCCAAGGAGTGGAAATTATACACCACAGGGGGAGTTGTAACTCGGACTATTTCTATGAGGTCCTGGACAAACTGGGACAGCAGATGGCAATACAGCAGCAATGTAAGGGAGCTTACATAAAGGAACCCTTTCTGTAGCAGCATTTGCATAGGGCATTAGTAAAAGCCATATAACTGATTGCAGCAATGCGTCTGTGTCCCAGGGTGTACACACGGTAACACAGTGTTACCGTGTGTACACCCTGGGACACACCTGTTTATCTTCACCTGTATCTTATATGCCCCGTGGATGCATCCGTCAGAGGACCATCAGTCATATAAGTTTCTATCTCTCTGCTAACTTTATATTCCTCATCCTCGCCCTGAAGAAGCCCCACGGCGAAACGTGCGTTGGCGACTTCCGAGGAATGTACAGTGGTCACTTGCTGTTGATCAATTTGTGATAATTTTTTTGTATTTATTTTCTGTATATCTTGTTTAATTTATTTATATGCTATTAAATTATATATTTTTTACAAAACCATACTTCCTTGGCCTGAAAGTCTGACCATCAATGTCCACTTGCTTGATATTGTTTCTTCCCTGGACTGGAACTAGGACAAACTGGAATCGTTCAGCTGGACTGGAACTAGGACAAACTGGAATCGTTCAGCTGGACTGGAACTAGGACAACTGGAATCTTTCAGCAGACTGGAGCTGACTGGATCAGCACAGAAGGTCAGACAAGCCGGGTCAGATATCGGGGCGGACAGCGAGGTACAGAGGTGCAGGCAGAAGGGTAGTCAGAACAGGCCAAGGATCAGGTGCAGGCGGATGGCTGGAATGGTCACAGGTAAGCCGGGGTCTTTCACAGGTAAGTCTCAGATCAGGTTTCAGGTACTCAACGCTGTAGAGCAGACAGCAGGGATGGTGTGTGAGGGGCCGGCTTAAATACCCCGCCTGGCTCCAATAGGCGTGTGCAACCGTGCATGCACACGCATGCGTGATCGCAGCCGCGATCGGGAACCGCAAAATCTAAGTCGCCTGTTTCTGGCAGGATCTTCATGACATTGCCCCCCCCCCCAAGGGGCAGCCTCCGGATGCCCATTCTGGCAAACTTCTCAGGGTGAGATCTCTTAAAGGATTGTACCAGACTCTTAGCGTGGATGTTCCTCTCGGGCTCCCACAAATTTTCTTCAGGTCCGTACCCCTTCCATTTTATCAAAAACTGATTCTGGTTCCTTCTCCTTCTGTAGTCCAGGATAGCCTCCACTTCGAATTCTTCTTCTCCATCTACAATGACAGGATCAGGGGGGGAAGTACTCCGATTTGGAAAAGGATTGGGAATAGAAGGTTTTAACAGCGATACGTGAAATACAGGATGGACCCTTAATGAATCTGGGAGTTCTAATTCGTAAGCTACTTCGTTGATTCTCCTCCTAACCGGAAATGGCCCTAAAAATTTGGGGCCCAGCTTCTTCGAAGGACATGCCATCCTCAAATTCGTTGTGGATAACCACACCAGGTCACCAGGAGACAATATTAATTCACCTCGTCTCTTCCTGTCAAAGGTTGTTTTGTTGTGTTCCTGAGTCTTGGTCATAGTTTCCTGCAAAAGCTGGTTATTGGTAGAGAAGAAATTAATTTTCTCCTGGACCGCTGGTACTGTACATTCAGGAAGAGAATTGGGCAGAAATGAGGGATGGAAGCCAAAATTAGCGAAAAAGGGGGTTTGTTTGGTAGCGGAGTGGATGGAGTTATTGTAGGCGAATTCGGCCAATGGAAGCAGAGAAATCCAATCATCTTGTGCAAAAGAGGAAAAGCAGCGTAGATACTGTTCGAGAGTCTGATTCGTCCTCTCAGTTTGCCTATTGGTCTGGGGATGATAAGCGGAGGAAAAGGACAGTTCAATGTCCAGGGCCTTACAGAGGGACCTCCAGAATCGGGAGGTAAATTGCACCCCCCGATCTGAGACGATGTTAGCTGGTACCCCATGGAGTCTGATGATTTCCTTAATGAATGCCTGCGCTGTTTCAGAAGCTGAGGGAGTGCCTTTCATTGGAATAAAATGTGCCATCTTTGACAGACGATCAACTACCACGAAGATAGTGGTATGATCTTCTGCCGGAGGTAATTCAACGATAAAGTCTATGGATAACATTCTCCATGGTCTATCTGGGACAGAAAAGGGCTTTAGAAGACCCCAAGCCTTGGTTCTATGGGTCTTGTTTCTGATACAAGTAGTGCAGGATTCAACATACTTTTTACAATCTACCCGTAACTGAGGCCACCAAAAGGTACGCTGTACCAAATCGGTGGTTTTGGTTACGCCAAAATGCCCGGCTAATGCATGGTCATGGCAAAGTTCCAAGACAGAAACTCGTAGGCTTTCGGGAGTGTAGATCTTGTCTTCGTGCCAAAATACCCCATCCTTGAACTGCAGTCCTGATTCAGAAGGAGGTGTCTGCCCTGTGGAGGCTTGCTTAATTCGGGAAAGCAGATTTTCCTGAAGAAGAAGAAAGTTGCCAGGGGCAAGGATGGTATCCGGGGTAGCAATTTCTTTTGACTTGTGAAACATCCGGGACAGGGCATCAGGTTTAGTATTTTTGGAACCTGGCCGATACGTGACATGGAAGGAAAATCTGGAGAAAAAGAGCGCCCATCTGGCTTGGCGTGGCCTCAACCGCTTTGCAGACCTCAGATATTCCAGGTTCTTGTGGTCGGTAAATATTAGGATTGGATGGGCAGCTCCCTCCAGCAGGTAGCGCCACTCCTCCAGTGCAGATTTTATTGCCAATAATTCCCGATCCCCTACATCATAGTTCTTCTCTGCTGTTGAGAGTTTACGTGAGAAAAAGGCTACTGGATGAAGTTGGGCCTTGGTTCCTTGTCTTTGGGAAAGTATTGCTCCTACGGCAATTTCAGACACGTCTAACTCAAGAACAAATGGTAGAGAGGAATCTGGGTGTCCCAAAACAGGAGCAGAGGTAAAGAGATCCTTAAGGGCCTCAAAGGCTCCTTGGGCCTCAGGGGACCAATGGAAGCGGGTTCCCTGTTTGGTCAATTGGGTGATTGGTGCAATGATGGCCGAGAAGCCTTTGATAAACTTGCGGTAGAAGTTGGCGAAACCAACGAAACATTGGATTCCCTTTTTGTCTGCTGGGACTGGCCAGTCCAGGATTGCAGAAATCTTCTGGGGGTCCATCTTGATGCCTTCACTGGAGATGATTAACCCCAGAAATGGTATACTTTCCTGTTCAAATTCGCACTTTTCAGCTTTTGCATATAAACCATGTTGACGAAGACGGCCCAGTACGCTTCTGACATGCCTGCGGTGGAATTCAAGGGAAGAAGAAAAGATTAGAATATCGTCCAGGTAGACGATAACAAATAAGTCCAAAAAGTCTCGGAGGACATCGTTGATAAAATACTGAAAGGTAGCAGGTGCATTGCACAATCCAAAGGGCATCACCAAGTACTCAAAGTGCCCGAATCGAGAACGGAAGGCCGTCTTCCACTCGTCCCCATCCCTGATGCGGACTAGATTATAGGCGCCACGGAGGTCAAGTTTGGTGAAAACCGTGGCGGCCCCCAGCCTCTGGAATAACTCTGGCACCAGGGGAAGAGGATAACGGTTCTTCACAGTGATTTTGTTTAATTCCCTGTAGTCGACACAAGGTCGAAGGGTATGGTCCTTTTTCTCGACAAAGAAGATGCCTGCGCCTGCTGGAGATGTGGACGGGCGAATAAACCCCTTCTTTAGGTTTTCATCTATGTATTCCTTCAATGCCCCTTGTTCTACCTCTGTCAAGGGGAAAATCCTACCAAAAGGGATTTCGGCCCATGAGGATCTTGGGGCCCACAGAATTGCTGGCAGTACGGTGAAGAAAAGGTAACCTCCCCTGTGGCCCAGTTGATGGCAGGGTTGTGGACTTGTAGCCAGGGCATGCCAAGGATTACAGGAAATATTGGGGAGGAGATTATGTCCATAGGTAAAAGTTCATGGTGGGAACTGGAGATAACGGCAAGTATCGGAGCAGTCTCTAGAACTACAGGGCCTGATTTGATAGCAGACCCGTCAGCCAAATGAACAGAAAGTCCATGGGTCTTGGGAAGGAGAGGAATTTGGTGTTTAGCAGCAAAAGATGAGTCCATGAAACAGCTACAGGCCCCGGAGTCAATAATGGCAGGTGTTAGCAGAGTCTTTCCTGGAAGCTGGAACGACACAGAAAGGGCAAGGTGAGATGCAGGCTGGGTAATAAAGTCTGTATGGCTAGGAGACATGGAGAGACACTTACGGAGCTTTAGAGGAGAGTTCCTGACATAGTGGCTGGGTCCACCGCAGTACAGACACAGATTATTTACACGACGTCGTTGACGCTCTTCAGGAGTAAGGGAAGGGCGAAGGACGCCCAGCTGCATGGGCTCAGGTGTGTCAGCTGTAGGGGCTGGTGAAGCAATGGGTACTGGGTGTAGATGACTTGGAGCCTTGGGAAGCATCCAGGTTGGACGAGAAAACCCCGTAGCTCTCTCAGCCCTTCGCTCTCTTAGGCGTCGATCGATTTGTATGGCTAAATCGATCAGCGCATTCAAAGTCTGTGGAACCCCAACTCTAGCCAGTTCATCTTTCAGAGGATCTGATAGTCCCATGCGGAACTGGTAACGAAGAGCAGCGTCGTTCCAGTCTGTATCTGCGCTCCACCGCCTAAACTCAGTGACATAGTCCTCTGCTGCCCTGCGACCCTGCTGAAGGGTACGTAAAGCAGCTTCTGCAGTTGCTGAAAGCTGGGGGTCTTCGTAAAGCTGTGCCATAGCGTCAAAGAAGGTGGTAAGGTTGGTCACGGACTCATCCTTTCGTTCTAGGAGGCGGTGGGCCCAGGTTTGGGGTTCTCCAGTAAGTAGTGAGATCACAAAGCCCACTTTGGTGACTTCCAGAGAGAAGGTTCGTGGCTGAAGGGCAAAATACAGCTCACAGGAATTACGAAAGGCCCTGAAGCTACTTCGATTTCCAGAGAACTTTTCAGGTGTGGGGACCCTGGGTTCCGGAGGAAGCATCACCACAGTTGGTGTCGATCCTGTCCCAGCAAAAGAGGTGGATGCGTGGGAAGATCCCTGGGCTCCAGTGGGGTTGGACAGAACCAGCACCCGTTCTTCTAGCTGGGTGTAGCCGTGCTGAAGATTCTTAACTGCTTCAGTTAAACCAGCCAGGTGCTGACACAGTTCTTCCATAGGGGAGACTCTCTGCTCGGGCTCAGACATGGCTGTCTGCTACTGTCACGTACCTGATGGTGATGAGCCCGAATTGCAGAGGTCGGCCTCCCTTACAGCTCCCATTCGTGGCCCCCTGATAGGATAACAGAAGGCACAGGAGTAAGGAGGGGCATGGGTGCCTGGCAGGATCAACAGGAAGAGGCAGTGGGTCAGTCTAGTAGAAGCTTCCTTGCAGGAACTGGAATACCGGAACTGGATCAGCTCAGCAGAGAGGATAGGTCCAATAGACTGGATCAGCTTAGCAGACAGGATAGGTCCAATAGACTGGATCAGCTTAGCAGACCGGATCAGCCCAGCAACTGGACTGGAACTAGGACAAACTGGAATCGTTCAGCTGGACTGGAACTAGGACAAACTGGAATCGTTCAGCTGGACTGGAACTAGGACAAACTGGAATCGTTCAGCTGGACTGGAACTAGGACAACTGGAATCTTTCAGCAGACTGGAGCTGACTGGATCAGCACAGAAGGTCAGACAAGCCGGGTCAGATATCGGGGCGGACAGCGAGGTACAGAGGTGCAGGCAGAAGGGTAGTCAGAACAGGCCAAGGATCAGGTGCAGGCGGATGGCTGGAATGGTCACAGGTAAGCCGGGGTCTTTCACAGGTAAGTCTCAGATCAGGTTTCAGGTACTCAACGCTGTAGAGCAGACAGCAGGGATGGTGTGTGAGGGGCCGGCTTAAATACCCCGCCTGGCTCCAATAGGCGTGTGCAACCGTGCATGCACACGCATGCGTGATCGCAGCCGCGATCGGGAACCGCAAAATCTAAGTCGCCTGTTTCTGGCAGGATCTTCATGACAGCTGTCTCCTATGGCAACAGTCTTTAACAGTTCCTAACACAAAGCGCAACAGTTCTTTCACCTTCACTACAACTTCTCCTTGTAGTTCTTCAGCCCACCGGTCTCACTAGACCCACTGATTCACTGTCACCGAATCCCTTGAGCTCCTCCAATCTTCACGGTGGTGTCTTCCTCAAGCGTCACCCCCGCTTCTCTGCTGGGTCCCTAGCTTGGCACTCCCAATACCTCTCAAGCTTCACCCCACTGGCCTACTCAGTCCCTGGCTTGACACACAAGGTTGCTCTGCAAGCGTCACCTCCACTGGCTGGGTCCATGACTTGATCACCGTCTGAAGTTTCCCGATTCTCCACCATGCCCATTCTGTGCGAATACTGCTCCGGTACTTGTTTCAGCTACTCACTGTGGTCCCTGGTAACAAGGTGGATGGTCCTTTAGTGGCGACAGTTTCCCTTCTTCCTCCGACCACGTCAGGTTCTCCAGCTGGCAGAACCGTCACTTCTGGTTGGACTGCAAGCCGCAATCCCAACCTTGCGCTGCTCTCTTGCTTCTGAATTGGTCCTCAGACAGCCTAGCAGCCAGATGTAAAAAGGCAGAAAAATGACACCATGCTCGTACAGAGCTTGTATATAGTCCTGCAGCAGCGCTGCAAACCCCTGGATTGCTGTATGTGCTGTGTATAATAACCAAAATCAAAGGAATCAATGATATGTGCTCCAATCACCACAAAGGAATTCACCGCGTGGGGGGATATGGGGTCCCCTTCGGGGAAAGCACTCACCAGATGGTTAATTAAAAACCGCGTTTCAATGTAACATATCACTGGCACAGATGGTAGATTGGATCAGCATACCGCTCTATCTCCTCGATCACCGTGTAATTTTCACTTTCCAGATAATGGCAGTTACATAAGGGAAGGAAAAATCCACATAGCGCAATATAGTTTTGATAATATTTAATATCACCCGAAAAAAACATATAAAAGCGTATCCCCTCAGGATAACATGCGTACCAGATTGGTGAAATAATTAGGCAAATGTATATAATTGATGTGGATATTAGTGTCACTCTCACTGTTACTGGCAGGACCCCTGAAGACCGCTTGGATGACCTTCCTGTAGCTTGCTTCCTGGTTTCCTTTACCCAGTGGAGCGCATAACATCACTTCCGGTCGGGATGCTGGATAGCAACGCTCTGACGTTTCGTCCGTTCGGACTTCCTCTAAGGCCCCATACTCACGAGCAAACATGTCTGCTGAAACTGGCCCGCAGGCCAGTTTCAGCAGACATGTTTGGTCGTGTGTGGGCGCGAGCGGGCCGAATTCCAGCAAACATTTGCCCGCCGGGCCTTTTCCCAGCAGACAAATATTCCTGGACTTGTTTTAAAACAGTCCGCTGGAATTCAGCCCGCTCGGACATGTACGGTCGTCAGTACAGACCTACCGTACATGTCCAGGCGCCCGCCGTCCCTCGCATGCGTCGAATGACTTCGACGCATGCGTGGAAGCATTTTAAAGGCGGGCCGCCCACGTCGCCGCGTCATTGTCGCGGCGACACCGCGTCATCGACGCGGCGACACCGCGGACACGCCCCGCGTATTGTTTACGCGCGGACTTCTGTACGATGGTGTGTACAACCATCGTACAGAAGCCCTCTGGCAGACATGTATGGTGGAAACGGTCCGACGGACCGCTTTCACCATACATGTTTGTCCGTGTGTACCCGGCCTTAGAGCTTGCTAGTCCTATGCATCCCCCGGAAATAAATAGCATTGCGACGCCCCCCAGCCAATGACAAAGCTCCAGTAGGAGCTGGCACTCCCTCCGTGTGTCACTGGTGCACTCCTCACCTTCGGGCGCCGTGTGTAACCACGCCCCCGGAGGGGAGGAGATCTAAGGGACTAGGCTTTGTACTGCGCTCCCAATGCAGCTCACTGCTCCCACCATAGAGCACGTTCGTGAGTGGAGACAAGGAGCATTGCAGTGCACGCTATTGTAATCAGAGGGCTGGAACTAATTTAAGGAGCTAGAGTGTTCTATGTCAGGCGTTCTGTCTAGTGAGGAATTACCCGCACTCCAAAGAATAGCCAATGACGTGTTTATGTTGGACGCATTCAAACCATAACATGGGTGCCCTGAAAGCATCTCGCATATAAATGGCTGTTTCATAGTATCCATAAGCCAAATGGGTCTGTGCAGTACAACATAAATATACAATATATGTGCACATATATTAAAGGGGAACGAATCCTTACATACATAAAAAACTTATTAAATCTTAGACAAAATTATACATATAGGTGATGCAACCACGCAGAAAGTGGTGTATAAGCATACATATGAACCTATATCCATGTATACATATAATATTCATTATAACTAAAATTTTAATAAGCTATAAAATGTATATGTGTAAAATGTATTAAAATGCATTAAACCATTTTAAATTTTAAAATTATATAAAATGGATGTGAGAATTAAAAATTGATAAAAAATCAATATAATACATCAATCTAAAAGTTTTTAAAGAAACGCATGGTGCCGTAAAATTGTAGATGAGAGATTGCACATGTATACATAAATATAAGCACACGTGCATACCTTTTGCGCACAATGGACAAACCGTGTGAAAAAAATGTTGGAATAAACTTATGTAAAAAATCTCCATGGCACCAGCAAAGCTACATAAAATATATATCGTTATTCCATGCTTCCATTGATTCTTATATACAGTAACCCTATGTGTGAAACATGTGTGGGCCATGCACGTGGGAAATACTGTATGGATATTTTTATTCAGGGGTTCCGATATCCAGGGCACCGATAAAATTATCAATGCCCTCTTTACGAGCATGGTGTAATTTTTCTGCCTTTTTACATGAACTATTTTATTGAAGCAGCTGCTATCATTGTTTACATTGTGTCCTATTTTTAACAGATTTTATGATTATTTTCGGATTGCTAGAATCATCCTAAGCGCAGGGCTGTACTGAAGTAGGGGGCCAGTTTTTAGTACTTTGCATACTTAGCAGCCAGATGTGTCCAGGATAGGCCCAAACTCCGGCCTAGTAGCTCGGGCAATACAACACACATCCACCCAGACAGCTGTCCAGGTGGCACAGAACCGTGATCACCTGACTCGACCCAAATATATAGGTTCTCCCAGCAGACAAAGGGATTAAAAAAAAACCCTGCCCATTGGCTGAGATACCCCATATACCCATAATCTGACCTTCTTGCTCTTCTCGTATCTAATGCCACCAGGTACCCAGCCACCTAGCTGCAGAAGAGAATAGCACAGCAATGTCAGACTTGTCAATGTCATGGAGAAATAAATTGATCCCTAACAAATAGCCGAGGCAGCTGCTCCTGGCAGGTAAATTTAGGAGCAACCCTGTCCAAACTCAAGGGTGCTACAAAAATATTAAAAAAAATAACATTGTAAAAAAAATAAAAGATTGTAGAAAATAATAAAAAAATTAAATAATAAAAGACAAAAACTACTGAAATCATCCTCTGCCATACTTACACTCTCCACTGCTCTACTGACACCGTCCTCTGCCATACTGACACTCTCCACTGCTCTACTGACACCGTCCTCTGCCATACTGACACTCTCCACTGCTCTACTGACACCGTCCTCTGCCATACTGACACTCTCCACTGCTCTACTGACACCGTCCTCTGCCATACTGACACTCTCCACTGCCCTACTGACACCGTCCTCTGCCATACCGACACTCTCCACTGCTCTACTGACACCGTCCTCTGCCATACTGACACTCTCCACTGCTCTACTGACACCGTCCTCTGCCATACTGACACTCTCCACTGCTCTACTGACACCGTCCCCTGCCATACTGACACTCTCCACTGCTCTACTGACACCGTCCTCTGCCATACTGACACTCCACTGACTGACACTATCCACTGTCCTATTGACACCAACCTCTGTCCTACTGACATGTCCACTTCTTGTTTGCATATGTCTACTTCTCTACTGACACCATCCACTGCCCTATTGACACTATCCATGTTTTAATACATTTAAAAAATGTTGTTTACATTTATTTATAAGGCCCCTTACACACGCGGTAGGCTCTGTTGGAGTCCGCCTGCTCAGTGGGGAATCTGTCCGCTCATCACTGATGAGAAGGCGGATGGCTGATCTATGTCGGCTCTGCTTATGAAAAGCGGACATAGTCCTCTCTCCTCTATGGACGGTCGGATGTAATCAGACCTGTCCGTTTACACCTGACTGCCATCAGATCCCCATCCATCGGTTTTTAGCAGATAGTATCCAATTGGATTCTCTTCGAAGAGACTGGAGGGTCCAATCAGTTCCGCCTGAAAAACTGACAGGCGCATCTGATCTGTTCGCTAGTGTGAAAGGGGCCTAAGAGTATGTGTGTCTGTGTGTGGATATACAGTGTATATGTGTATATAAACTGTGTGTGTATATATATATATGCTGTATATACACACACGCATGTGTGTTTGAGCTTTGAGGTGCACACCCTAATGCAGGAGGCTGCGTTCACTTATGGTGGGGAACCAGGCATTCAACACACCCAGAAGATTCTTTGGCAGTGGTAGACTGAAGATCAGTATCACAGGCACTGTGACAGGTAAGTATTACATGTTCTTTTACAGGCTCTGTGTCATTAATTTTTTTGGAAAGTGATAAAGTCACTTTAATCAATTTGCAATTCATCTGCTTATATTAATAGACGTGTAGATGTCAACAAGATCATATAGTTAAATAGATTTTACAAGACTATAAAGTAGCTTCTTGTCATTCTACAGTAGACGTGGCTATGCTACTGCTGTGCATTTTTTACTATAAAGTGTACCCACAGAGCATTTTCTCAGGGCCAGCTTAAAGCTGGGTAGAGATATAGAGTTCACTTAATCAATAGATAGGATGGTGTTAATCTTGATGAGAAGTGACTGCCACTTGAAAAAGTAGACGTGAGTCATACAATCTGCTTCTCCTACTGATTCTTAATAGGTCATCTGGAAATGTCACTTAGTAAAATATAGTTAGAATGACCCCCTGACCTATTAGTAATATGTGAATGTAGTTTAACCACTTCAGCCCCGGATCATATTGCTGGTCAAAGACCAGGCCATTTTTTGCGATTCGGCACTGCGTCGCTTTAACTGACAATTGCGCGGTCGTGCGACGTGGTTCCCAAACAAAATTGGCGTCCTTTTTTCCCCACAAATAGAGCTTTCTTTTGGTGGTATTTGATCACCCCTGCGGTTTTTAGTTTTTGTGCTATAAACAAAAATACAGCGACAATTTTGAAAAAAAATAATATTTTTTACATTTTGCTGTAATAAATATCCCCCAAAAATATATAAAAAAAACGTTTTTCCTCAGTTTAGGCTGATACGTATTCTTCTACATATTTTTCGTTAAAAAAAATCGCAATAAGCGTTTATTGATTGGTTTGCGCAAAAGTTATAGCGTTTACAAAATAGGGGATAGTTTTATGGCATTTTTATTAATATTTTTTTTACTAGTAATGACGGTGATCAGCGATTTTTATCGGTACTGCGACATTATGGCGGACACTTCGGACACTTTTGACAAATTTTTGGGACCATTGGCATTTTTATAGCGATCAGTGCTATAAAAATGCATTGATTACTATAAAAATGCCACTGGCAGGGAAGGGGTTAACACTAGGGGCGAGGAAGGGGTTAAGTATGTTCCCTGGGGGGGTGGACTGACTTGGGGAAATGACTGATCGCTGTTCATACATTGTATGAACAGACGGTCAGGCATTTCTCCCCCTGACAGGACCGGGAGCTGTGTGTTTACACACACAGCTCCCGGTTCTCGCTCTGTAACGAGCGATCGCGGGTGCCCGGTAGTACTCGCGCCTGCCGGGCACGCACGTTGGCGTCAGGGGCGAGCAGGGGACCCGCATGCGCGCCTCCGGCGGCGCACGCGCCCCTATTGGCTGCTCGGCGAGATGACGTAGATATACGTGATCTCGCCCAGCAGAGCCGACCTGTCGCAGGTAAAGTAGTTTTACGGGGGCTGGTCGGCAAGCGGTTAAATACCTGTCTAGCCACTGAATAATACAGTTATGTTTTCCATTTTTATGATCTACATTACTTTGAGGGCCTTCTTCTAAACAACTTTGGCACACTATTTCTGGCTGACCAGATGTGTATGACCGTGGAAGTAAAAACAATCAAATTATTACTAATAATGAAGTAAGAAAGTAAATGTACCCAAGATCAAAATAAGTTTTAGCTAAGAATAATTTCACAATATTGGCTATACACAAAACATAGGCCATCGGTGTTTGGAGGAGAGAAGATGACTTACCCAAGCTCTTTACAGTAAATTGCTTAGAGTGACCTGGAACTGACCTAAAATCTGCCTGAAATACATCTTGGGTCCAAGACCCAAATGGATCGAAGGGGATACAAAGATCAGTTTGCAAATTAACACAGCTACTTGCATGCACCACAAGATGTCCATATTTTCACACTATTATGTTATTAGAGAAAGAAAAGGCGTGGAGGGGATATATTGCCTTTAACTAGTTAAGAATCAGTCAGGGGTGCCCAACCAGTGGCCCGGAGGCCACATGTGGCCCACGGAGCTCTCTGATGTGGCCCGCGACCTCCTGCTTTGGGATGGAATAGAATAGAATACTGTTGCTAAAGGTCAGTTTATTACTAAAATCAGTGTATATATGGGCATATCTTTTCTGCAGTGGTTACTGGGCTGCTTAAAAACTGATCCGCATGTGCAGATTAGTTTACCTGTGGGTTACCTGCACTGAGCCATAGACTTCTGTTATTACCTGCGAGTTTGGTGAGCTTTCTGAAAGTGCACCAAACCTGCAGAATATAATAGAAGTCTATTGCAAAGTGCAGGAAAGCCAAAAGGTACAGAGCGCAGCCTTGGGCCCTTTTTACACGGTCAGTCCATCAGTCTGACCAATTGGACCCTCCATTCACCTCCAAGTAGAGGAAGACAAACAAACTTGTGTCCTACCTCCAATACGATCTGCTAAAATGTATAGTGGGCTGTGTCAGTGTCTGCTCTGCATATGCAGAGCAGACACGAACATGCCAACCACCCGCTCCGCTCATTGTGGCCCCGTAACCGGTTAACAAGTCGTTTAAAGCGGGAGTTCACCCGAAAAACAATTTTTAACATTAGATTGAGGCTCATTTTGTCAAGGGGAATCGGGTGTTTTTTTTTAAATCGAAGCAGTACTTACCGTTTTAGAGAGCGATCTTCTCCGCCGCTTCCGGGTATGGTCTTCGGGACTGGGCGTTCCTATTTGATTGACAGGCTTCCGACAGTCACATACATCGCGTCATGAGTAGCCGAAAGAAGCCGAACGTCGGTGCAGCTCTATACGGCGCCTGCACACCGACGTTCGGCTACTTTCGGAAAATCGTGACGCGATGTATGCGACCGTCGGAAGCCTGTCAATCAAATAGGAACGCCCAGTCCCGCAGCCCATACCCGGAAGCGGCGGAGAAGATCTATCTCTAAAACGGTAAGTACGGCTTCGATTTAAAAAAAAACACCCGATTCCCCTTGACTAAATGATCCTCAATCTAATGTTAAAAATTACGTTTTTGGGTGAACCTCCACTAAAAGTGGCCCTCGCTCTTCAAAAGGTTGGACACCCCTAATCTAAGATGTACCTGGTATGTCTTTTAACCCTTTACTGTATTATCCTTTTTGTTAAACTAAAATTAATCTGTCACTAAAATAAATATTCAAAACCAAATTAATTTCATCTGCTTCCTGGGACAGGGGTTCTGCCACAATGATGAGATATCCAACAGTTTCAAGCGTTGGTTTCCTGCACCCTGGACAGTATGACTTAGGGGCCACTGATTTCAGTTGGAGACTAGTAATCTGCCATCCTGAATTGTTAGATTCTGGAAGATCTTCAGGATCTGCATGGTGGGGTCAAAGTTGATCAAGCTAAACCAGAATAAAGATCCTTTCTCCAGGCCTTTATAGGGTTCAAAACTACAATCCATGCCCAAGAGGAACACAACTCCCCAATTCCCTAATCAGACTTTCTTCTAAAAGGGAATGTGGAGGTCAGAACCAGTGGACTTTGATGGTTCATCTATACAACTTCTACCTTATCTGCCTTGGCTAACACTGTACATGGGATGGTTAGTTAAACCACTATTTGAGGTAATATGTCAGGCAGGTGCAACATACAGTACAAGTGGGGCCATCCCTTCTACACTGAAGTGAAGAAACCTGACAAGCAATTTGCTCTGCATTCCCCAGATAAACTTCCAGTGCTGTTCAGATGTCTGGACATTGAGACGATTCTTGGCCCTAAATGTCTGGATCCCTCACAAAACAACCCAGGAATCCTAACCAGCTAACACTGCTGCCCGAGACACAGCAGAGAATCGATCACGAAAAACAGATTCCTGCTAGCACCAGAGATCAACTACCATTTATGGCTCCCTGCTACTACAACATTTGTTTCTTACCCAGCAACACTGTTCACTGTTGTGGCCTTACAAGCAGGATAATCCTATTGAGTATGGATTGCTGGTCATCAATAGACTATCACATCACCTCCACATAACACTTCCTCTGCAGCAATCAGGCATTGGGTCACAACACTTTTGCCATGTAGCCTGTGACGTCGCTTGCGCATGCGTTCTGAAGGTCCAGCATACAGTGCCAAACCTTTAGAACCGTGCCATAAACCATAGCTCCTGTGTGCATCACGCCTCTGGCCATACCGGACCCTATCCCAGCATGCAGCCTGGCAGGTCACGACAGGGAGTAGACGAGCAAGCGCCCCCCCCCCCATCTGGTCACCAGTCATCTCTATGCTTCCTATCCGGCGCTGGGCGATTCTTTCTCCGGGCCCCCGATGGCACGGGAGAGCCCGGAGAAGCACCGGATGGCGGCGGGAGGGGGGATGTCCCCTCCTGCCACCTATAAGAATGATCAAGCGGTGGAACTGCCGCTATGATCGTTCTTATGGTGCCCAGGATCGCCGCCGGAACACAATGATATCTGAATGATGCCTCTAGCTGCAGGCATTAATCCGATATCACCGCACAAAGTCCAGGACGTCATATGACGTCCGCCCGGGATGAGAGATCCCCTTTGTGGACGTCATATGTCTATGTGCGGTATTGAAGTGGTTAATTTTTTTTTTCAAAAACTGTGGGCGTGTTTTTATTTATTTTTTACACTTTTTTTGGTGAATGAGTAGGGGTACAATGTATCCGAAACTTATTCACATAGGGGTGGGGCCCGGATCCACTGACCCCCCCCCCACAGCCACTGCCCAGGGTTACGGGGGGAAGCCCTTGTCCTCATCAACATTGGGGCAAGGTGCTTCGGCCCACCTGCCACAAAGCACCTTCCTATGTTGAGGGCATGTAGCCTAGTATGGTTCAGGATGGGGGCTGGCTCATCCCCTCCTATTCCTGACTTACCAGGCTGCATGCTATTTATTTTCGCGTGGGGTTTCCCTTAAAAACCATACCAGACATGAAGGGCCTGGTATGCATTAGGGGGGACCCCCACACACATATTTTCTTTACATTCACCCGCTGACACCTCATCTGTTGTTAACGACGCTGCAGCCAGCTTCCCGGCCCGCTCCCTAGCAACCAGCTATTGAGTGGGGGCCCACGCTGTTTCTGACAAATACCGCATGTGATACAGACAGCAAGACCCTGGTGATAAAAATCTATTTTTTTTACTCTCTGTTCCGTTTGTGAATTGGACTTAAGTGCTTACCACATGTTTTTTTGGTGACTTTTAAGGTAAATATCGCATAAACTTTTTTTGTGAATTAAATTTTTTTACCACATGCAATAATTTATGCAAATGAGTCACATGTAGCCTAGGATAGCAAGTGATAGGGTGAGGATTTTAACAGTTTACTGTAGAATGTTTATTTTATTGTGTTCCCGTGAATCGGCATAGCTGTACGTCTGCCCTAGTATAAAATATTTATATTTTTTTCTAAATTGTCGCTCTTTTTTTGTTTATATCGCAAAAAATAAAAACCGCAGAGGTGATCAAATACCACCAAAGGAAAGCTCTATTTGTGTAACAAAAAATATGTAAATTTTGTTTGGGTACAGTGTCGCACGATCACGCAATTGTCAGTTAAAGTGACGCAGTAATGTATAAGAAAGAACCGGGACGGCCGCACTCCAAAAATAAAAATGTGTTCCTTTTAATAAAAACTGGTCACAACATGGATGTCACAGCAAAAAATCAGGAAAAAGGGCTAACGCGTTTCACACTCTCATACAGTGCTTATTCATAATAAGCACTGTATGAGAGTGTGAAACGCGTTAGCCCTTTTTCCTGATTTTTTGTTGCCACACCCCCCTACAGTTGTAAACACACACTAAGTGAACCCTAACTCCTACAGCGCCCCCTGTGGTTAACTCTAGGGTTGTCCCGATACCAATTTTTAGGACCGAGTACAAGTACCGATACTTTTTTTCAAGTAGTCGCCGATACCGAATACCGATACTTTTTTTTAATGTCATGTGACCGTTTTCAAACCACAATACAGACCAAAGATATTTTCTTTAGAATTATGAAGAACTGGTACATCATGGTGTGGGGCTGTTTTTTAGCATACGGTACTGGAAAACTACATATCATTGAAGGAGTGATCACTGTCAGTGCAGCTCATCGGTGCCAGTGCCCAAAAGTGCAGCTAGCCAGTGCCACCTATCAGTGCAGATCAGTGCCCATTAGTGCATCAGTGCAGGGAGGCAGCTTATTAGTGCATCTCATCAGTGCCACCCAATCAATGCCAGTGCCACCTATCAGTGCCATCCATTTATGAGTGCCATTCAATCAATGCCAGTGCCACCTATCAGTGCCATCCAATGGTGCCATCCAATTTGTGTTTGATGTCACAAAAAACAAAACAAAAAGTATTCTATTTTGGTATTGGGTGTATTTGCGTGATTACGAGTACTAGCGCAAATACTCGGTATCGGTCCCGATACCGATACTGGTATTGGTATCTGGACAACCCTAGTTAACTCCCAAACTGCAACTGTCATTTTCACAATAAAGAATGCAATTTAAATGCATTTTTTGCTGTGAAAATGACAATGGTCCCAAAAATGTGTCAAAATTGTCCGAAGTGTCCGCCATAATGTCGCAGTCACGAATAAAAACGCTGATCGCCGCCATTAGTAGTAAAAAATTTTTTTTTTATAAAAATGCAATAAAACTATCCCATATTTTGTAAACGCTATAAATGTTGCGCAAACCAATCGATAAACGCTTATTGCGATTTTTTTTACTAAAAATAGGTCGAAGAATACATATCGGCCTAAACTGAGGGGAAAAAAAAAATTGATATGTTTTTGGGCGATATTTATTATAACAAAAAATAAAAAATATTGCATTTTTTTTCAAAATTGTCGCTCTATTTTTGTTTATAGCGCAAAAAATAAAAACCGTAGAGGTGATCAAATACCACCAAAAGAAAGCTCTATTTGTGGGAAAAAAAGGACGCCAATTTTGTTTGGGAGCCATGTCGCACGACCGCGCAATTGTCTGTTAAAGCGACGCAGTGCCGAATCGCAAAACCTGGCCTGGGCATTTAGCTGCCTAAAGGTCCGGGGCTTAAGTGGTTAAGGAGCACAATTCAACGATACATGAACAAAAAAGAGCTGCATGGTTGAGGTGCCAGAAGGAAGCCTTTACTGCACCAATGACACAAAAAAGCCAATGAGGCATGTCAAGGTGTTGTTGGGCATATTGTAACCAGGCTTTTATTGTGGAACTTGTACAGTAAAGGCTTATTTCTGGCAACTTGACCATGCAGCTCTTTTTTTATTCAAGCATCATCCTATTGTGCTCCTTAAAAACAATCACACCATTTTTTTTTCCAGAGCAGCCTATATTTCTCCTGAGGTCACCTGTGGGATTTTCTTTGTATCCTGAACAGTTCCTGTAGCATTTGTGGCTGAAATCTTTCTTGATCTACCTGACCTTGGCTTGGTATCAAGAGATCCCCAAATTTCCCACTTCTTATTAAGTGATTGAACAGTACTGACTGGCATATTCAAGGATTTTGATAACTTTTTATATCTTTTTCCATCTTTGTAAAGTTTCATTACCTTGTTACACAGTTTTTTTTACTGTTCTTTTCTACTTCCTCATGGCTCAGTGTCTAGCCTGCTTAGTGCATCCATGTGAACGCTAGCAAACTCATTGACTATTTATACACAAACACTAATTGTGATTTAAAAAGCCACAAATGTGGGGAATTAACCTTTAATTGACATTTTAACCTGTGTGTGCCACCTTCTGTGTCTGTACCAAGGCCAAACATTCCAGGTTATAAACTTTTTATCAGGGCTATTTGGGTGATTTCTGTTATTATTATGATTTAAAAAGGATCCAAAAAGCTATGTTATAATAAATGGCTTAACGTGATTGCTATCCTTAAATAAAAGACAGTTTTTTTTAGCATGATCAGTCATATTTTCAATATTAATGCCAACAATTCACAATTTCTGCCAGGGTATGCAAACTTTTGAGCACAACTGTAAGTCACACAATATTTTTTTCTATTTGCACGAGTAATCATGGAATGAGGCTGGTGACCAAAGGGATACAGCCTCTGATATCATTATCGTGCCTAGAGCTGTGTGATTTTTACAAATGGCACTTTATGCTGTAAAAGCATCAGGGCTGGACTGGGACAAAAATTTGGCCCTGGACTTCATCCAGAAAGGCCCACTTTGACAGGTCCCTCCCATGGCGGCCGGACAAATCCTGCACCCCCCCCCCCCCCCAGCCACCCGCACCCCCTCTCCCCCTTCACTAGCCACTATCCATTCTACTTTATTAGAGTACTGGTATTCTTATAGGCAGTACCAGTGGGGAAGCTAGACATTATTTGCTCCTCTGTCATCGTCCCTGCTCCTCCCCCTGCTTCTCTGTTCCCCCCAGGTGAGCGCTGCGGGAAGGGAGAGACAGAGGAGCGGAGGGGGGCAGCAGTCCGCTGTCACTGAAGCAGGCCCAATGAGCCATTGGCCCACCGGGAAACTCCCTGTAGTCCCAATGGCCAGTCCATCCCTGCCTTGCATGTTCTTTACAAAAGTCTAAGGAATTGTTTTTTTATAAACCATCAACAGCCAGCCTTCCAAATGTTCTAAAATGAATGCATGCTTAATTTTCATACTCGTAGAAGATTCTTAATTAAAAAAAAAAGCTGAGCAATAGCAAAAATGCTGGCATGAATACATTTCAAGGCACAGAAAGAGATCGGCCTCCTGATCGTGTAGATATAAAGTTATGTGTGTAGAACATAAGATAGCCTGGAGCAGAGCTGCAGGCTGCGTCTGTTTGGATGAGCGATAAAAGCCCAGGGACATTAGGTATTTTCCCAAGTTGCTAACAAGGGTCAAGCCAGAGGAGACACAAAGCAATGCTGCAGCTCACTGAGTCCTTGACATACAATGATGGAGTGATATTTACCAAGCTTGGGCTGGCCTGTCAGTCTTCTGTAAATCCTCACTTGCCTGAGTGACATACTTGGCATATACAACTGGGAATGGTGGTTGCAGCTATCTATTCACTGTTAAAGTGATACTAAACTCACATTTTAATAAATAACAAAATACGTGCAATATGTTTAAAAGTAGGCAGAATGTTACTTCTATCTCTTTTTTACATGACTTTATTTATTTCAGGTACTTATTTAGTGCCGTCAATTTACGCAGCGCTTTACATATGTATTATACATATGTATTATACATTCACATCAGTCCCTGATCTCAAGGAACTTACAATCTAAGGCCCCTGACTCATATTCATACATACACATATGTAGCAGAGTCCTGGACCCCCAGAGGCCTAATGGTGACCTCAGGAGTTAGGGAGAGCTCACACCCTTCCTTGTAAAGTGGGTTACCAGGCATGGTGGGTGTAATACAAGATGAAATAATGGGCACTTTTTGAATGCGAACAAGAGATTTATTGTCTCTTAACAAGAACTGTAGGAGAGCAGGTTAGGGCCAGGACACCCTTAGGTAGATTAATTGACAGACTCAGAGACACTATAGGAAGATGGCTATACATGGCTATACAGGGAAAGGCCTCCAGCCAGATACCACGTCTGTATAGGTAGGACCGCTGTCTCCTATGGGACTGAACTTCTAAGGCCCCGTACACACGACCGAACATGTCTGCTGAAACTGGTCCGCGGACCAGTTTCAGCAGACATGTTCGGTCGTGTGTACGGCCAATCGGACAGGATTCCAGCGTACATTTGCCCGCCAGACCGTTTTCGAGCGGACAAATGTTTCTAAACTTGCTTAGAAACATGCCCGCTGGAATCCTGTCCGTCGGACATGTTCGGTCGTCTGTACAGACTTACCGTACATGTCCGAGCGGCCGCCATCCCTCGCATGCATCGAATGACTTTGACGCATGCGTGGAAGCATTGACCTTTCAGCGTCGCGCACATGTCGCCGCGTCATCGTCACGGCGACGGCGCAAACACGTCACCGCGCTGTCTGTCCGCGCGGATTGTCTCTCATTTCTGTATGATGGTGTGTACAGCCATCATACAGAAATCTCCGGGCGGGCATGTCCGCTGAAAACGGTCCGGCGGACCGTTTTCATCGTACATGTTTGCCCGTGTGTACGAGGCATAACAGTCACTAAAAGTAGTTGTACCTAACTCTTGGTAACACAGAACATTCCATTTCTTATCTCACAGTATCCAACTGTAGGTCTTATCGCTGAGCTCCCAGTCTCTCACTAGACTTCCAGATCCCAGTCATCAGCGGATCTCCTGAGCTCTTCCAGCTATCCTGCTGTATACTCCTCAAGCATCACCCCCGCTAACCCACTGGGTCCGTGGCTTGGCACTCGCTGAAACGTTCCCACTTCTTCACCGTCCCCGGCTGGTGAGAAGACTGCTCTGGTACTTGCTCAAGCTTACTTACTGTAGTCTGCGGTAATAAGGTGGATAGTCCCTTAGTGGCGACTGCTTCCCCTTTACCTCCGACCACAACTGGTTCCCCTTCTGGCTGAACCTTCACAACTCGGTTGGACTCCAATCCTGAAGTCCCAACCCTACGCTGCTGCTTCTGCTCCTGAATAGGCCTCAGGCAGCCTAGCAGCCAGGTGTCCCCAGGACGACATAACACAGGTCCACTCAGACAGCCGTCCAGGTGGCACAGAACTCTGACTCCACCCAAATAGGCCCTCTCTGCAGGCCAAGGGACTAAAGAAACCCTTGCCTTTGCACCTGTTGATCTAATGTCACCAGCCACAATGCCACTGCCCTGCCTAAACACTAGGGTGCTACACATACTAGGGCCAATTTAAACAGGAGCCATTAACTCACCAGCATGTCTTTGGAGTGTGGGAGAAAACCAGTCCCCGGAGGAAACCCACCCAGGCACAGGGAGAACATGCAAACTTTATGCAGGTAGTGCCATGGTTGGGATTTGAACTGATGATCCTGGTTAAATAAAAAAAACCCTATCATTCTAAAATACCACGTATACCACAGCTTTTTAAGTCTCTTACCAATGTTTTCAGACTTTTTTATCCTGTGCATGCTTCCTAATCCTATCCTCCAATGATGCACCCCATCGCTATTGTACCATTGTAGAACAAGCAGTGGCATTATTTCCAGTCACATGCTCCACTCCATCATTCTTAGTGTACTACAGTCCCCATAGTACTGGATGGGTCTACATGTAGATGTGTAGTCCATCTCAGGGACAAACAGGAAATGGCGGATATGTTCACATATACAAGAACTAGAAGTATGAGAATAGCAGAAATAGCAGAAAAAATCAAAAAGTTGGCTTTGCCCAACTAGTCTGAGAAGGAATAGCAGAAAAAAGAAAATAGTTGGCTTTGTCCAACTAGTCTGAGAAAGAACGAAGATGTGTCTGACCAGGCTTGTTGGTTTTTCATAGTATACTTCTTGGTGTGGTCCAACTCTGAGGCCTATTGGACTGCATATTCATTTATAGACACACCAGACAACCTCACTAACAGGAAAGTAAAGGTAAAACTATAAAAAAAATTTAAGTGGTGGTAACGTTTTTTTTTTCCCTACCTTAATGTATTCTCTGCATTAAAGGATATCTAAAGGTTCGTTATTTTAACAAACATCTCATACTTACGGTACCTCCTCTGTGCAGTTGGTTTTGCACAGAGTGGCCCCAATCCTCCTCTTCTGGGATCCCTCAGCTGTGCACCTTGCTCCTCCGCTTCTTGGGTGCCCTGTTGGAGAGCCGTTCTCCCTTGGAGCACTCGTGCGGGCTCGCTCTTGTGTCCTGCTGCTGTGTCTAATGACACCGACAGCAGGACTCCGCCCCGGCCAACTTTAAGTTAGGCAATTATGACTTTAAATGGGAAAAAGGAGCGTATTTTGGAGATGTTTCGTAAGTGAAGTTTATAAATACTTTCTGAGTGTGGCATTTATAAAAACTGCTGTATTAGTAATGCTACCATTTCAGTAGCACTGCCTATGAGAGATACTGCTATCTTAGTAATGCTGTCCACAATGCAGTTGGTGACTATGGTCTTAAAAGGTGGCCATGCATGTATGGATTTGCCATTGATCTAGGTACGAGTGATCGCAAATAAGAGGTTCATCATCAATTAAAATACTAAACAATGCAACATATACGGTATTGAATGAAAATTCTATTTATTAGATACGATCTATTCAAAAAAGTACTTTACTCAGTCTGAATTATGATCAGTTGTCTGACACACGTGCAAATATTCATTCAATTAACCAGAAGTGAATGATAAAATTATTTCACGGACAATTGACTGGCAATCAAAATGGAAATCTCACTAAACCAATTGAATGGAGGGTCTGCGGTTTGTAAATCTTACTCAGTTTAAACATTTTAGTCACATTTAATGATCAATCAATACATGTGTGGCCAGCTTAAAACCTTGCCTTTTTAACACTACTATCCCAAGAGATATTATCCTACTGGACAGATATGGCAATGTTAATAATGGTGTCCGGAGTTAATGCAAAGCCCCATGCCAAACATGGATACTTATCTGCAAGTGGCCCAGGACACACTAAAGTAGAGGAGGTCTAAAGTAACCTGTTAAACTTAGTCATGTGACTTGTGATGTCATTCCAGAGCTGATTGGGCCATGCCAGCAGGCTGGCTTTAATACCTTGACTCATAGTCTATGACCCTAAACAAGTATAGCGATTAGAAAATCAGAGTTGGGTCAGAACTCTTGGACACTTGTTTCGGGCCTGTGCCTCAGAAACTACCGAAGAACAGAATGGCAGCCAGACAACCACATTTTTCTAAAGAAGAATTCAGAAATGGCAGAATCCAAATTCTTTCAATGTCTACCAGATGGCTGATGGATTGTCAGGGGGTATAGAGGACAATATAGCATTCTGATCTTATGGACAGCCAGGGTCTGACCCCTTGGTCCAGAGATGGTCAACACCTAGGAACATGAAAAACAAGGTCATCTTGCCAAAAAGGTGCCAGTCCCAGGTTTTTGCTTCCTTTTTAATCCTTTCACTATAAAGACCTGTACACACGGGCGAGAATCCCGTCGTAAAGAAAACATAGTTTTTCTCGGATTCTTGTCAAGCTTGACGGGATTCTTGTCTAGCTTTCCTTGCATACACGCTGTCAAGCCAAAATCTCGTCGTTCTAAAACACGGTGACGTACAACACATACGACGGCAGTATAAAGGGGAAGTTCGATTCCACTGGCGCCACCCTTGGGGCTGCTTTTGCTAATCTTGCGTTACCGCGCGTTAGTAAAAGTTTGGTGAGAGACGATTCGCGCTTTTCATGCTTCATGCTTTCAGATCGTTTTCTGCGGTTCAATTTGTGCTTGTGGGTTCGTATCTTGTCTTTCAGGGCATGTAGTCAGGTCGTATTTGTTTTACAGTGCGTTCCTGTCCACTTGTTTCTGATTTTCAGGTCGTTCTTCATAGGACTTGCTGTTCTTCAGTGCGTTCTGTTTAGTTCATTCTTTTTCTTTTTTTTTTTCCACGTCAGACATAACCACAGCAAGAGACCTGCTCATGATTTTATTCATAATTCCGTCTCTATTTCAGGTATAGCATCATTTGTGGTAGTTTATTTATATATATTTTTTTTTTTCTTGATTCTATATTTGTTATTCTGCTATTTGCATATTGTTTAAAATTTTTTTTTTTTTTTTTTTTTTTTTTTTAAGCATATCTTCTTTCAGCCCTTTAACAATTTAAACGGGCTAGAGCGTTCCTCATATATACGAGATCCAACATGCTATCATTACGTAATGACGTGACACATCACCCCATCCCAGTCCCCTCCCTCCCCTCCCTCCCCCCCACTACCCTTCCCACCCCTCCCAGACCATCTCCCGACTCCACCTAGTATTTTTATTTCCTATATTGCTGCAGTCTTATTCCTCTCTCATGTTTTCTGCGTATTTCCGAGACTTTTTAAAATCAATCCATGTTTCCCAGATATCCTTGTTTCCTGCCTTGTTCTTTTCGCCACCGTATTTTACTTTCTCCCTCCTATAAGTATCCTCTACAGAGTCGATCCATTCCCATATTTGCGGGCTTACCGGGTTTCTCCATTTTAGGGGTATCAATCGTTTCGCAGAGTTCAACAAATGCGGAATTAGTGATCCCCTATAATCGTTCACTGGCGTTTCTCCCCCATGAAAGAGGACTATCCAAGGATTATTTTCCAATTCTTTTTTAGTTATCTCTTTTATCAAAGCCAAAACTTTTCCCCAGAACGTTTTGATTTTTACACAGTCCCACCACAGGTGGGCCATCGTTCCTCTTGCCTCACATCCTCTCCAACATTCCTCTGACTCCCCTACTCCGAATTTGGCCATTTTATCTGGGGTAGTGTACCATCCTGTCAGACACTTGAAGTTCATCTCGGCGGTTTTTACATCAACCGCCGAAGTATGTGTCAAATTAAGGATTCTCCCTATGGTCGTCTTCCCCCTTGGAACTCCTAGGTCTCTCTCCCATTTCTGTATGTAGTTTAGCGTATCCGACTCGTCTATTTTCTGTAAATATTTATATACTTTGGAGATATTTCCTTTTGAGCTTTCGGTACTACACATCTGTTCCAATGTAGTGTACTCCTCTCGTGACCTCAATGGGTGTGGGAGGCACTTAACGAATGACACCAACTGAAGGTATCTCCACTCGCTGAGTGCCTCCATTTCAATCCTAATTTCGTGAAGGGTCATAATTTTGCCCTCTAGTGTTATGTCTTTTAACTGTGTTCTATTTTTAATCCACTTACCACCTACCTCTTTAGTCCCAGGTGCAAAATATTCGTTTTCTTTCAAATCTATAAGGGGTGAGTTGAATTTCGTTTTTAATTGTTTGTGTAATCGATCCCATACCCTTAAAGCGTTATGTGTAATTGCGTGTGTTGACGTGTGTAGGGTTCTATAGTGTGGGGGGTTCCAGATTAATCTCCCTAACTGTGCCCTCGCTAAGGTGCATTCAATACTTATCCACCTTTTATCCTGTGACTCTTTAGCCCATTCTATGACCCGTGTGAGGACCGAAGCGTTGTAGTATAATCTAATGTCAGGTACAGCCAGGCCGCCTTTTTTCTTGGTTCGTTTTAGAATTTGGGCAGAGACTCTATGTTTTTTATTGTTCCATATGTATTTCATTAGAAGGGAGTTAATTATTTTAATATATGACGGAGGCAAATAAATTGGGACCATTTGGAATTTATACAAAATTTTGGGGATAAGTACCATTTTTACCACATTTATCCTCCCAAACCACGATATTGGTCTATTGTATATAGTTTTAATTTCTCTTTTAATTTCGTCGAGAAGGGGGATAAAGTTTATTCTATATATTTTTTTCAAAGTATTTGCCATTTTTATACCCAAATACTTTATCTCTCTTTGCCAGGAGAAATTAAATTTCTTCCGCAAATATAGTTCTTCGTCTTTGTGGATATTAATATTCAAAATCTCCGTTTTTGTTGTATTCATTTTAAAGTTTGAGACCTCGCCATATTGTTTTAAGGTATCTATTAACTTCGGGAGGGTGACTCTTGGGCTACTTATGTAGAATAATAAATCATCAGCAAAGGCTGACAGTTTATGCTCATCTTCGCCTACTCCTACCCCATAGATTTCTGGGTTTTGTCGGACCATTGCCAGGAGGGGTTCCAATGCTAGGACAAAGAGGAGGGGGGATAGGGGACATCCTTGCCTAGTCCCATTTTTCATCTCAAAAGGGGCGGATAAGGATCCGTTAATTTTGATCCTTGCACACGGGTGGAAATATAGGGTTTTTATTCTCCTTATCATCCCTGGACCTATTCCTATGAATTCTAGAGTTTGTATCAGGAATCCCCAGTCTACCCTGTCGAAAGCTTTCTCAGCATCAACCGACAGGAATAGACCGGGGGTCCTACTTTCTTTGATCTGCTCCAGGAGAAGGAGCGCCCTCACACCATTATCCTTTCCCTCCCTCCCAGGTATAAAACCTACCTGGTCTGGGTGGATGATGGCTGTCATCGCTCCCTTCATTCTTTCCGCTAAAATTTTTGCATACAGTTTCGTATCTGCGTTTAGGAGTGAGATCGGTCGATAACCCGAACAAGTCGTATTATCCTTTCCCTCTTTTTTGATCACTGTAATCGTTGCTGTTAAAGCCTCTCTACTCATTTCATAGTCAGTTCCAAGGCCATTAAAGTATTGGCAGAGTCTGGGGATTAAGATGGTACTGAACTTTTGTAGGTAGGCAGATGTAAAGCCATCTGGCCCGGGACTTTTTCCCTTAGGAGTGTTTTTTAAGGCCTCCCTTATTTCCTGTTCCGTTATTAAACCTTCCATCTCTTCTACCTCCTCTTCTTCTAATTTTGGGAGATTGGCTAACTGTAGTATTTCCCTACCCTTGTCCATTTTTTCGCGTGGGCACCTGATCTTTTGTTGGATATCGTAAAGTTCTTCATAGTAGCTCCGGAATACTTCTGCTATTTTATTTGTCGCATATACTAAGTCACCATTCCTGTCTCTGATTTTTTCTATAAAATTCCTAGTTTTCTTTTTTCTTACCATTCTGGCCAAATTTTTACTAGGTTTGTTTCCCCAGACGTATCTTTCTCTCTCTGTCCGGTCTATATGTTTCTTAGTTTCTTGTTCCGCCAGAGCTCTATATTCATCCCTTCTTATACTCAACTTATGAAATATTTCCCTCTTTTGCCCCTGTGACTTATGTTCCTGTTCTAGCCGATATATCTCCTCCCTTAGTGTTTTTAATTTACTCGATCTTATTTTGTTTTTCCTTGCCCCTTCTACAATAAAGATTCCCCTTATATACGCTTTATGGGCCTCCCAAAGGGATGCTCTTGAGATATCCTCCTTGTCGTTCTCCTGAAAATAACATTCCAACTCTTTCTGTATCCTCTCCGCTACCTCCTCGTCCCCCAACAGACTCTCGTCCAATCTCCATTCTGGTGGTGTGTCTTTTTGTATAGAAGTTTTTATTTTTAAAGTTATAGGGGCGTGGTCTGATAACGTCATGATCTCACACCTTGCTTCTATCACACTCTCCAGAAGTCTGTGGTCGACGAGGGCATAGTCGATCCTCGAGTACGTCCCATGCACAGGTGAGAAAAACGTGTAGTCGCGGGCCCTCGGATTGAGGATCCGCCATACATCCACCATTTGATTTTGTGTCATTTGTTTAATCAGTATTTTTAGTTGCTCACGATTTGTCCCCTGTGCACAGGACGTACTATCGAGGCTTGGACTCATACAGAAATTGAAATCTCCCATCAAAACTACATGGCCCTCTTCAAATTCTTTTAGTTTTCTCATGATTTTACTAATATATTTAACCGAGTTTACATTGGGGGCGTATACATTAGCTAGGGTATAGATCTCTCCTCCCAGTTTTATTTTCAGGAACAGAAATCTCCCCTCCGGGTCTGTTTGTCTATCCACCAATGTGAATCGTATTCTACGAGCGAATCCAATAGCAACCCCCCGGGATCGCGATGAAATTGTATCCCCATAATACCATATCGGGTATTCTGTTGAGTAGAGCTTTATATTGGATTCCAAGGTAATATGGGTCTCTTGAAGATAGGCAATATCTGTTTTATACTGTGTTAATTCACAGAGAATTTTGTGTCTTTTAATATGGGAATTTAGTCCCTTTACATTATATGAGAGAAACTTGACATCTGTCATATATCTTTTTTTTTTTTTTTAAGTGTTTGGAATATTTTCTTGTGAAGTCAGTCAGATGGTCTCTCTGCCTCCCCCCACCCCCCCACTCTTCCCATTCCCTCCCCCTCCCTCCTCCATCCCATCCCCCCTCCCTCCCTCCTCCCCCCTGGCCTATTTTTGGCCTATGAGCCTTGGAAGGGCGATTTCTCATCTTCACCCTCAACTCCTCTAATTGTGGTGGTGCTCAGGCACTCCCCTGGCTCCCCCCTCCCCCCCCCCCCCGGTCCATAATCCCGGGATTCCAGGCAATTCAGAACATCCCTAATCCACCCAAGCCGATAAATAAATCGGGGGGTGCTATCTGCATTTTAGAGCAAAAGTCATTCAGTTCTTCCGGAAATCTTAGTCGAGCCGTTTTACCTCCCTTAATGCCTATAAGGCATGCCGGGAAGCCCCATTGGTACTTTATATTTTGTGCCCGCATCAGCTCTAAGAGTGGTTTCAGATGCCTTCTCCTTGCCAGTGTTTCTTTAGATAGATCAGAAAATATTTGTAAGTCAGTCTCTCTATATCTCAGGGGGGGTTTCCCCCTAAGTCTTCCCCAAATTTCTGCTTTATCAGCAAAATTCTTGAACCGAACAACAACATCTCTTGGCCCGTATCTATCTATCATCTGAGGATTTCCCACTCGATGCACTCTTTCGATTTTGAGGGGCTTCGCATCTGCTGGTCTGTCAAGTAAGGGGCAAAAAATTGTATTCATGACCTCCATGAGGTCTTCCTCCTTTTCCTCAACTATCGCTCTAACTCTAAGGTTCTGTCGCCTGTTGCGATTCTCCTGGTCCTCTATCCTGTAAGCCGCTACTCTCTGACTCTCGGTCAGGGCCTTAACCTGCCCTTTCAGGACTTTTATTTCTTGATCCTGTTCTTCTAATCTCCTTTCTGTCTCTACTACTCTTTCTCTGAGTCCTCCGAGGTCCACTCTCACCTTATTGATCTCTGTCTTTATGACATTTTCCATCCTTAATAGCATAGCGTTCATTTCTGCCTTTGTAGGGGGCTGTGTGTCCTGTAAGTCTGGGACCAACACTTCAGTGTTATTGTGGTCTTGCTCACTTTCTATTGTAGTTTCACTTTTAGAGCTCTCCGCACTATTCGCTCCCTTTTTTGATTCATTCTTCTTCCTTTCCGTCTTTTTTGCGAGCCCCGGACTTTTAAGACTCCCCTCTTGTGTCATATATTGCTGTATAGAGCTATTCCCCGGGTTGTTCTTAGAGGGTTTTATGGTGACACCTCTCGTTGACCTATTCATTTTATTGGAGGGTCTAATTCTCTTCCCCAGTTTGAATGAGGATTTTTTCAATCTACTCTTAATGATTTTTTTCCCCCCTTTTTTTTTTTTTTTCCAACCTTGCCTTAGCTCCTCTATATGGGGGTAACTATTCTCCTCTTGTTATTTTCTCCTCTCCCTTTAAGAGGAGAAATAAGGCGCAGTGGGATTACAGATGACAAAGAAGAAGAGGAATATGGCCAAGAGCGTCAGCAAGGAAAGAAAATACAGGGGAGGAATCCCCCGTATAACGCACCGGGAGAAGGGAGGGCCAGACGGGGAAGTAAGAAGTAAGAAGGCAAATGAAAAGGGCCCGGAATAGGGGCACCTCCTCTCCGCCTCCCTATTGAGTCCCGCCTACTCCCCGTCCGCTACCTAGCTTAATTATTGCAATGGACAAACCAAACTGTTTTTTTTTTTTTTTTTTTATCTTCTTGTGTCTGAACTGTCTTCCATATGATTTTAAATTTTGAGCTGCGGTGTTTTCTCTGGCTTGTCCTCCTAACCCATAGGGGGCTTTCTACAGGTTAGATTCCCCAGGATTTTAACTCTTTATCTATTTTGATTGTCTTCACCCGGTTAAACACTGTATACAATTCTCAATGTTGTCTGGCGAGATGTTATAATCTTCTATAGGCACCTGGAGGTTAAGCTCTATTCAGCATCCCTTGGCACGCTATTACCTTCAGCCTATGGTTACATTGCCGGACTAGTTATCCTTATTTGATCAATACAGTCCTTTTGTATATAGGGGGAGTCCTGCTCCTTCATAGGTTAGTGTATTATATACAGATTTTTTTATATGTATACCAGAGAAAAGTAGGACTCACCAGTATGCCTTCCCTGGTCCAACTGCCCCTCAAAATACTGGCTGCAAGGTATGCTCACCCTACCGCCATAATACACAGAAGGAGATCAGGCAGGGAAGGAACACTGATGAAGAGGGGGTGAGAAAAGGAAAGAATAAAAGGCGAAAAGAAGCGCGTGTCAAAGTCCGCTCAGCATCCAATAGGATTTCTACCACAAGTCTCTTTCCTGTAGGGTAGGCAACTTATATCTCTTAATCTTTAGAGACACTTGTCAGCTTGGTACTTATTTAAAAATCGCCCATAAACGTTCAGTCTCTTGCTTGGTGATCATGAAAAGCAATACCTTAATAATAATGACAAATAGTCCCACTATCTCATTGTATCAAGACCATGGCTCAGTCCTTATCCCCGTGTATACAGTTTTAGCTCATTGCATATATAGTAAAGCACTTATAACCGCTTAATCAAAAAAAAGATTTTTTTTTTTTTTCCCATTTGTCTCCTGGGCTGCGGCACCTGAAAAGAGTCCCAGCGCAACAACACAATACCAGGGGGATCAGGGGGGGGGGGGCCCCAGGGAGGAGGAGGGGGGGGGCACGGGGTGGCACCCGACCCTGCTCGGCTCTACTGAGCGTCTCACCCAACCTCAGGACCTCCTTGGCGACCTGTTGCTGCCGCTGCCAGTGCTGCTGGGGCTCCGTTTTCTGTCCTGTGTCATCCCCGTTCGTAGCACCGCGTCCTCCGCTCCACAGCTGCTCCCGGCGTGGTGCTGGCCAATCACGTGGCTTCTTCCGGGTCACCAGGTATCCCTCTGGGTCCCGACCGTACGGGGGGGTTCTTTCGTCGAGCCGTGCAGGGCGGGGGGTGAGTCTCCGACTCGGTCGCCGGGGGTGTCAGCCTCTCACTCTGACATCCACCGGCCCGCTGCTGGATCCGTCGGCTCTCCACTCCCGCTCCCGTGACCGCACGCCATGGAGCGCTCCGGCACCTCCCACCTACACCTCCCACCTACACGTGCGCGCACATCCTGCCCTGTTTAGTTCATTCTGATCAGACGTTCGTTTTCTAGCCATGTTGCGGGTACATTCTCGTCCTAGAGTTCGTGCTGTGCAGTCAGTTTGTGTTGGTCTTCTTGTTTTAGACCAAGACGAGTCCATGAGCAGTGTGAAGAGGCGTTCATGGACCAAGAATTGGTTGCTCCAGAGGGAAAACCTCTAGGCAATATCTCAGACATTCTACCTGCCCTTATGAAGATGGGGTGTTGTCACTACTGAACAAGCCAAAATTTGAAGATGCACACAGTCTTTTTTGGGTTAAAATGGGTATTTCCCTCATGATCCCTATTGTCAACATGTGCTACCTGCCATTATGGGTGATCACTGGACGTGTTTTGTGGGTGCAACTCTTTCTTCCTTTCACCTACTTGAGTTGCACCCACAAAACACTTACATGGATATCCCGAGATGGCAGATAGAACATTTTGACCCACTGTTTGCATCTTCAAATTTTGGCTTGTTTGAAAAAGTGCAATTTTTTTTTAGAAAAACTGGGAATGTAAAAGGGGGGGGGGGTTATTCGATTCGCCCCAAGACATCAATGAAGTCCTTAAAGGTTTGCTCAATAAAAAACATATTTTTTTGATGACGTCCATTTCCCTACTACACGCCATTATTAGGAGGATGATGTTTTAGTCACTAGAACTGGAGAAACAAGGCCTTTCTTTAAAATGTTCATCCCCTAATAATAAAAAAAAAGGTATTATAAATCTGCAGGCCTACATCTCTTGTTACCTGAAGCTGTGGTGACAGATACTGACCTGTTGTGGTGACAATTTCCACCAAGTCCTCCACCTCTCCTTCCACCACTTCTCCTTCCTCCAAGTTCTCATGTTGGTGTTCCTGGCAAAGTTGGTGTTCCTGGTGAGATTAGGGTTCCTGGCGAGGTTTGGGGTTCCTGGGCTACGAGGAGTGGTGTCCTTCCAGTCTTCTCTCCCCTATAAGAATGAAACAAAAGGTATACTTAGCGCAAAAATAGGAATATAAAACATTGCTTGGAAGTGGGGTACAAGTGTCTGTTTGGGCAGAGTTACAAGCAGAAGACATGATTTTTTCAAACACAAATCTTGACTACTCACCCTTTTGTGACAAGTTTCACACATGTAGACACCCCAAAAATCCACTGACGCACCTGTTGGGGTCACCCTAAAAAGGTTGTTCTGGTGGCCCACACTAGTGCTCCTGAGTGCAGATGTGTAAACAGCTGCTGAGCTCTCCTTTACACTGATTCAAGTTTGCATTTCATTCTAGTTAAAAACACATCATCTAGACAACAATGTAATAACATTTATGGAATAAAAACAGGCATGTTAAAACATTTTTTACCCTGTATCTTCCAAAAACATCATATGTAGTGGCCGAACGATGTGTCTTTAACGACCGATTACTGTGCCCACTAAATTTATAAAGATTACATTTTCTAAGGTCTAATAGTAAAAAGCAACAACAAAAAGGAACATGCAAGTTCTGAAATACAATAATAGGGACACAGAAGAAGTACTTACTTTTTTCAAGCATTCTTTTAATGCTCCTTAACTGTTCCGGCTCCCTCAGTTTGAGGTCTGACCTCCTCTTTCAAAGCTGTTCTTTCGATCTTTTCACCCCAAAATGTCTCTTCAGACTTCTGACAAGTTTCTTCATTATTTTGGCCTTCCTTAGATTAGGGTGGGTGTACGGCCCATGCTTGCCATCATAATCCGTCTTTCTCAATATGTCCATCATTTCCGCCATTTCCGTGTAGGACATGTTAGATGCCTTGTATCTGCTCCTTGTTCATGACGTTTCCTCCCGCTCTGGGCTTGTGTCGTTGTTAGACGAATTAAGAATTGCAGACACCTGCTCATCAGACTCCGCCATGTCATCGTTAATAGATTAAATTTGATTAATTGCAGACACCTACTCATCAGATTCCGCCATGTCATGTGCGCGCCGAAAGAGAAGGGGCGGGGAAACATCGAGAAATAACTTAATGGGCGGGCGACGTGTGCGGAGTATCATGTATGCGTAGTGTATGTAAAGCTAACACATGTGTCGTACCTACGTTCGGTGTGCAGAGGAAGGAGTAAAAGCGACGAACGTCTGACCGAAGGTATGATTTTAACTTGGGACATCAGTGGCCTATACTGCATATATGGGGATAAAAAGATTACTAGAGTTTAGTTGTGATTGACATTAGTATTTTTGTCTTTTTGTCTTGTGTTTTGTCTTGCAGAAATAATGAATCCATTTCTGGAAAGAGATTTTTTAATCAAGTTCATTGATCAGTTAAGAGAGGTGCCCACTCTTTGGGAGACCAAAAACCCTATTCACAAGAAAAAAGGGGTAAGGAAAGCAGCGCTGGAGACCCTGCTCCCATTTGTGCATACACGCATGCTCCACGTAACCATCCAACAGCTGGACACAAAAATCGGGACCTTGAGAGGCACATACAGGACTGAGCGCTTTAAGGTCCTGGCTTCTCAGAGGTCAAGAGCAGCAGCAGGGAAGGTATATGTCCCGACGTTGTGGTACTACAACAGACTGTCCTTTCTTAATGACCACCTTGAAGCAAGGCACTAATTTTCCAGCCTTCCCTCCAGCCTTCTCTGCAGCCAAGATGATCCTTCTCTGGAGCAAGATGAGCCTTTCGTCCTGAATGAAGACCCAGATGTGCCCATCTGGAGCCAGGTATAGTATTTTCTAAACATTTATTGTGATAAAATTAATGCTGTAAAATAGATGTTAATATGAAAAAAAAAATGTTTGATCAAAAAGTGTTTTACATATCAATAGACAGTAGTGGCCCAAAAATGTGGGGGAAAAAGAATGAAAACTGCTGGGGTCAGAATGATTGTCTTTTCTATTTATTTTCATTCAATTTGCAACAGTCATGAGCTGAAAATTGTGTGTGTTTGATGAACCCAAAACTCAAACTATGTCCCTTTTTTATACACAGGATGACATCAGCCAGGATGAGGGTCTGGAAAGTGTCAGGCAGGAGGAGGCCGGGCCAAGTGGCAGCCAGGAGGTGGCAGGGGTGAGTGGCAGAGAGGAGCTGGCAGGGGTAAGTGGCAGAGAGGAGGTGGCAGGGCGAAGTGGCAGATAGGAGGTGGCAGGGCCAAGTGGCAGAACAAGGTGCCAGGTGCCTTCCATCCGCCTTCCAACAAGAAGGACCAGGAGGGATCGGACTGTGAGTGACGCAGCACTGGCCCTGATTAAAGAGGCACAGGCCACCCTCCAACAGCCAACCACCCCCGAAGAGGGCTATGCCGCACTAGTTGGTGTGAAAATGAGCCAGATGGCGATGGGCCAATGCCTTCTATGTGAGCCCCTACTCATTAGCCTCTTAAATAAGGGGTTGATGGGGACAATCACAAAATCAACTGTAATTTGTGATCACGGCCATCATCCTCCACCTCCTTCTTCTCAACCTCCTCCTCTTCCTCCACCTCCTTCTCAACCTCCTCCACCTTCTTCTCCTCCACCTTCTTTTCCTCCACCTTTTTCTTCTCCACCTCCTCCTCCTCCACCTCCACCTTCTTCTCCTTCTCCTGACACAAGTACACCTCCCGAGGCACAGGCTCTAGCCAAGCAGGGAAGGAAGGCTGCAGGTCAGGCTACAGGTCAGGCTTCAGAGAAAGCAACAAAGAAGGCTGCAGGGAAGGCTGCCAGGAAGACCAGAAAGTGATGGCCTTGCTTTAATGTGGTCTGACAGAAGGCAGGCTGTTGTAGTACCACAAACTTGGGACATATATCTCACCTTCTGCTGTTCCTGACCTCTGTGAGTCCAGGACCAGATTGGGCTCCCTACTGTAAGTGATTCTCAATGTCCCAATTTTAGTGTCTACACAGAGTCGCCCAAATTGCAGCAGGTTCTCCAGCACTGCCTTCTATTTATTTTATTATATACCAGAATAAATGTGTGTTTTTTTTTTTTTTTTTTTAAAGTTAATACTTGCCTATGTGTTTTTCTTAAACCTAAAACTTTAGCTTGTGAGTAGGCAGGTAACTTTAAAAAAATAAAAAAGGCCTAATTAAAAAGGGACAGATAACACCAAACAATCTCCTTGAAGTTAAAAAAAATACAAGATAATAATGTTTAAATTGGGGTAACTTGACACAAAAAAATTAAAAATAAAATCATGGAGATCACTAGAAATTAAATAATAATTTAAAATGCAGATCTGTATTCAAAATTAAAAAAAGCATTAAAAATGTTGCAAAAAGTTAGTCAAATCACTGTGTGAATATCAGCAGCAAAACAAGTTCATTATTGTTCATTATTGTACCATTCTAAAGAAGATTTAAACAATGCAATCATTTTTTACAGCGTGACGAATGTGCTATCTCCATTACGAAAGCTAGTTTTACCAGAAGGTGTGCTCCCGTCTCATACTTGATTCTGACCATGCACAGGTTTTTAAGACTCGGAAAAGCATACACACAAACATTTTTCTCATCGTAAACCAGCCCGACAAAAATCACGACAAGAAAATTGAGCAAGTTCTCTTTTTTTCTCGTCGAGATTCACAACAGTTTACTTGACGAGAAACCATACACACAAACGGTTTTCTCGGCAAAAAGCTCTGCCAGCAGTTTTCTTGCCGTGAAAAACGAGCGTGTGTACGAGGCTTAACCCAAATCTTTTGTTTTTATTTTTAATATATAAACCAAATAATCACTTTAGGTACTGTGTTATATGTAAATTAAAGTAATCCTTCTTTATATTCAGTAGTCAACAACACCTGATTTCCCCAATGAGCTAACAGACTCTAGGTCAGAGTGACCGTGGGAACGCCTCTATTGGCTGCTGAAATGTGAAAGACATAGCAGAGAAGGAATGATTGACTCAAATCATGGATGCAACCTCTCCTATGCAGCCCCATACTTGCCTGTTGTTTTATGTATCTAGAGTTAATAAGGAAATTGTTGTAGGTTCGAAGAATTGAAGCCGAACAGTACTTTGCCAATTCAAGTGAAAGGTCCACTTGATAGCCTACCCCCTCTACCGATGATACCTTCCAGCTGCCCCATTTATTTTGAGACAGATAGAAGTAAAGAATTAGCAGGGAGTTACATTTTCAAGCAGTAGTCCAGCTTCATTCCATGCTGTTTTATAGATAGTTTCAGTTCATCGTTAAATATACACCATGCTTACTAAATTACCTTTTTGCTTTTCAAGTGACCCTTGTGTTGTGACTTGCCAAGGGGTGTATCTATCATGGCTGGAGAAATTCCTGGAATTTGCATTATTAAATACATACTTTATTAGTAACTAAATAGGTATCTGGAGACACTATTACAGTTTTCTTTTTTGCTTCATTTTTATTACACCTCATTTACATTTCATAATTAGCTGATTAGTACTACTTAAAAATTTAAACTAGAGAAAGACAAAAAAAGAAGAGAAATTCTTTGCTGTTACTTCTCCCTTTTGATAATAAAATGTATCAATTATAATAATACAGCACCTGACAAAAGAAAAAGAGTATATTTTAATACAGTATGTTTAAACCACTTCAGCCCCAGAAGGATTTACCCCCTTAATGACCAGGCCATTTTTGTGATACGGCACTGCATCACTTTAACTGACATTTGTGCGGTTCTTTTGGTGGTATTTGGTCACCTCTGTCTTTTTTTTTTGCGCTATAAACAAAAAAAGAGCAAAAAAAAAAACAAACAAACAATATTTTTACTATCTGCTATAATACACATCCAAAAAAATAAATAAAATAGGGTAGGGTTGTGAATCGGCGTTAGTATGCAATTTGCTGACCACTACGGGAACGCCCCCTAGCGGCCATCGTAAGAATGCAGCCTACGATACGACGGCATAAGGAGCCTTATGCCAGTCATATCTTAGGCTGCAGTCGGCGTATCGAGGTTCCTGAATCAGGAGCATTCGAGACGCCGGCGCAAGTAAGCAATTGCGCTGCGTAACTATGGTTACGCAGACGCAATTGCTACCTGAATCTACCCCAAAGATTTTGGTTTATTCGTCCATCTTGCTGGAAACAAGTGCTAGCATCCAAACAGCATAAACAAAATCAAACATAAAATAAACCCTGACCACTTGGGGTGTCTACCTTCACCACACAGGAACCTATCTAGGGAGTCTGGCACAGCCTAGTGCTGGGCAGACACTGCTGATCATACAGCAGAAAAACAATAGTCTCCTTTTGATTTTTATCACACAGAAAAATCAATCACCTCCTCACCTCCTCAGAAGACTTTCAGCTACTGCTCTCCTTACTCACAAAGCCTCAGGATGCAGCAAATCAGTTGTAATCCTCTGAATTACTTATAGAGGCCTTAATTGCCTCATTCTGAACAGCTGAAGTTTTCCAACGCCCTTAAAACTTTTCCTGGCTACTTTTGCGACCCGACGCCTAATAACAATTGGTGTATTGTCTAAACAAGGCAGAAATGTATCTCCCATTTGTGACAACACCCACAGATTTACCTGACTTCCTGTCACAATATATATATATATATATAAAACAAAAAAATGTATTTATCAGTTTAGGCCAATATGTATTCTGATACATATTTTTGATCAAAAAAAATCGCAATATGCGTATATTGCTTGGTTTGCGCAAAATAGGCAAAGATTTAGGGACTTTTTTCTTTTTTTATTATTGTTTTATCGGGTAATAGATGTTTTTTAGCGGGACTGCAACATTGCGGCAGACAAATCTGACCCTAAGTGACACTATTTGGGGACCAATGACACCAATACAGTGATCAGTGCTATAAAAATGCGCTGATCACTGTATAAATGGCACTGGCACAGTTAACTGTGCTCCTTGGGAGGTGTTTCTAACTGTATAAGGAATGGGCTGCCAGGGAGCAGAGATAGATCGCTGTTCCTGATCACTAGAATAGGCAGATCTCTCTCTCTCTCCTCCCCTGTCAGAATGGGGATCTGTTTGTTTACATTGACAGACCCCAGTTCTTGCTCTCTTTCCCACGTTCGCGTCCACTGGACCCACGGACGGGCTACCGCAGCGGTCGGCAACTGCCAGTGCACGAGCCGACGTACCAATACGTCGATTCGTGCAGCCGAGCCAACTTGCTACAGTATAACTGTGGCGGCTGGTCGGCAACTGGCTAAAGATTAAGCCATCTAAAGCTGATATTTTAGGTATACTGTAGGTCAGTGGTTCTCAACTCCAGTCCTCGGGACCCACTTACAGGCCAGATTTTAAATATTACCATGATATCACCTGTATAACTGTATTTCAGTTATTTTGAAAACGTTTCAGTTATTTTGAAAACGTGACCTGTTAGTGGGTCCCGAGGACCGGAGTTGAGAACCACTGCTGTAGGTGGAGGATGTCTTTTTGGATCATCCATGGTAATATCTCCCTAGCATAACTTCCAGATCTTCATCCCTGTTTCATAGTGTAACTCCTTAGTTTGTGTATTGCTCACCCCTAAAAGGGCTAATGATTTGTCCCAGGGTCCTTTCTCACAGCCTAGCCAATAAACAGTCTAGGGAGACTGTGTTCAAAATAGTCTCTGCAACAAAAGCCCAGAATATAAACAGCACCAGCCCACCTTCATCAATGCCCCAGGCCAGGCAAGCACTAGTAAAGATATGCTAGGGATATCAGTAGCAACAGACACTAGCATCTTGCCTTCAGGTTTGTACTAACAATGTCCCCAGATACTTGGATGCCCCCTTCCAGTATCAGACGGACAGTTCCCCCATTAGACTGGATCCCCAGTGAATTCCCTTGCTTTGCTCCAGAGATTGTAGCAGAACAGGCTCCCCAGCTCTGCCACAGCTGGGACCTCAATGATCACAATTAGAATTTTCAGCTGGGCTGCCCTGAAGTGGCTGCAGGCCTTCAAGCTGGGAACATCTCTTCCTGGGCTAGAACAGGACTGCATCAGGACCCAGACTATCTATGCACCACATACATATTCTGCCTGCTGGTTTGCATTTTCCCAACCCAGTATATTCTGAAGTCCTCTAGAAGGCAGGGGAGAACAATCAAACCTGCCGCATGCAGAGCCCAGAACAACCCAAAGCAATCACACACTGCTCCAGTAGTTAGTGGAGGCAAAAGGAACTTAATTTGCTTTACTTTCAAAGCAACCTATTTGGAAGGGTGATACATTTGCAGTGGAGTTTTCTCAATTTTGTGTGCTGCATTTTCTATATTATCAAAAAATGGAGATCTCCAAAGGGAAGATAGCGACCTCTCATAGCAGCAGCAGTGGTGGACGCATCTGAAAATTTTTATGAGACTGTCTTGGGTTTCAGATGCTCAGTATAACTGGCTTTATTAGAAACGTAATATATTTACATAGTAAGGTGAAATTAGGTCACATGTTCACTTTAATGAAATGACAAAACAAACGGTGACTTCGTCCTGCCCCATACCTGTCACGGCCTCTTTTAAATACCTAGGGATCCATGTGATGGCCGACCCGAGAGATTTTAGTCACTTGAACATTTCCCCCCTGCTCCAGAGGTTTAGAGAACGGGTTAAATCATGGAACAATCTCTGCATTTCGTGGCAGGTAAGGTGAACCTGGTGAAGATGATTCTAATGCCGCAATTGCTTTACTGTCTTCACAATGCCCCGGTGGTGATCCCTCTAAAAAAAATTCCGAATAGTGAATTCCATCTTCCGATCTTTGATATGGAAGAATAAGCCGCCCAGGATTAAATTGGAGAATCTTCAGAGGCCCAAAGACAACGGCGGGTTGGCACTACCCAACCCGTGGTTGTACTACCTGGCGGCTCAGTTGCAACACTTGGTGGGGTGCTTCGGGAGTGAGCCGGCTGGCTCCTCTCAGGCGCTAATGCTCCACACGGTGGGTGATGGGCCCATCCCCATGGCTCTGGAAGCTTTGGCTTTTGCCAAACCGAATAAGAAATATCCTACGTACAATCTCATTCAGTGAACATACCGACCTGATAGTTTTGCTGACTTACAGGAGTACACAATAACATACAAGGCTGTAAAAAAGTATTTGTCCCTTTCTGATTTAAATTTTGTTTGCATATTTGTCACACTTAAATGGCTCAGATCATCAAACACATTTTATTATTACACAAAGATAACCCTAGTAAATACAATATGCAGTTTTTAAATGATGGTTTCTTTTATTAAAGCAAAAAAGCTGTCCAAACCTGCCTGGTTTTAAGTTAAAAAGCAATTGCCCCCTAAATCTAATAACTGACTGTGCCACTCTTGGCGGCAACAACTGCAATCAAGCTTTTGCGATGACTGGCAATGAGTCTTTCACATTGCTGTGGAACAATTTTGCCCCACTCTTCTTTGCAGAATTGAGGGTTTTCCAGCATGAACGGCCTGTGTAAGGTCATGATACAGCATCTCAATCGGATTTAAGGGTGTCATGAATATGCATCAAGTCTGTCTGCCTACCTGATCTCCATGTGTTCATTAGAGGCAGATCCTGTTCTGGTTTCCCTTCTTATCACTTCCTCTTCCTGTATGGCTCCACCCTAGTCCATCCCAGGAAGCCTATATTAACCTTTGCTCTACAGGTCTGCAGTGCTGTTCAACAGTGTTCCTATGCTTAGTTCCTGTCTGCAGTGTATTGCTAGTTCCTGTTTGCAGAGTGCTACGATCATCTTCCGTGTACCGTTTTGGCTTGTCCCCGACTTCCTTGTCTGCCTGTGCCCCTGACTATTTGCATGTTCCACGGTTATCCTTGTCTGCCTGTTGCCCTGACCTCGGCCTGTCCATCACCACTGTTTGTCCTGCTGGCTGCTTCCCCCTTCTCCCTGCGGAGTGTGACTTGAGGAATCCCGGGAACGCGACCTGGACCCAGTTGCGGCCAAGACCATCCCTACCATCAAGGGCTCTGGTGAATACAAAACTGGGTCTTAGACTCCGCGCCCTGGGTGATCTTGGGTTACGCTTCCTCCCTGCCAGCAGTAGTCGGCTATAGGGTTCACTTCCCTGTGGTGCATCCCTGACCTCTACAGGGTGCACTTGTCACCTGGTCACAGGTGACCTGACAAAGGGGTTTGAACCATTTCGCATCATTGTCCTGCTGCATAACCCAAGTGAACTTGAGCTGGAGGTCACGAACTGATGGCCGGACATTCTCCTTTAGGATTTTCTGGTAGAGCTCAGAATTCATGGTTCCATCAATTATGACAGTCATGAAGTTGCAAAGCAGCCCCAGACCCTCACGCTACCACTACCATGTCTGACTGTGCATGATGTTCCTGTTATGAAATGCTGTATTAGTTTTATGCCAGATGTAATGGGACGCACACCTTCCAAAAAGTTACATTTTTGTCTCATCAGTCCACAGAATATTTGCCTAAAAGTCTTGGGGATAATCCAGATATTTTTTGGTAAATGTGAGATGAGCCTTTGTGTTCTTTTTGGTCAGCATTGGCTTGGCACTTGGAACTCTCCCATGGATGCCATTTTTGCCAAGTCTCTTTCTTATTGTTTAATTATGAACACTGATCTTACTTGAGGCAAGTGAGGCCTGCAGTTCTTCAGATGTTGTTCTGGATTCTTTCATGACCTCCTGGAGGAGTCATCGTCATACTCTTGGAGTCATTTTTATAGGCCGGCCACTACTAGGAAGGTTCACCACTGTTCCAAGTTATCTCCATTTGTGGATAATGGCTCTCCCAGGGTTCACTGGCGTTTCAAAGCCTTAGAAATGGCTTTGAAACCCTTCCTAGACATGTTTGTTTCTAATCTGTTCGTGAATTTTTTTAGATTGTGGCATGATGTGTGGCTTTTTGTGATCAGTTGACGTGCTTCACTTTGTCAGACAGCTTTCATTTATGTGATTTCTTGATTCAACAGGTCTGGCAGTAATCAAGCCTTGGTGTGGCAAATTAAATTTAACTCAGCTTTCCAAAAAAATTGTGGTTAATCAGTTAAATCATGACTCAGCATGGAAGGGGGCAAATACTTTTTCCACATAGGGTCATTAATAAATGAATTAATAATTGAAAAACTGCATCTTGGATTTGCTCGGGTTATCTTTGTGTAATATTAAAATTTGATGATCTGAATCATTTAAGTATGATAAATATGCAAAAAAATGAATAAAATTGGGAAGGGGGCAAATACTTTTTCACAGCACTGTATATGACCCCTGACGTATTACAGTTGGCCTACTGTCTGCATTTTAACTGTCTACCAGTTGACAGAAGTACCGAATCCCCTTCTATCATATATCCCCAAAATTTGCAATTACCACATTTGGTTATGCCTGCCCTAATTTGATTTAGTGGTTTCCAAGAAACATCACTGTGTACCAAAAGAGCATTGAGAGAAAGGGTCCTCCTATAGACCAATTGTGCAAAACAAATTTACTTACAGAGGTATACTCTCTCAGGAGGTGCCAATGTGAGGAACAAATATCTCTCACCTTGTTCACCATGTACTTCCCATCTCCTGTTGTTTGAAAATGAGGGTTTCCCGCTCAGTGTCCCTGGCTCTATTGTATGCCTTTGCAAGCAATTTTTTGTTGTAATCGCTGTCCCTTAACCTCTTATTCGAAGTCAGCACTATCTGTGCAGTTACGACGTTCCCCCAAATATTGACTGACCGGTATGTTTTTTACCAGTGTTTTTGGATGGTAACTTTTCGCAAGAAGCAAACTATTTGTTGCGGTTTCCTTCCTGTACAATTTAGTTTTAATGTGACCATCATCTGTTAACATTACAGTCAGATCTAAAAACGTTATGCTATCCTTACTGTAATCACATGTGAATTTGAGGTTATAGGGATTATAATCCAAAGCCCCCACAAAATCCTTCAGCTCCTCCTTGGATCCTGCCCACAACAAGAGGACACCGTCGATGTACCTGTACCAGGACATACTTCTGGACAGGCACACAGACGACGCCCCCCCTCTCATCAAACAACCAAGTTTCCCACTCCCCCAAGTATATGTTGATATAAGCCAGGGCACATTTATTGCCCATAGCAGTGCCCTGGGCCTGGCAAAAGTACCTTTCGTTACATTAAAATGTGTTGTTTTTAAGGAGGAATTCTAAAAGTTCTATAATGAATCTGTTGTGGGGTCTCTTATTAAGCGGTCTACTGCTCAACATTTTAGGAATAGTCTGAAGACCCCATGTATGATCTATAGAGGTGTACCATGCCTCTATATCTAGAGTGCCTAACAAGGTATTCGGGGGCAATGTGACCTCATGCAGTAACGTTAACAAGTGTGAGGTATCCTTTACATATGAAAATTGATTAGTCACAAATGGCTGCAAGATCCTATCAATATACTCAGTCACCTTTTCCACGAGTAACCCCACTCCCAAAATAATCAGACGACCAGGGGGGGCACTCACGGAGTTTAAAAAAACACTGGTATTTTAGGGTGATCAGCTTTAAGAAACTCAACCGTCTCTTTGCCAATCAAGTTATTTTGATGGGCCATATCAATAAGCTCTCACAAAACACGCCACTCCTGAGACCGCGGACAAGGGGGGAAAGTTCCTGGACCTCTTGAACAGACCCGTATCTTTCAATCTTGTAACTGCCCCTTCTGTTCCTGATCATCAATTCTCTCCCTACAAATTTCCAAAGCCAGATACAATATAAGTTCTGTAAATTCGTCCCCCTCCTGATCTACATGTCCCTCCTCCCATAGATCTATCAAATATCTCAATGTACGATATTCCCGCCTCATGAGGCTCGACCAGTCTCCTAAGGGTCCTAACGGAGTACCTGACTTTTTCCTTGCATGTAACACTTGGAAAAAATGTTTTCTCGCAAACAAATAAATATCTTTAACCAGGTCAAACAAATGACCTTTCATAGTGGGACAGAAGGTCAAGCTGTTCATCAGGAGTGACTCTTCCGTCAATTTATGAGTAGGCAGATTTATTACTTTTAATTTATCCAGTCCCCTCTCTGGAATCACATACCAGTTCATCACAAATTTCTTAGTTATCGGGGTGGCTAGGGGCTGCGTGTTGTGAAATCATGGGGGTGCGAAATAAGGGCTTGGTGGATTACACACACCTACTAGAGTTGTCGAATGGGGGAGTCCCACTACGCCACCTCCCTCCACACCTACAAGTCCTCCTCTTTCTTTGTTTTTGAACACAATTTGGTAGTCTGTGGCTTATTAACATCTGCCAAATCTTCTGAATGGAATGTATAATTGTTTTCTAAGTCATCTAAAACTTGAATTTTCCTTTTTTGTGAGTTACTTTCCCTATGTTGTCTGTTCTGACTCCTCCCTCTTCCTCTTGCTCTCCCCCTTGCGGTGGTAGTCTCCGTCCACCACCACGATGGGGTTCGGATTCAGATTTGCTGCTGTCATCATTGGTGTTAAAATTATAGGTCCTACCATATCTGTTACCACCCTGTGTTGTATTACATTTATATGCCTTATTGGTAGCATAAGCAAACCTGTCTCTCTCGGATTTCATATTCTTACTATTTATTATATCCTGATTAAGAGCACAGCTCTTTTTCTCTTTTTGTACACAGGTTGGATTTTGTCTATATGGGGCTAAAGAATCCAAAGTTTCTTGTATATCCGAATTAATTTGGAGTAATTGTTGCTCACTACTTTACATTGTAGCAAAGTGTAATTTCTTCAGTGTTATCACATGAAAAGATATAATAAAATATTTACAAAAATGTAAGGGGTGATATACTGTAGGTAGTTTAAACAATAGCCTATGTTGTTCTTTCCTGAAGCCTGGTCCTGGATATCCCAGACTCTGTACCTTCAATTTACAAATCATATTTTCTAAAAACTGAGGATCCATAGTTAAAGAATGAACAAAAAAAAAAAAAACACTAATCAAAACACCAAAAAATTATCTACTGTTTGTGTTTCGTAAATCGCTAGACCGAGGATCAAAAATACTGTATACTCAACAAGACTTAAATTGTAACACTTAAAGAAAGATCCTCAAGATACTACCTGTTAAAACTTAATGTATATTTCTATCAAAAATAAAAGTTTGTTTAATTGATACAGTGTGCTGGCAGATATTTACATATATATATATTACTAGGTTGATAGTTGAGCCAAATCAGGTTTTTAAGTGTTAGGTTTTGAGGTTTAAATATTTATTGAACCCAGAGATTTCATTGTGCCTCTGGTTGGGTTTTGAACCTCCTGTCAATCAGTTTGTGCTGTGCAATGTTGCTTCTTTGGAACTTCATGTATGTAAATCATACTGGAGACTTTGATTTGTATAGGACAGTAGTGTGAATGACTTCCTTATAAAAGATGACTATTGTGAACTAGACAATGCATTTCCTGAGGAAAATGCGAGTGGGAATGCTGAATAGCTGAATTGCTGAGCCCGCACCAAAGCCATTCACCATAACCACTACAGTATCTTTAGGACATACAAGCAGTGTTCCTTCAGTACTTATAAAGCCTAATATCACACAGCTCCTTTCTCTATCTGCAATATAGAGAGTGTCCTGACTTGCCTGGTCGCCCCTCCCCCCTCAAGAGGCTTTCTCCACATGAGGTGGGGGAGGAGGACTGCACTGAGGTAAAGAAAGCTATTTAGGGAATCAAAATACCATTAGAAACGCTTTCATCCACACACAAAATCAGTTATCGAAGCCTTCAAACAAAACGTAATAAATCCACAACCGTACATGCGATCGATACAGCGACTTCACCGTTTGAAAGACACGGCCCTTGTGAACGCATCGATATGAAATTTATGTTGATAAACTTAAAAATGTGGGCATGTCAGCGATTTAGAAAAAAGCGTCTTTGTGTGTTTTGCAGAAACATTTTAAAGTCTTTTTAACATGAGTGTCAATGAGAGTTTATTTGTCCCTCTTGCTCCTGGAACTAAAAATAAAATATGTATCACAAAACTGATAACATTGCCTGAAACCAGACAACCATACCTACGTTTTGATATATAAATTGTGTATGACAAGTAGATCTTGTGGGCGTGAGAGCAATTTGTTCCCCCTTTTTTTAAAGATAACTTTTTTTTCAATCATCTCCACTCTAAAGGTCACATGACACACTCTAAATCCCTTCCATAGGGTTACATTATAACCGATTCAATTTTCTGAAAAAATCGCTAAACGTAAATTGCGTTTTCACAAAAACCGTAAAAGATATCAATCTGAAAAGTCATAGCCGGATACCTGAATATTTTGTTACCGCTTTAAAGTTTGTTTGGTGTCTGTAAGTGAAAGTATGAAGGAGCTGAAACTTTTGGCAGGGCATGTGATTTCAAAGGGAAAAAGGATGTTCTCATTGACTTCAATGTTAAAAAAAAGTGTCTAAAAGCTTAATATTTTAAAAAGTATAAATAGTACAAAAAAACTTGAAGAAGTCCCATCGTTAGCTGAACGAGACGAACATTTTAATAGTTGAATGGTCTCAATAGCTGAAAGTATGCCGAAGTTACGCAGAGCCAAAAAACGTACGGAATAATAATAATAAAAAACGAATATCAATACTGGGAATGCTTATTAAGCATTCCCACTAATAATTAGACTGCAGAGAGACTTCAGAGAGACTTTCTAGAACAAAACTTTATTACTGTCTAGATTCTATGTAATCTACAATGTAATATAATGTAATGGACCCCCAACGTTTTCAGCTCATGAACCCCTTTATGATTTTTCATATTGTTCATTGAGCCCCCAAATATTTATTGTATGAAAACAATTTAATAAATGATATGCTAAATAATAGTGCTATGCTTAGTAGTAATAGTAGTAGTAGTAGTAGTAGTATTAATAATACTAATATTAAGTCTTGTGTGAAAACTTTTATTATTTTAAAAAACAACAATAATGCTAATATTTCTTGTGAAAATTATTGATACTTCCTCTTGGTATCGGCAACTGCCATTATGGTTGTTATAATGCTGGTATTTTTGCAATTGTACAGCAATCACTTTTTTTTCAGCACTACTATTGCTATGGGTGGACTCTCTTCCACAGGGTTTGAGGTAGGGGAGTACTCTCAGTACTGCAAGTGAACTTCTACATATATCCTTCCAAGGATAGTGGTGGGTCAAAGATACACTACACAAATCACACTGATAAATGAGGCCAGTAAAACGTCGAGCTAAAAGAAGAAATCTAAGGCTACTCTCGCTGAAGGCTGGCCATCCAACACTGCCTCACTACTAGCCACCTCACCTTCAGGACTAGGGACTGGTGTGGAGCTCTACAGAGACCTCAATGGATGAATTGAGCCCAGTTGACCTTCCATCATTTGTTGACCACTTATTGACCTTCTGACAAGTACTTACCCCCTTTGACCCCCATCCATTTTATAAATTGTCCCATTCACTTTTGGGAATCAATATTAACCACTTTGGCGAACCTTGTTCTAAACTATAGCAGATTTTAAAAGTTAAGCAAATGGCTTTCCCGCATGGACTATAAGCATTGTTTCAATGTTTACATTTTTTTATTTGAAGAAAAGTATATTGAATGATTCATGTAGCTTTGACAAACTGTATAGATTAAAGGATGATGCTTCCCTTTCTGTGCTTGAGGGAGTGGAGAGGATGTTGAGTGTCCATATTGATCTACTGCATTATCACTTTGCTCTTAACATCTTTCTTTCACAAAAAATACACTTGCCATGGGCTGGTTACTGGTTATATCCTTTTTGTTTTTCTTTTTTTTTCTAGTTTTATTTTATTTTATATGACTCTGTAATGTCTCACATCCGCACCAAATGCTCTGGGAACACTGTATATATATATATACTGATATGGTGTTATGTATCTGGTGTGCAGTATTACTGTCCTGTGTAAAGATGGATGTATCATCTAAACTGTCTATTACTGATTCATGTATGTTCCATCTCAAGGTCTAATATTTATTTTTTCTAATTTAAAAAAAAGTGAAGCTTCTTTGGAAAGTGTGCAGCTTCTTGTGTCACCTTAATGACAAAGCATGGCAAGGTCTTTTTTGTGCTCTCTCTCTTCTGTAAATCTGTTTCAACATCTCCCTTTCGGGTCCGCAGTGCCTAAAACATATTTATTGACAGTATAGTGCAGTGCAGTAGAACCTGACTGGCAACCAGAGTTGTCATTCCCATTCATGAATGGATTTCTGGAGTGCAGTGGATTATGTGAATTTAAAGCAGAACCTCAGTTTCACCTTCCAGGTGGCTCCACCCCCTTGGGTGTCATTATTATGGCGCATGCACAGACATGTCAATTGGCTCTGCCTGGCCTTTGGTACCTAGCAGAGCCTGTCAGCACATCTATGCATGCAGAGGGTATTTTTTTGTGCTTGCACAAAGACGTGGAAGGTTTTGGACTTCCCTGGTAGAAGTCTTTGCGCATGTGCAGGAAACCCTGCATGTGTGCAGATGGTAGGAGGAAACCGGCACATGGACCCAAAGTTCTTCTGCAAACCTGTGAGTGAGGGGCGGGGAGAGCCAAATGCGATTCTCACCTAGGTGAGAAATGCAGAAGTTACTTTGTTAAAAAAAAAAAAATAATGTCCATTAGTACAACATGACCTTCAGAGCCCATTCACACAGGGACGACTTTGGATCCGACTTCAAGTCGCCTCAAGTCGCCCTGCATGAGAAAATTAATGTAAGTGAATGGAGCCATCCTAATGCACACTACTGCAGTCGCTCCATCTTCAAAAAAGGTTCCTGTACTACTTCAATCTGATTTCTAGGCGACTTGTAGGCAACTTGTACCCATTGATTTCAATGTAAGTCACCTCAGAATTTTGGAGCACTGTCTTAACTGAAGCAACAATACAGGAAGAGAACATACATTTCTCAGGAAAACCCCTCTCTCCCCCTCCCTCCCACAGAGCTGATTGCTGTTTGATTGGCCACTAGAAAGCCTCCTGTGCTGGAGGTAACTTGAAGTTGCCTTGTAAGTTGCCTTATGATTCATACTCAAGTCGTGTCCAAGTTGCCTCCCAAAGTAGTGCTGAAAGTCGTGTTGCTCCTGCGTGAATGGGCTCTAAGGGTGAAGATTTGCTTTAATAATTAAAGTGTTACTAAACCCACAACAGTAAAATCAGTCTGCATATGCAGTAAAGCATGCTTGTTATACTCACTGTGGAACCTAACCCTGTGTAAAAAAGGTTGTTTGATTCTGGTTGATCTGATCCTTCCCTTCTTCCACAGTCCCCAAACCATCCCCTGATAAAACAGAGCTGCACATGCTCAGCTTTTGGTGTATTGCTAGAGAGTTTTTTTTATTCTTGGGAGAGTGCATGTGATTAGCACAGGGCCAATCAGCACTGTCTAGACAGAGGGTCAGTGGTCCTTCAGTCTCATAGGACGGTCAGAGCAGAATGAAAAATCCTCCTACATACTTTAACCAGACACTGCTAGAAATCACAAGACTGCTATATATTGCTGATGAGAAAAGGTATTTAGCAGTTTATATTTACTAAAATGATTGCATTTCCGTGTTTTGTGTACTGTGGGAGACCAGATATAGTGAATCCAGGGTCCTGGGTTTAGTTACACTTTAAACAGAGTTAAGCCAATTGTACTAGTAAATTTTGAAGGAATATTGAGCTGGATTAAAGAGTAGGTTTCTGCTTTTTACCCACAGGTTTGCTTCCAGTCATAGTGCCACAGTCAAAAAGTACAGGAAGGAGATATTGCATTTCATCCAGATCATCACAACTATGTGAATGTGTACTAGAACATTTTAAATAAACTAGTGATTGCTCAGGTCAGGTGTAGAAACTCTGTTCTGTTTTTATTGAAAGCAGTGAACATGCATAAATCTGTAGTACAATTAGTAAAAAAAAAAAAGACAAGATGCTTGTGTCTGAGGTGTTTTTGCCCTTTATTGCGTTGTTTTATGCTTAGTTCCAGCACGGAGATCCAAGAGGCAGGGACCAGAGGTGGAGTATAAAACGGGAGCAATAAATAAAGTGGTGTCCAAGGAAGGGAAAGCTGTGCACAAATGAGATGCTTGAACGGCTTAGCATTCAGAAACCAGGGTTACGAACTCTGTGAAGAAATAACAGTGGTTGCGTGAGAAGAATACATTTTGCACAGAGAGTAGGATCCAAAATATATTAAGCATTTTTATACCCTGTTTGATGGAAATATAATGTTATTTAATTTATTGAATAAAATGGTGGAAGGCGCAAAGCACTTCGTACAGACTGCAGTACCTTCAGAGACCAGTTATGCCTCGTACACACGACCGGACTTTCCGAGAAAAAAAGTGAGACGGAAGTTTGACGGACCTTGGATAGAGAACCTGTTCTCTTTCCTTCCGTCGGACGCCCGACAAACTCATGGCGGAATTTTGCATGGTCAAAAGTCTGACCGTGTGTACAAGGCATTAGGATCCATCATGTATTAGTTAGATTCATGAAAGTGCATCACACTCAGTAATTTAGCACTTTGATGACTTTTATTGTTTGTAGAATAAAGCCTTTGTGGCTTATACATATACAATGGATATACAGTCTGTTTTAAAGTAGTAAACACTATGAGGATACCATGGTTTTATTGCCCATTGTGGTTTCGAGATGCAGATATAGGGATTTCTTCAGTGCTGCATATGTTTAAATAAGATACAAATGCAATAGTCACTGTTTATAACACTGTACTAATCATTGTGTGTAAACCATCAGTAATGTGTAATGTGTATTGATCATCAGTAAAGCTACAGAAGCTGATATGTCAACATGGCCACAGCCTAAGCATTGGAGCTGTGGGAAAAAGGTGATTTATTAAGGGTAATAACAGCCTTTCCTGTACATATGAAAAAAAAAACAATACAACCAACCAATCTAGGCAAAGAAGCAGCACACAAGGAGCAAATATTCCAGTACATGCAAGTCCCTGGGCTGCCTTTGATCACAGGAGTCTGTTCCTATAGTGGTTAAACAGTTACACAGTCCCTACATAAGCTCCAAAAAAGGAAATAGAAACTGTTCACTATATTGAGTTAAATGACAATTTATTGAGCCCTCGTTTCCCTCGGTCAAGAGCTTACTCATAGGATAATGACCCCCATGAGTAAGCTTGACCCCTATGAGTAAGCTCCTGACCGAGTGAAATATATTATTGGGTCTATACGTCAAGTTTTTTTTAATAACATACTTACCTGCTCTTTGCAATGGTTTTTGCAAAGAGCAGCCCCGATCCCCTTCTTCTCAGGTCCCCTGCCAGCGCTCCTGGCTCCTTCTCCATAAACCAGTGCCCCCATAGCAAGCCACTTGCTATGGGGGCACTGGTGTGTATTTGTTCCCGAGCTCTGCTCTATGCATCCATAAGCTCTCTCCTCATTGGCTCACTGGCTGTGATTAACAGCAGTGGGAGCCAATGTGCTCTCTTTGCTGTGTCTCAGCCAATGAGGAGAGAGAGACCAGGGACAGCCGAGGCTCCCATGCAAATCAAATGGTTCAAGAGGGAGCTCAGGTGATTAAAAACAATCCTGCTGCTCCAGGTGAACCGGCAATGATGATGTCTGCAATCCAGCTATGCATGGGGTGCACGTCCTATCAGCACTCACATATTGTCTTGTTGTGTTGTCTCGCAAAACAAGCAGGATTCAAGCCCCTGCGGTGTGCTGTACCGCATTTGGCCAGAGGTTCGGGGCCGCTGGAGACACTCACCGAACGGTCTCCAAGTATTTCCAAACCTCTCTGGCGCCCCCCACCTCTGGCCACATGCGGTATTGCATGCCATAGAAGTCAATGTGGAACAAATTGTCTTAGTTTCCATTGACTTCTATGGGGAAACTCGTTCTGATATGCAAGTGATTTGGATTACAGGCATTCTCCTGGAATGAATTATGCTCATAATCCAAGGTTCCACTGTATGTAACTATGTTGTAACCCTTCCTCACTCTATCCCAAAATAAAATAGATATAATTTAAAGGATAACAAAATAAAGTTGTCCTTTAACAGTAAACTTCTTCTCCAATAGATGACTGCAGCTTATAGTCTAATTGCAGTATAGATATGTTAACATGATTGTTTTAGATAATTGTAGGATCTGAGATGTAGCTAAACTCCTCAGGGCTTAATTCAAACTGGCAGGCCCCCAGGATATCTCTTTATTATTAACAAACATCATACACAGAATTGCCTAATGGAATATAACTTTTATCATGGAAACCTGTTCTATACAGCATAACACACAAGAGAATGCTGGATTGGTGTCAGAGCTGAAGTCCCCATGGTTTAGGACAATTGCTTCTTCTGTTACCCTTGTAGCTTCTCTACTCATTTGTGGAAATCATGAATTAGGAGGTAACCCTCTAATTTTGTCAAATTACTGGTTTTAGATTTTTTTTCAAGATGAAAGGATGAACCGATGTAAAACCCTAAACCTGACAGTAACTACCATTAATTAGCATAATGTAACCTTGCCGAGACTTTGCTGTCTTTACTATACAGTGACGCAGGCTTCAGTTGCTATAGTTGCCGGTCTTGCGAACATTTTAAGGGGTTGAAAGTACATATGATTGCTATGCTAAACAATGTGGTGCTATATCAGGAATAATTTCTGTATGTCTTCCAATAGGGCTCCATGACTAGATTAATTACATTTCTAATGATTGTTGATTGATTAAGGCGTATGATGCACAAAGATACAGTTCAGATTAATTTTGGACTTGGAATCTAAAAGAGTGATTTAAAAGCCATAAGATGGAATGTCTCTTATGCCTCGTACACACGGCCGGACTTTACGAGAAAAAAGTCCGACTGCATTTTTTTCTCGGAAAGTCTGACCATGTGTAGCCTCCATCTGACTTTTTTTGTCGGAAGTCCAACGGACCTTAGATAGAGAACCTGTTCTTTTTTTCCAATGGATTTCCGACGGACTCATGGCGGACTTTTGCACGGTCAAAGGCATTACTGACTAAAGCTGAAAAATGTTCTGCTGGTGGGTTTGTAATTGGTTATTGATTTACTATTATATATCAATGTTAATTTATTTTTATTTTTTACACAGATTAATGGCTATTTTTCAGAAAAAACAAAAGGTAGGAATCTGTAACAACGTTTGGTAAGATCCTTGCAATGTACGTTGATCTCAATATTAATTTTGAGCAAAAAAATATAAATTTATCATTTATCAATGTATTTTCCTTTTCCTTGTTTTTTGTTACAATGTGATGTGGACTGGTTTGGAAATAGTTTTGATGAAATGATTGGCTTTAGAAATATACATTTCACCATTGGACTGAGGGGAGGGACTCAGGCACCACATTTCTTATGTAAAAATATATTATATTGCGCTATACTACAAAGTGATAGTATTAAATACGTGAAATTCCAAAATGTAAGGCCGCCAGCACAACATGGAAAACTGTGAAATTAGATAAAGAAAAAAAAAAAAAAAAACATTTCTTAGGCCCCGTACACACGTCCGAGCAACTCGACGTGCCAAACACATCGAGTTGCTCGTCGAGTTCAGTGTGGAAGCCACCGAGATCTCGGCGGGCCGACTTTCCTCATTGAACAACCAGGAAATAGAGAACATGTTCTCTTTTCGGCCCGACGAGTTCCTCGTCGGCTTCCTCGCTGAAAAGTGTACACACGACCGAGTTTCTCGGCAGAATCCAGCTCCGATCGAGTTTCTGGCTGAATTCTGCCGAGAAACTCGGTCGTGTGTACGGGGCCTTATATCAATGGAGAAAAGAAAAAAGATTAGATGGAGGCAAAAATACCCGTTTTGTCTCTGTGATTTGTAAAGTGCCAAGAGTAATAGACACCAAATAATAAAATCTGCATATTGTATTCTACAGGTATGTCAAAAACATGAAACAATTTGTGTAATCTTTGTAAGCAATGAGAAATCCAATACTCATAGAGCAGGCTAATTTGTAGCATGGGAACCTATTATCTTTTTTAATTTGATTGTTCTTATTATACCGCTCTATGTAATCCTTCAATTCCCTCACCTGGCTGGTAAAGGAAACACATGAGGGTTAATTTGCTAAAGGCAAATAGACAGTGAACTCTGCATGAGCAATTGCTCCACAACTTAGTAATGAGGTGAAGCTTCACATTACAAAGAATACCCAATCACACACAAGAAGAATAAAAAAAGAAACAATTTTTGCTGGCACATGATCGAATGATGGAAGTCAGCAGAGCGTCCCTCATTTACTAAGCAATGGAACAACTGCATTTATTTGCCTTTAGTAAAACAAATAGAGTGGTATTTTGGGTGGATAGTGTTTTAATCTCCTTATTTAATTCCATTTGTCCTTTCTTATGAAAGTCACTCAATATTCCCATCTAGTGTTGCCAAACGTCCGTATTTTTACTGGCAGCCAGTAAAAAACAGGCAATTTCCACCTGTCAGTAAATGGCAGTAAAAGGAGAAGGTTTCCAGTAAAAAAAATATGGCTGTGACGCTTGGCTAGGTCTAGAGCCGGCCGAGACCATCTGAATGCCTGCTACAGTGTGTTTGGGCGGCTCTGGCGGAGGTGGTGCCTGAGTGTGTCCTGTGATGTCATGGTGCAAGGGAGCTAAGCAAAGCGGCTAGAGCCTTGTGGGTCGGGAGCAAGGCAGGCCGGGAAAGGCACTGTCAGTGCTGTTTAGACTGGAGTGGGCTAGAGGATTATCTGGCGTGGAGAGTGACTGTCGCTGTGACTCAGGAGGGGACATGTCATGTCGGTGATCTGTGCTGCTGCACACTGCTGTCATTGTCACTGTGATAGTCAGTTTCATATGTGTGTGCCTGACCTAATTTCTTACCCTCTTGAGTCCTGTCCCTGAGCTACTTATTATATCGAAAATAAAATAAGAAATATGTTTTCATTATGTATCCTAAATCATATTGCTAATTGCATACTGTACATTTTTGTAGCCTAAATACTCGAATTTTCACTTAAAACGGTAATTTTTTTTACTTTTGGAAATGCCAGTAAATACTCGGCTGTGCCAGTAAATTATGGGTGGTTTGTCAGTAAATTTCAGTCTGGTAGGTTGGCAATCATGGAAATAGAGCATTTTTGTAAGTTCACTTCCCATGTTGTCTCCATGCCTTGAATAATGTTTTTTAAGATTTCAGAAGATCTGTATGTGTAATCTCCATGGAATTTATCTCTCCACCAAATATTGTTCCAACAACTTTGGATGCTAACATACATGTATTTCTTTCTGAGACACTCTTCAATTTAAAATGTAACCTATTCCCACTGGCCATAGGCATATATATTCAGTGGGTGAGCTTTAACATCAATCCTTTGGACAGGGGGAACAGCTTTTCTGTGCTGAGAATGTGCTCACTGTATGCTCTGAGCACATGAACGAAGCTGTCACTGGCAGCTCCTGGTGCACATCTGCAATCGGAAGCTTTCAATCATGTGACTAATCTGCCAGGTCATTAGGTAGAATTTGCAGTATGGACTTAATGGTTAATAGTTAAATATATAAACAGGGTCAGAGATACCAGCTGTCATTGTCTTCAATGCCTTCAGAGACATTGGTCAAATGGATCAGCATGGCAGCCAGGGAACTAGTATTTGCAGAAGGAGAGGTAAACAATGGCAGGTTTCTTTTTTATACCTTAGTCAGTTTCAGTTAGGACCAATGGCTCCTGCAGCTATCAATCTACCCAATGAGGACCCCGAGACAGCGGCTGGAGCTGCTGGGCTCGTTCTCGTCGCTGGAAATATCGGGTTTAGGTAAGTAAAATGGGGCTCTGGGGGGCAGCTGCACCACAAAAGGTTTTTCACCTTAATGCATAGAATGCATTAAGGTGAAAAAGCTTGAGACTTTACAACTCTTTTATTAAAATATGAGAGGTGCATTGAAATGTTCTTGTAACACTACAAAATAATCCAGTTTAAAAAATCTGCATTCACTGTCATTGAAGATAATGGGCCGCATTTATCAAAGTGCCTGAAACAACCGACCAGATTTAAACCCACACTGACCCCATGATAGTTTGGAGAACAGTGGTGGCCCGTTCATAAGGGGCACCGCCCCCCTAATCCATGTGCCCGGCCCCTAATCTACATGCCAGGCACCAAACGCATGGAATCCAATGTTTTTCCAATGATTGGAGCCTAAGGCTCTAATTGGCTTCAAAAAAGGGTGGGGTCGGGGTGTGACAATAGCGAATTAATATTCACTATTGTCTTCCTGATTCTACTCTCGGACAATCTGGATGCAAGTCCTGAAACCCAATTGGCCAGGGGTCTCAGGACCCTCTTCCTGTTCAGTAGGGAGGAGAAGCAATGGCCCTGGAGCGAGGTCTACAGGGACGGCTTACCTGCAGCCACATCCAGAACTTCCCTGCTCGGACAGTGGAGGGAGGACGAGGGGGGATCAGAGTGCCATACCAGCCAGCTTAAGGTAGCTCAGATTGCTGCCTTCCCATCCGTCTCCTGCCGGGGGGTGGGGGGATTGGGAGGAATGGCCCCTGTCTCCCACCGGGGGGGGGGGGCCGTTGGTTTGCCCCCCTAAAATATTGAGCAGCAGCCGTCACTGTTGGAAGCATTGAACTTCGTTTTTATTTAGCACGTCGTTGTGTTTTACGTCACTGCGTTCTGACACGATCGGTTATTTAACCAATGGTGTGTAGGCACGACGGACCATCAGTCAGCTTCATCGGTCAACCTAAGACAACGGTCCTTCAGACCGTTGTCCTCTGGTTAACCTATCGTGTGTACGAGGCCTAAGGCTGCATTCACACCTAGGCGTTTTCACGCCAGACGCCTGCCGCTATTGCAGCCTGCAATACGCTGGAGGGGTGATTTTACATTGTCGGCTATGGAGATGGTTCACAACTCCACGCCGAACGCCGAAACGCCTGAAGCTCAAAACAAGTCCCGGACCCTTTTTTTCGGGCGGCTTCGGCGTTCGGGCATAGCCGACAATGTTAAAATCACCCCTCCAGCAAAAAACAAGGCTAAAAACGACGCGTTTTGTCGCCGCAAATCGCCGGACAAAACGCCTATTTTATGTCACCGCAATACGCCGCAAATCACCTACGCAAAGGTGTGAATGCAGCCTTAGGGCCATCTAATCAGCCAGGAAGTTTTCCAAGATCAAAGCTTTAACCACTTAAGGACCCCTTCACGCTGATATACGTCAGCAGAATGGCACGGCTGGGCACATCAACGTATAGGTACGTTGTCCTTTAAGCCCAGCCGTGGGGTTCGCGGGCCCGAAGCTCCGTGACCGCGGGACTCGCGGACCCGATCGCCGCTGGAGTCCCGCGATCGGTCCCCAGAGCTGAAGAACGGGGAGAGCCGTGTGTAAACACGGCTTCCTCGTTCTTCACTGTGGCTCCGTCATCGATCGTGTCATCCCTTTTATAGGGGGACACAATCAATGACGTCACACCTACAGCCACACCCCCCTATAGTTGTAAACACACTTCAGGTCACACATAACCCCATCAGTGCCCCCTGTGGTTAACTCCCAAACTGCAACTGTCATTTTCACAATAAACAATGCATTTTAAATGCATTTTTTGCTGTGAAAATGACAATGGTCCCAAAAATGTGTCAAAATTGTCCGAAGTGTCCGCCATAATGTCGCAGTCACGAAAAAAAACGCTGATCGCCGCCATTAGTAGTAAACATTTTTTTTTTTATAAAAATGCAATAAAACTATCCCCTATTTTGTAAACGCTATAAATTTTGCGCAAACCAACCGATAAACGCTTATTGCGATTTTTTTTTTTCCAAAAATAGGTAGAAGAATACGTATCGGCCTAAACTGAGGAAAAAAAAAAATTATATATATTTTTGGGGGATATTTATTATAGCAAAAAGTAAAAAATATAGATTTTTTTTGAAAATTGTAGCTCTATTTTTATTTATAGCGCAAAAAATAAAAACTGCAGAGGTGATCAAATACCACCAAAAGAAAGCTCTATTTGTGGGAAAAAAAAGGACGCCAATTTTGTTTGGGAGCCACGTCGCACGACAGCGCAATTATCAGTTAAATCGACGCAGTGCCGAATCGCAAAAAGGTGCAAGGTCCTTTAGCTGCATTTTGGTCCGGGTCTTAAGTGGTTAAGCTAGGAAGAATCCTTTGGTTTCTTACAGCTCCAGGTGGGACCCCCATGTACACGGGACGCTGCTAAACGTACGTTCAGAGGCAGTTGGATGCTTTTTTCAACTGCCCCTGAACTCATTCAATGTTATCCTATGTGACCATGTACACAGTCTTGTTTATTGTCGTTTTTAAGCAGTTGCATTTAACAGCGTTTCTTTGAAAGCAAAAAAATGGGTTTAGACGCAGAAGATTTCCACGTTTCAGATGCCAACCGCGACTAAACGCGGCTAAACCACGTTTAGCAGCATTTCGTTTATAGCCCTTTTTTCGTTTTTGGCCATTTAAAAAAAAAAATGTAAAGGCTTCTAAATGCAAATGCGGCAAAACGGATGTTTTAAACGTGGGTTACTATCTGTTAAGTTTAATCATTTAGGAAAAGTTGTAAAAACGTCCCGTGTACATGGAGCCTAAGAGTAGGGACTGAGCCGTGATGTCTATCTCTCCTCAGCAGGAAGCTTGTCCAGAATCAGGGCTTGTAGGACCCTTTGGCAGTTTGCTGCTCCAAATTTCAGTCCAGTTTTGAGTAAAGGCTCTGTCATGAAGGCAGACTCTCTTTTTTCCTTAGTCAGGAAGTTTGCCAGGATCTGGGCTTCATGCCATGAGGGATCCTTCTTGGGTTTCCTTTTAGCACGGGTAGTGTTTATATCCATACTGGGCAACAATCTGACATGGCTCCGGCATTCTATGAGAACAAAAGATTTGTTCCTCCCATATGCATGACCACCAAGGGTTACTGGTCCCATGCAATTGATATTGGGATACTTTGAGCATGCTCTTAAGTTATAGCTTTGGTCAGAGTTTTAGGACATATTTGTCACTCTTTCTAGCAGATCCAACGGGATGAAGATATCATCCTGAATCATCGCTGGATGGGTCATTTCAGCTAGCCGATAAGCTTATAGAGCTTAGGGCTTGATTCCTACAGAAGCAGTCACCACACGCTCAACCAGGAGTGTGTAGGCTTTATGAGCTCCCTGTAAAAGGGTGCCAATAATATTTGTAGGGGGTTGACATGTCTTCCATTAAGGCTGTTCTGGCTCATTGTGGGGTGTAGCTAACTTCCTTATACTGTTATAATCTATCCATAGGGTTTCTGTTGCTATGTTTTTTTAAAACACAACTTTTTCAACGTCCCACCATTGTTTTTTGGGCTAGTTAGTTCTTAAATTGATGCTGCCATGGAGTCTGTCGGGAAAACTGAAAATTTTATATCAAATACAGTAATTTTCCTTTCCTGATGGACTCCATTGCAGCAGGAGTTCCCTCCCAGTGTCATGAGTAGACTAGTTAGAGAACGCAGCCTCTGGTTCAGCCTCAAAATTTCTGGGAGTGGGGTCCTATGGGGTAGGAGCTAGACACCACTGGGTTCCTGGTAAGTGTCATAATATCAACAGTCGGCAGCTACAGTATTTGTAGTTTTACATTTTTATTTTTTTATGAAGGGGCCTGGAGCACCTCTTTAAGTAGTGGATGTGTATGGATTATTTTTGGAGAACAAGGATATTGTTTAGTGTCACTTTAACCTATGCAGTGTGGAAGGGGTCCATATACAAGGGTAATTGTTTCTCTAGACTAGAGTTAAAGTGGATGTAAACCCGATTCATGACATTTGAGGTGGGCACATATATCTGCAGTGTGTTCTTATCACTCTTCAAAGTTATTTGTCCCGTAGCTGTCTCCTGCTCCGTTTTTTGTTATCAGCATAACTTCTGACAAGTTCTCCGTCAACTGAGATAAAAGCAGCCTGAATTTTGTGATGGGGAGGATGCTATAAATGGATTTGCAGAGTGCTGAAATATTCAACAAACAGTTCTGAAGTCTCCATCTATGAGGAGAGGGGGTGTGTGCCTTTCCTCCAATGAGCTGTCTTGGCTGTATGCCCAGGCATCACTGCAGTGTTGAACAGGAAGATAAAATCTCCTAACATGATCTGAACTCTCTAAAGAATATATAAAACATATAAAGAATATATGAAACTTGTTTCATCTCTGTGCATCATTTGAGGCTGTTAACTTCACTGGGTATGTGAGGGTTTACATCCACTTTAAGCTTTAAGAATAGTACATACATTTATAAATTCTTTTATGAGCCCATACATCTGTTGAATAATTGTTAAAATGTGTTGAGTTATACTTAACTCAAGTGATTCATAAAAGCAGCATAAAAATATTTCAGGGATGGGTCTCTATTTCACAAGCTGTAATTAGTGTGTTCTAGGGGTATATCTATAAAGCAGTAAATATGATATTTACCAAATATTTGCTGCAGGAGAATCTTCCTGGTGCATGGATTTTAAATGATAGTGATGGATTCACCAGCAGTAAATGTTTATAGTGTGCAATTTATGAATTATGGATCTGAAGCCAAAAACTCCTTATACATTCATCCTGACAATTGTTTATCAAAGAAAAAACATAAATATACCATCCACGCCGATCTTGCCATCGCCATCCTTGTCTCCAGCGGCGAGGAGGACTTTGGTTTCCTTGGCCGACAGACATCTGGCATTTGGGGTGAAGCCTTTCAATATAAGACTGCAGAATGGAAGAAGAGATAAAAGACGTAAAGGGTTTCTGAACCAAGCAGTACACAAACTGCGTCCAGATACAGTCGTTTGCAAACCCTGATTCTTTCCAGGACTGTCGTTAAATGAAAACAAGCTAAATTTCATTTTATGTCCCATAAGGCTTAAAATGGGTCAAATACTTTTTTTACACTTTACAGTATGGGAACTGCAACAAAGAGAGTAGTTTTAATTGAACTAGAAACCCAACAGAAACCTGTTGGTGACCTTCTTTGGAAAATGCTCATTTCTGGGATGTTTAGTATTTTAGCCACCACTGCCTACCTGGAAAATTACTCAGCACCTTGATCATTTGGGTCAGCATGACAGCCAGGCAATTACCATTTTGGAAAAAAGAGGTCAACCATATGAGTCTTGATACTTCTCTTGTGAGAGATCTCCTTCAGACCCCTTTCACACTGAGGAGTTTTTCAGGCGTTTTAGCGCTAAAAATAGCGCATAAATAACGCCTGAAAAACTCCTGCCCTGCAGTCTCAGTGTGAAAGCCAGAGTGCTTTCACACTGAAGCGATGCGCTGGCGGGACCGCTCCAAAAGTCCTGCTAGCAGCATCTTTGGAGCAGTGAGAGGAGCGGTGTTTTTACCGCTCCACCCACCGCTCCTTCCCATTAAAAACAATGGGACACCGCGGCTATACCGCCGGCAATGCGCCTCTGCAGAGGCACATTGCCGGCGGTATTAACGCTTTTTCGGCCGCTAGTGGGGGTTAAAACCGCACCACTAGCAGCCAAATACCGCGGTGCCGCTATACCGCCACCGCACCTCACGCCCCAGTGTGAAAGGGACCTTAGTCTAGCCATACATGTTACAATCTGACTGTACAATCTTCTTCAGATCTGCCTACAGCGATGTCTACCTAGAGAATACAACATAAATGGGTTGTACAAATGTATTTAAAGCGGATGCCCGCTGAAAAAAAAATATTAAAAGCCAGCAGCTACAAATACTGCAGCTGCTGACTTTTAATATCGGCACACTTACCTGTCCTGGAGTCCAGCGGTATCCGCAGCAGAGGACGAGCGATCGCTCGTCACTCTGCTGCCCCCGCCATCCTCGGTGAGGGAACCAGGAAGTGAAGCGCTCCGGCTTCACTGCCCGGTTCCCTACGGCGCATGCGCAAGTCATGATGCGCTGTGCTGACTGGCTCCCGCTGTGTTTTGGGAGCCGAGTGTTTCCCAGAACACAGCGGGGGGTACGGGGGGGAGATGGGAGGTGACGTCCTGCCCGCAGTCTACCCGCAGACTGTGTGGCCGGAAGTGGGTGCAAATACCTGCATCTGCACCCCCTCCCCCCTGAAAGGTGTCAAATGTGACAGCGGAGGGGGGGAGGCTTCCGATTCGCAGGAGTGAAGGTGGAGGGTGGAGCTCCGCTTTAAACTCAAGAGTTGCAATGGACAGCTTGACTTTCAATAAATTCCTGCTGAATCAGCCAAAATGTGGATGGTTCTGTTGGCTCTATTCAGGCAGCCACCTGTGCTGCAGCTGCTTGATTACAATAGCCAGCACAGGGGAGAGGTCCATCTACGTTGTTTAGCAAAGATAGAGGAATCTGTAAATTCTGTCTTGATTAACCCATGGGCTAACCAAGAGGAATCTTATCTAGCTGTGTATGGCTAGCATAACAATGAATGTCTCCTATTTTCTCCATTTTGGTCTGTTAAATGTACCATTTTAAAAATGTTAAGAAAAAAACAATACCTGGTAATCCCATCGAAAATTCAGTGCTGTCCTGTTTCCTGTAAACCGTGTTATCTCAATTAACAGCCGGAACTACAGAACACCCCCCCATGAAGAGAGGACCAATGTAATTATGTATAAACCATACCTGCTCGATGCCCCTGGAAGCTGGATTTTCATTGAAGTAGATACCGCTACTCCAGTGATCTTCACTTGATTTTGGGTCCCACAGTAATGACTATTCTCTGAAAGGCATCTGTGCCAAGCGCCCGACCTCCTGTATCCACAATGCATCGGGCCGAGCGCTCAGCATGTGACCCCAAAGCAAGAAAAGATCACTGGAGTAGAGGTGTAACTTCGGAGCAGATTCCAGGGGCATCAGGCAGGTATAGTTACATAGTTACATTGGTCCAAGCTGGATCAGTGAAAATTTATAAAAGCCAGCAGCTACTTTTAATAAATGGACACTTACCTGTCCAGGGTGCCTGCGATGTCGGCAGCCAAAGCAGATCAATCGCTCGGCTCTCGGCTTCCCCTGCCGCCATCCTTGGTGAGGGAATCAGTAGATGAAGCTTTGCGGCTTCACTTCCCGGTTCCCTAGTGCGCATGCGCGAGTTGCGCCATGCATCCTCACTGGTTCCTGCTGTCTTCTGGGACCTGTGTGTTTCCCAGAAGACAGCGGGGGAGGACAGTGTAGGCGTCGGACATGACGTAGGTCACCGCGATCACCGCGTGATCTATGCCAGGAAGTGGGAGAAAATACCAACGTTTTGGTAATTCTAAAGATTGTACAATCAGATTGTTCTGTATGGTCAACAGTAGACAGTGAGATCTTGCCTTTGGGGTTCCTGAGATATATATGTCCTTGGGGAATTTTACCTGCTGAAGTCCACCTCTACCTGATAATTTTGAGAGGACTAATAATATTGTCATTTAGTTATATAGCTATTACGCCACATTGGGCAAAACATGCTATATTTTTATGTTGTAAAATACACATGTTCTTTTTTGCAGGCCATCTCTTCAGTAGCCATAGAAAATACACTTTTATAGGGAAAGCCCTCTGCAATTCAAAGCTTCATTATTTTATAATAGGTTTTATTTATGTACAACACAGTGTGGTACTTGAATAACGTTCTAATTTACCATTTGCAGCTTTGTCATTTACTTATATTACAAGCAAGCACCTCATGATGAGCTTTTGTGCAAAACCTGAAAATAAATGCTGATTTTGCACATGGATTTATAAAGACATCCCAGTGCACAGGAATTGTCCTTTGTAGATTGTTAAATTGCCTGTAAATATTGGATAATTTTATGTTCTGTTTCATTCATATTTGGAGTCCTCTGGGGCCTTATTATAGGATCTTTGCAATGGTATCTGCATGAAAGTCAGGGTTTATGGAAATGGAAATATTTCGCTGGCTGGTATTTTCTATAAAAAGCTCAAGCATTCATCAAAGAACTTAGATAATGTCTATGGTTTCAGATTATTTTTTTTTTAATCATTGGATAAATGTCACAAACATTCATCCAGCTTGCACAAATTTTTGCCGTAGTTTCTCAAACATTTCTTATCACCGCCAGCTCCATCTAGTGGCCAAAATGTAGCAACATTTCTGATTGAGGTATTTCAGAAAAAATACTGGTAGGGTGACCACGTGTCCCGGATTGCCCGGTACAGTCCCGCATTTTGCAGGTCTGTCCCGGGCACCTTCATTCCAGGACAATACAGTGTCCCGGAATGAAACTGGCACAGCCACCCCCCAAGTCAAACTAATGCCCCAAAAAAAGGCTGCCACATCACCGCTTTACTCACTGACAGTACTTGTCCTGGCCAGGAATGCCTGGAGGAGCACAGTCCCCGCTCCCTGCTTGTGATTGGAGAAATCATAAATCCCGCCTCTTGTCGTGTCCAATCACTGTGCTGTGATTCGTTACAGCACAAGCTGATTTTTGGAAAGGAGGGTGTCCCTGAATGGTAGTTTGGAAATGTGGTCAAACTAGTCACTGGATGGCGCTGAGAATCATATAAAATAATCATATTAGAGAAAATATGGTGAGAATTCATCCAGGCTGGGAGAAAGTTTTTGGCATTGGTCCTATACATTTTTTATACATAGGCCCCATGATTACAAATTACAAGTGTGTCCGTTAACTTACCCAAGCTCCTCCTCCTCAATGAAATCACTATGGTCCTGGTCCAATATGCAGAAAACCTTTTTTATGACATCGTTGCCTTTGCCCTTAAGGCCACACAACTCAAAGAATTTCTTGTAG